>NC_138070.1:33955646-34404383 GCF_964194185.1 Rhinolophus hipposideros | reverse complement strand
CACAATCATAGTAGTTACTTTAAGACCCTATGACATCAATGGACAGATCTTCCAGACAAAAAATCAACACAGATATAACAGTCTTAAATAACACACAAGAAGAGATGTATTTAATTGATATGTTTAGAGCACTTCACCCCAAAACAGCAGAGTATACATTCTTTTCAGGTACACATGGAACATATTATAAAATAGACCATAGGTTAGGTCACAAAACTAGTCTCAATTAATTTAAGAAGATTGAAATCATATTGTCTTCTCTGACTACAATGGTATGAAACTAGAAATAAATTATAAGGAAAAAAAAAAAACTCCTGAAAAACCAATAAACACATGGAAGCTAGAGGACAGGCTATTAAACTACAAATGAGTCAACAAGATCAAAGAAAAAATTGAAAGATACCTTGAGATAAATGAAAACAGAAACACGATGACCCAAAATCTATGGGACACAGAGAATTCAAGTCTAAGAGGGAAATTCATAGCAATGCAGACCTACCTCAAGAAATAAGACAAATATCAAGTAAACAATCTAACATTACACTTAAAGAAACTAGGAAAAGAACCATGAACAAAGCCAAAGGTGTGTAGAAGGAGAAAGTAACAAAGGTCAGAGCAAAAATAAACAAAATGAAGTCTAAAAAGAAAAAAAATACAAAAGGTCAGTGAAATCACGAGATGGTTCTGTGAATAGGTAAAGAAAATTGATAAACCTTTACCCAGAGTCATCAAGAAAAAAAGAGAGAAAACCCAAATAAATAAAATCAAAAATGAAAGAGTAGAAGCGAGAACTGATGCAACAGAAATACAAAGTAGTAAGTAGTATTAAAGAAAATACTACAGGTAATTACATGCCAACAAATTGACCAATCTGGAAGAAATAGATAAATTCCTAGAAACATACAATCTTCCAAAACTGAATAAAAAAGAAACAGCAAATCTGAACAGACCTATTACTACTAACAAAATCAAATCTGTAAAAAAAAAAAGAAAAAAAAAACAAAAACTTTCCACAAGCAAAAGTCCTGCATCAGATGGCTACACAGGTGAATTTTATGAAACAAAAAAGGATTAATACCAATTCTTCTCAAACTATTTCAAAAAATTTAAAAAGTGGGAAAGCTCCCAAGCTCATTTTATGAGTCCATCAATACCTTGATTCCAAAACCAGACAAAGACTTTAGAAAAAAAGAAAACTATAGGCTGATATACCTAATGAACATAGATGCAAAAATCCTCAACAAAATATTAGCAAACCAAATTCAGCAATACATTAAAAAGATCATACACCATGATCAAGTGGGCTTTATTCCTGAGATGCAAAATTGGTTCAATATCTGCAAATCAATTAACATGATACACCACATAAACAAGATGAATGACAAAAATTATGTGATCATATCAACAAATGCCGAAAAAGCATTTGACAAAATCCAGCATCCATTTATGATGAAAAACAAAAACTCTCAGCAAAGTGGGAATAGAGGGAACCTACATCAACCTAGTGAAGGCCATGTATGGCAAACCCACAGCTAATATCGTACTCAGCATGGAAAAGCTAAAAGTATTCTCCTTAAGATCAGGAAGAAGACAAGGAGGCCCACTTTCACCACTTTTATTCAGTATAGTACTGGAAGTCCTGGACACAGCAATCAGACAAGAAAAAGAAATAAAAGGTGTCCAAATTGGAAAGGAGAAAGTAAAACTGTCGTTTGCCAATGATATGATACTATATATAAAGAACCTGAAAGATTCCACCAAAAAAACTGTTAGAACTAATAAATGAATTCAGTAAAGTAGCGGGACACAAAGTTAACATTCAGAAATTGGTTGCATTTTTATACACCAATAATGAACTGTCCAAAAGTGAAATTAAGAAAACAATTCCATTTTCAACTGTATTGAAAAATTAATACCTAGTAATAAATTTAATCACAGAGGTAAAATAACTGTACTTGGAAAACAGTAAGACATTGAAGAAAGATATTGAAGAAAATACAAATAAATGGAAGCATATACTGTGCTTATGGATAGGAAAAGTTAACGTTAAATTAAAATTAAAATGTCCATACTGTCTTGGTGTAGAATTAACCTTTGGTTGTTTGCAGAATGTAAAACAATTCAGGAGACTCTACAAGAATAAGACGATTTATTGAAAGTCAAAAAGAAAGAGAGTTCTGTTTGGAACTGGCAGAAGTCTAGCCAGGGCGGTCTGAGAGGGAAAGCTGCAGAGACAGACAGGTAAGAGAGAGATACTGGCAAATAGAGTTTAGACAGGGTAGAGTCTAATGGAGGACAGCTGTACCAATAAGAAGAAGTGCTGGGGGTTTATATTTTTCCATGCAAAATGTAGGGTGCTTGTCAGCTTGCAGGGAGGCTGCTGTTCCAATTATCTTCTTCTGGGAACTGTCCTGTTCCCACCTATGATGGATGTCAGCTTGCAGGGGGTTGCCGTTGTGATTGGGAACTGTCCTATTCCTACCTGTGATGGATATAAGGTGCTTGTCAGCTTGTCAGCTTGTAGGTGCAGCACTAGCCAGGGGAGTTAAAGCCAAGCAGTTAATGTTTAAGCTCATTCCTGTTAGCCCACAAGCTCGCTCCTGTTAACTCTTTGCCTGTCTCATCCTGCCAGCTCACAAGCCCACTCCTGTTAACTCTTTACTTGTCTCATCACATACTACCCAAAGCAAGCTATACATTCAATGCAATCCCTATCTAAACACCATTGGCATTTTTCACAGAACTGAAACAAATAATTCTAAAATTTATATGGAACCATAAAATACCACAAATAACCCCAGCTATCTTGACAAAGAACAAAATTGTAGGTATTATGCTACCTGATAGCAAACTATACAATAAGCCTATAGTAATCAAAACAGCATGGTACCGGCTAAAAACAGATACATAGATCAATGGAACAGAATAGAGAGACCAGAAATAAAGCCAAGCGTATGTGGTCATTTAATCTATGACAAAGCAGGCAAGGATATACAATGAAATAAAGACAGTCTATTCAATAAATAGTATTGGGAAAACTGGACAGATATGTTCAAAAAATGAAATGGGACTACCTTCTTATACCATATACAAGAATAAATTCAAAGTCTATTAAAGATTTAAATGTAAGATTTGAAACCATAAAACTCTTAGAAGAAAACACAGGCAGTAAAATCTCTGCAATTGCTCTTACTAAAATTTTTTTCTGATTTATCTCCTCAGGCAAGGGAAACAAAAGAAAATAAAACAAATGAAACTAAATATAGCAAAGGAAACACCAACAAAATGAAGAGAGAGCCTACTGAATGATATTCGCCAATGATACATCAGATAAGGGGTTAATATCCAAAATTTATAAAGAACTCATACAACTCAACACCAATAATCAAGCAATCCAATTAAAAAATGGGCAGAGGACCTGAATAGACATTTCTCCAAAGATGACATACAAATGGCCAATAGACATATGAAAAGATGCTCAATATCATTAATCATCAGAGAATTGCAAATTAAAACCACAATAAGATAACACCTCACACCTATCAGAATGGCTCTCATCAATAAATTAACAAACAACTGTTGGCAAGGGTACAGAGAAAAGAGAACCCTAGTACACTGTTGGTGGGACTGCAAATTGGTGCAGCCACTATTGAAAATGATTTGGAGGTTCCTCAAAAAATTAAAAATAGAACTACCTTATGACCCAGCAATTACACTTCTGGGTATTTATCTGAAAAAAAAAAATCCCAAACATTGATTTGAAAAGATACAAGTATATGCACCCCTATGTTATTGCAGCACTGTTTACAATAGACAAGATACGAAAACAATCCAAGTACAATCCAAATATCCAGACAACTGGATAAAGAAGGTATGGTACATATATATAATGGAATATTACTCAGCCATAAAAAGAATGAAAACGTACCATGTGTGACAACATGGATGGACCTAAAGGGTATTATGCTATGTGAAATAAGTCAAACAGAGAAAGACAAAAACCGTGTGATCTCACTTATATGTGAAATTTAAAGAACAAAATAAGTGAACAAACAAAACAGAAACAGACTCATAGAGGACATTTTGATGGCTCTCAGAAGGGAGAGGGATTGGGGAGCTTGGTGAAAAAGTGAAGGGATTAAGAAATACAAACTGGTAGCTATAAAATAGTCATGAGGATGTAAAGTACAGTATAGAGAATATAGTCAATAATGTTACAACAACTATGTATAATGTCAGATGGGTATTAGACTAATCGGGGAGATCACTGCATAAATTACATAAATGTCTAACCACTATTTTGTACACCTGAAAGTAATATAAATTAATATGAATGGCAATTGTAAGTGTAATTAATTAATTAATCAATTAAGAAAAAGATGTGGTACATATATACAATGGAATACTGCTCAGCTATAAAAAGATGAAATATTACCATGTTCAACAACATGAATGAATCTTGAGAATGTTATGCTAAATGAAATAAGTCAGATGGAAAAGGACAAGAACCATATTATTTCACATATGTGGGATATATAATAAAAAGCAACAAATGAATAAATAAACACAAAAAAAGCCTTATAGCTACAGACAATAGAATTGTGGTTACCAGGGAGGAAGTTGGGTGGGGAAGAATGAAGAAGGTAAAGGCGTTCAAACACAAATCAAGGAAAAGAGATTAAACTTCAGGTGGTGAGCACACAGTAGAGTATGCAGATGTTGTATTATAGAGCTGTACACCTGAAATTTATATAATGTTATTAATTAGTATTATACAATAAATTTAAAAATAAAAAATGCTCTTTCTAAATGGGTGCAGAGCACAAGCCGATCCTCTTCCTAAAGGGCAGAACTACTGGGAGGGATGTCTTTGGAACGTGGTTCTTAGAGGCTTTATTTGCAATACTCATTATTGATTCTTGGCATAACTGAGAAGACCTGCAATGAAAAGAGTATTGGTTATTTTCAGAGCCATGTTGGCAGTAACCAAAATGGGGCCATCTTCCCAAAGCAACTAAATAATTCTACAGGTGTAATGTCACAAAGCACAGAGTTCCTAAATTTCACAAACATCACCTTCTAACTTAGAATGAGCATCACTCTGGGCACAGTGAAGTTGAAAAGGAATCTGAGGCCATGGGGAGTCTCCTGTTTTTCCTTCCCTCTGCACCTTCAACTTTTATTGCCTGCTTCTATGACTTGGGAAGCTCACTGTCTCAGAGGCACACTAAGCAGTTCAGCCATCCTTTGTGGTTCATCGCTTTCTACAAATAAAACAAAGGCCATTTTCTTGGGCAGAATAAATATCAGCATTTTCACTGAGCCTCAGTTAAATATCTGAGCTTAGATAGGGCCTTTTAGCCAAAGAAAGCTCTGTCTGGTATCCCTGACTTCTGGATTCAGATATTTGTCATTAAAATTCAGGTTAAATAATAATTCCTGAGAAGAAACAGATAATTAGAACTACTCATTGACATACTCATAAACTTATTCCCCTGCTCAGTCAGCCCTTCCCAGGAAGGAACACAGGGTCACTTCGGCTCATGTAGTTTATGTCTGCTTGAAGGCATGCTCCTTCAAATGTAGTCCACTAGTAAGGGTCAGGTAAGGAATATGAAAGGTAGTAACAAACCAATTACTATCTTAAGAATCATGGCTATGATGGAGAATCACAGAAAGGGAGAGGCTATAAATAGACTTGGAAACATTGCAAGAGTATAATGTTTCAGATACAGGCTCCTACTGAAAAAAAAAAAAAGATGTGTATAACAATAGTTTTAGTATATTTGAATATCCCTACTGGAATTGTTGCAATGATTTGAGGGTGGAGGAAATTTGGTAACATGTTCAACTTTTATTCTTGGGTGGTTTTTCATTATGTTCACTTGATAACGGCTATTAAGAGGCTCAAATGAGATAATGTACTTTTTGAAACTAATTTTAAACTATAAAGCACTTTTAAAATATTGGAAATGATACTGTATGTCATTATTAGTATTAATCCAATCAAAAACTCCCAAATTTCCGTGTTTCCCCGAAAATAAGACTTAGCAGAACCATCAGCTCTAATGCGTCTTTTGGAGCAAAAATTAATATAAGACCTAGTATTATATTATATTATGTTATACCTGGTATTATTATATTATATTAATTTATATTATATTATATTGTATTGTATTGTATTGTATTATATAATTACCTTGTCTTGTATTAAAATAAGACTGGGTCTTATATTAATTTTTGCTCCAAAAGATGCATTAGAGCTGATGATGGTCCAGCTATGTCTTATTTTCAGGGAAACATGGTATATTTGAGTATATCAGAAAACTAAAATATGTTAGACTTAATTGCTTCCATTTTATTCCAAGTCACAGAAGAAAAATACTCGGAAATTTATAATAAAATTGGGACTAGAATCCACATCAATTGTCTCCTGAGATGGTATAGTTTCCATTGTACCATATTACCTCTATGCAGAGAAATTAGATAAGAATACTATAGCAGCTTATCATAAAAGACAAAGTTTTATTCAAGGAATCTGATCCTATAGAAATAAAGGTATACCTGCAGAAAACAGGCTGACGTCTCACCATAAAAAGGTTTTGTGAAGAAATAATATAACATTCATAACTAGGAGACCGAGGTTCATGTTCTCATTCTGCCACTCTGGCACACACCATCTTTTGGCTAACACAAAATATATCATCAAGAGTGTTTTCTCCTATTCTTCTATACAGCTGGAAAATTCAGTACTTACTTTCCCACCAAACTGATTACTAGATGTGTCTATGTGTCACAGTTTGGGTTAATGTGTTAAGTTATTTTAGGGGTTTCTGTGAAGAATTTAACTTTTCTAACAAAAGAAAAAATTACAACTTATAATACCATTTTTTCTTCTTCTTACCTTGATTTCAAATATAAAGTCTGGAGTGATAGCCACTATAGTTTGACCACATGACCTCAAGTATGAAAAAAAAAATCCAATAGAATAGCAGGAGTATCACTTGATGCCTTCTAAGTGCTGGATTGTTGCCAACAATTTTCCTATCTCCAAGTGTTTTTATGTTTTTGGAAAAATTAAACCTTATATGTTTTAAGCCACTATAGGCAAGTGGTTTTCATTTCTTTTTATACAGTTAAATGTAATTTTAACTTGTAGATCATCTTGTTGATTTGCAGTTGGGCATGTGATTCACATCCCTGAGCTGGTGAAGTAGATAAGTGATTGCTTAATACACAGGGTATTGAAAGCCTTAATTGAGAAAGAATGTGGAAGAGAATAACAGAGGTTGATACACAAAAAATATTGAATGTATCTCTTCATCCTCATCTTTCTTCACTATTGCCTCTGTTCCACCTCAATCACCACTGCCTCCATTAGTCCCTCCTTACCCTTCCTCTCCTCCATCTCCTTCTATGAAATCTTTTTACTATTCTTAAGTCAAAATTTAGTCCCATTTTCTTTTCTGTAAAGATCTCAATACAAGGTTTGTACTAGGGACTAAGCTGAAGGGAAAAATGACTGAGAAATAGACTTTCTAAATGTAGAGGTAAAAAAATAAATGACTTTTGAATTTAGAACCCACCTATTAAATTTTCTAGAAACTGCTGTATTGCTTTGCTAGGGCTGCTGTAACAAAGTACCACAAACTGAATCACTTAAAACAATACAAGTTTATTGTCTTACAGTTCTGGAGGCTACTAGTTTGAAATCAAGGTATTAGCAAGGCCATGCTTTTTGAAAACACTAGGGAACAGAGTGTTCCATGCCCCTCTCCTAGCTTCTGGTAGCTTTGGGTGTTCTTTGGCTTGAAGATGCATGATTTGATTCCTCCACCTTCATTTGGGGTTCGCTCTATGTGTCTCATATTGTCTTCCCTCCATGCATGCCTATGACCAGAATCTCCTGTTCTATAAGGTTACAAGTTATATTGGATTAGAGTCTACCCTAATGACTTCATCTTAATTTGGTGAAATCTGAAAACACTTTATTTCTAAATAAGGTCACATTATGAGTTGTTGAGATTCAGGACCTCATTATATATTCTTTTGGGGGACACAATTCAATCAATAACACCCCTTACAAATTATTCTATAGCTCCATTAGTTATTTCTGCATTATATCTTAATCAAGAAAAAGTTTTCTTGGAGCCAGCTGGATGGCTCAGTTGGTTAGAGTGAAAGCTCTTAATAGCAAGGTCGCTGGTTCAATTCCCACATCGGATGGTGGGCTGCACCCCCTGCAACTAAAGATTGGAAATGGTGACTAGACTTAGAGCTGAGCTGCACCTTCCACAACTAGATTGAAGGACAATGACTTGGAGCTGATGGGCCCTAGAGAAACACACTGTTCCCCAATATATTTTTTTTAAAAAGAATGTATTCTTTCAGTTATATAGTAGACTTTTGTCTTATTCCCTGTCATTCCCATGTTTTTTTAGGTTTAAGATGAATATGATTATAATGCTCTTTTTCACCAAGAATATTTACCTATAAATGGGATATTATTTAATCCATAAAATTTCAGGTACTCTGACAGATGGTGAATAAAATATGAGACATAAAGAGGACATGTGCTCTGTTATTCCCAAGGGCTTGACCTGATCTAAAGAATCATCGCTGTTTGATGCTCATGGTGATGAATTCCCAACAAAATACATTCTCTTTTTAAAACATCACTTCCCTGGTCCAGGTCCAGTGATTACTTGTCAACCCATGATGAGGAGGTTATAAATGATGTTGACAGCCCTGCCTCTTTCCAATGTCATTTATTTTTATTATTTATATGTGTCCAAATGTCCCTGGATTTTTGCCACAAAAAAATCAAGTGTGAAGTTAAGAGCAATAGTAATTGGCTGAGATTTCTCCAAACAACACACATAAAAAGCTTGATTATCAGTGTAGGTAGACAGACATATTTTTTTAAGTTTATTGGGGTGATAATGGTGAGTAAAGTTACATAGGTTTCAAGTGTACAATTCTGTAATATATCATCTATAGGTCACATTGTGCGTTCACCACCCAGAGTCAGTTTTCCTTCCATCACCATATATTTGATCCCGTTTACCCTCACATTTTCAGCACTGGACAGCGACTGTCAAGACTAAGTGTTCAGGGCCATGGGATAAGGAGAGACCTGATACAATGTAGAAGAGAAAAGCTTTTGCTTCAGTAGGAAGGAGATGGACAAAATAAACCTAGGTGGAGAAAAAGAAGAATCAGAGTTAAATGGAATTCTTTATTGACAATTTTGATATTTTCTCCTTTTTTTCTTAATATCTGAATAGTTTTTCATATCTAAGTATGACTCCATTATTTTCAGACCTATTATTGCCATATAATGAGAACCATCCTTCTTCATTCTCCTCTTGCCTGTCTTTTTCTGCTTGTCTGACACCAAGTTACCCATAGTTTGTGCAGATTTTATGTCCTCTATTTTTTTTCCAATTTCTTCTTTGATTTAGCTATCTTCGTCCCTTTTTCCTCCTCATTGTATTTTAATAACTCATCTCAGGCAGGGAATCTTAGCAAATAAGAGAAGAAGTCCCACTTAGTTAAAGAAAATGAACTAATGAGGGCAAGTAGGATGCTATATCTAGTCATTGCCTTTAGGACTCCCTATTAGCTGCTGACTAAAATCTGTGTTTAGATTGCCTTTGCACTGCCTTTCTTTCACTAAGTGTGTTTAATCTGCTGTAAAATTGTTTTCATGGCTGCAGTCAATGTTATTGTAACTGTTTAACAATGTGCATTTATTTGCTTTGCAAAGGACCTGACAGTCCCTATGCAAATTAGTACCTTGTCTAATGCCATTAAGCATGGTTCCTGGAAAAATGACAACTGGAATCATAAATAAACTTATGCATTCAGTCTGGAAGATGAGGAAAGTAGAGTAAGGAAACAGACATTCTATCAGTGAACAGACATTTTTTGGAGATACATGATTTTCACCTTAACCTGTAGCATTACATTTGGGATAAGAATACACAGATTTCATTCAACCATCTGAACTTGTATCACTCTTATCTTCTGGGGATAACTGTTGAGCTCTACCCTGCACTAGAACACAATGAAATTAGATTAGCCTAAAAAAGCACTCTTGATTTGGGTTAGTCATAGGAACCATGTTTCAGGGAGAAAGTATAGAGTACATTGGAGAGGGAGTCCCAAAAAGGATTTAGTTGGTGATGTTGTAAAGAAGAGGTGGGTAAGGAAACATATTGTCCAGGAATAGTGATAAATACTGTAAATTTTATTTCTCTTAATCCTGTAACAATCCTGCAACAATTCTATAAAGTTAAGTGTCATGGATTGGTTTCCTAAGGAAGCTGACTCTAAGATAGTTTGGAAGGTAAAATGCTTGCTAAGAAGTGTCTTTGGGATCATGACCTATGGAAAGAAGGGAAATGAAGAAAAAGTGGATAGAGGGAGAATTTGAGTTTTTATAGGCCCAACAATAGCTTTAACTGGATAGATCTCTGGAGGAATGATTCTCCTTCAGATTTTCCAAATTTGGGCCAAGATGAGCAGACCATAAAGGCTTCTATTCATCAGTCATTGGATATGGACTGAGACAAGACATTATCCTGGAAGAACCAGTTCTCAGTGAAGCTGACAACATCTTTAGAGGGACTGATAGCTAAAAGTTGTTGCCAAAATGCTTGGGGCAGGAAATATTCAGTAAACGAAGATCTGGGTGGTATCACAGTATCCACCTAAGGTTAGTTTATCATCATTTTACAAACAAAGAAAGAGAAATTAAGAGAGGCTAAGTGATGGTCCAAGGTCACATCATGATGATGAAGAAGATAACCATGATTATCAAAATAATCACATCATTACTATTTACAGGACCTCTTCTAAGCATTTCATATGTGTCCTTATTTAAGTGTCACAACAATCCTATGGGATAGGTATTATTATAATTCCTATTTTAACAAAGAAATTGAGCCACAGAAAACATAAATAACTTGTGCCAAATAACACAGGTAAACCTAGGATTCAGACTCAGTGTATATGATTCCAGAGGCCATGCTCTTCACCACTACAGCACAATGCAGCTGTCTGAATTTGAACCTAAAACTTTCTGATAACAAAGCCCATGTTATTCCTTTTATACTAAGCTGTATTCTTTAAGACTGTATGTTTGAGAAGGTGCTAGGACTAGAGAAAAAATGAGATAAAACTGTTTTCAAAACAGAAACCCAAGCAGAGCACTCTTGAAGCCACATTTCCCTGGCTCCACCACCAAGGAACTAGAAAAATCATCTTAGTGCCATGGATGAGAAGCTCCCTTATTTTCTTGAGCTCTGAACCAAAGCAAACAGGTTTTCAGCTTCTCCAGGAGCCCAGATGAAGGAACTAGTCTGGGGTATTTATTTACATACCTCTACCTCTCTTCCCCAAGGAGGCAAAATAATGAGGAGGCTGCCAGCCTTTACTTTAATGTTGGTCATACTGTGTGGGACCTAGATCTTTCTTATCCCAATACCTGTCTGGCAGCTCCTCCTGCTTCTTCGAAGAGAATCCTATTAACATTCTAGTGATGTCTCCCCTTTTCTGTGGCAAATTCTACATTTTTTTTTCTTTCAGACCTTTTATATGAGTCTTTTATATGGGCCCTCTCTCTCACTTTCCTCCATGAACCATTCTGTTGCACAGAAATTACAGCCCCTAGGTTCCCTATATCCTGCTGAAAACCTTTACCCTTACCACTCAACCATCCTATCTTTCCTGGAATATGTAGAAGCATTTTAATAAGTATCTAAAAGCTACCACATTTCTTCCTTCTTTGTTTCATTTAGCCAAAATATATTAAAAATCTGATATGTAATCTGCTGGAACCCTGAGCTCCAGGAGCTCACAGATACAGGTTGAGACAAGTACACAGGCAGATAATCACAAGTGAAATGTCCTGGGTGGACCAGAGTTGAGATTCAGATAAGTCCAGATAGTGAAGGTTAAAGATGCCCTGAGTAATTATATCCATCCTTTGATGTACAAAGACTTTAGTTGATTCTTGAGAAAATTAGTACTTTATCCATGCCACAAGAGAAACTCAGACATATTCAAACATATGTGAAGGTCTGAGGATATCATGATGTGAGCCAGGTAGAATGCTCCATAAGTGATGAAGCACCTCAGCCAGATTTAGGAACATGGCTTTAGGGTTGAAGAGGAGTGATGGTCTCCAGTGGAGAGATTCCATTTATTTACCTGTCATGACCCAAATACCCTTACAGGATTTGTGCATTATTAGAAAAATGGCTGTGGGTGAACTGGAAGAGCTGCTCCCAATAAACTCTAAAGACATTTCAGTTCACAAGCATTCCTATCCTGGGATCCTTCCCTCCAAATTAACACCACACAGAAGGTGAAAGTATTTTCTAATATGGTCTGCAAGAGCTTCGCTGGCCCGAGACCTGGAAGGAGTTTGGTAATAAAAAGGCAAAACAAGGCAAAGTGAGCAGTGAGGGCAGCCATAGCCACATTGCACCTCCACTCAGAAGAAAAGCGGTAATGATAATAGTGATGAAGGAGGTGCATATTTCTTTTAGGAAAGTTTTTAGCAGAAAATAATAGAACAGTGAGCCAAGCATGGCCTGAACAAATATGGAACTCTTTTTCTCATAAAAGTAGAAGTCTGAGGGTAGCAGGCTCCTAGAACTGGTTGAGTTAATTAATGCTGTCAAGGTTTGATTGTTGCAATTTCTCTGTCCTCTCCCTTTTGACTTTAAGTTTTCTACCACAGCCCCAGTTATAAAATAAAGCATCAAACACTGGTGGAAATGAGTGTGTCCATGTGTGCGGAGGGAGTTAGGTAGCAGTGGCTCCTTATGTCCCTTTTTATCGTGAAAAAAGCAATTTTCCCTGAAAGTAGCCTGTTACATTTTATTGGACTTGACTGGATTATATAGCCACTCCTGGCTGCAAAGAAGTTTAGGAAAGTCAGTTTCTAGCTTTCCAATTTCATAATATGAAGTGGCAACATCTATGGGGTTTGGAAATTGTTGGTGGTTAGTCAATCAAGTTTGCTGTGTGCCTCGAGACATTAAAAAATGCGTCAAGAAGTAAATTTTGCAAGGGACTGGACTACTGAAGAAGGGTGGGAAGGCAGATCTGGCCCATCACAATTTTGACATAAATGTGACCTCATTTGCCTGCCAGCTAGTGCTTTCAGAATGTCTGAAGGAAAGACCTCCCTACCTGCCGTCCCTTACTCCTCTCCAGTCCCACTGCCACTACCCATTATCTGGCACCTGGATTATGTGGTCTTTCCATATGCCGTCTTATTCTCCTCCAATATGCCCTACACACTTCTTACAAGGGAATCTAACTGATACACAAAGGTCACCAAATTACTTCATTGTTTAGACCATTAGGTCTCTACACCTAGAGGGTAAAGTCCACGCTTATTATAATAATACAGAGAACTTCAAGACTTACTATGAAGTTACAATAATCATAACGTCATGGTATTTGTAAAGGAATAGACACATAGGGCAATGAAGCAAAATACAGAGCTAGAAAAAGATCCACACAAACATGGTCAACTGACTTTTGAAAAAGACACAAGGCAATTTAATGTAAATAGTATAGTCTTTTCAACAAATGGTACTGAAAAATTGGACACACATTGGCAAAAAAAACCAACAAAAACAACGAACCTACTGAACCATATACTTCGAAAAAGCTCTAATGCATAATTTTTATTTCATGCATTTTTACCACAATAATTTTAATTTAACAATCCCTAGACATAGACCTTACATCATACACAAATATTAACACAAATTTTTTCATAAACCTCAGTGTAAAATATAAAATTATAAAACTCTAGAAGAAAATAGATGTGAAAATCTATGTGACCTTGGGTTTTGTAAAGAAGGTTTAGCTGGAACAACCAAAGTATGATCCATGAAAGAAAAACTTGATAAGCTGGACTTTATTAAAATTAAAAACTTTTACTTCATAAATGATAGTGTTAAGAGATAGAAAAGACAAGTCAGAAACTGGGAGAAAATATTTTCAGAATACATATCTAATAATGGACTTGTATCTGAAATATACAAAGAATTATTAAAACTCAGTTATTAAAAAAATTAAAATGAGCAAAATATCTAAACAGACTCTTCACTAAAGAAAACCTATATGTGGCAAAAAGTATACAAAAGGATGGTCAACGACATTTGTCATTAGGTAATTGCAATTTAAATATTGTGATAGTACTCAAACTACAATAATGGCTTTAGAAAACACAAAATTCTAATTGATGGCAAGGATGCGGAGCAACAGGAACTCTCACTTATTGTTGGTGAGAATGTAAAATGTTTAGTCACTTTAGAAGACAGTTTGAGTTTCTTACAAAGCTAAACATAGTTTTACCATAAGATCCAGCAATCATACTCTCAGGTATTTAGCCAACTGATTTGAAAAATTATGCCCAAAAAACCTGCACATGAATGTTTATAGCAGATTTATTATTGTCAAACAACTACCATTCCCTTTAATAGGCAAACAAATCAGAAAACAATAGCATATCCATACAGTGGAATAATATTCAATGATAAATAAGAATGAACTATCAAGACATACAAGGCGTGGATTAATCTTAAATAGCTATTGCTAAGTGAAAGAAAACAGTTTGAAAAGGCTACATACTGTATAATTACAACCATATGCCATTCTGTAAAATGGAAAACTGTGGAGGACAGTCAGTGGCTGCCAGAGTTTTGGGGAGGGTAAAGGCTGAATACATGAAACATTGAGGATCTTTTGAAGCAGTGAAATTATTTTGATACTGAAATGGTGAATACAAGATGTGATCAAACAATACAGTGAATGTTTAAATAAATAAAAAATTATCACAGTAAAAGACACATTGTCATTAATCCTCTCAGTTTGAACACACTTATCCCATCATTCTTGCCACTTTCTGAAGCAGTTCTGGAAGTCGTCTTTTGTGAGTGTCTTTAGTTGCATTGTCGTGGTTGCTTTGATATCCTGAATCGATTCAAAATGTTTACCTTTCATGGTCATTTTGACTTCGGGGAAGAGCCAGAAGTTGCATGGTGCCAGATTTGGTGAATAAAGTGGATGAGGACCAAGTAATGTTTTTATTTGACAGAAATTACTGTACCAGAAGTAATGTGTGGCGTGGAGCAAAGTCATGATGGAAGATGAAGTAGAAACACTCACAAAAAAGGACTTCCAGAACTGCTTCAGAAAGTGGCAAGAATGATGGGATAAGTGTGTTCAAAGTAAAGGGGAGTATTTTGAGGGAGATTAATGGCTATGTGTCTTTTACTCTAATAACTTTTTAAAATTTAAATATTCACTGTATTTTTCGATCATACCTCGTACATCACATTATACATTTTTCAAAAGTCATAGAACATTATCACTCTTTAATGTGTGCAAATTTTAAAAATCATTTAGGAAATTGGGCATCACAGGATTTGCAGACTGTAACAAAAGGATCTAGCTATATTACAAATGTTTAAAATAACCTAAAGAAAGATTTTGGGTGGAGGGAAGGTGCCAACTTAAGTAATTTTGGCAATGGGTGGTATTTATAAAACTAAAGAAGAAAACTGTACATAAGACTGTACATTAGTTGATAAATTTGTTTTCCATTAGTATGAGTTAACAACACATACGGTGGTATGAAACCATCATATGTATATACTGAAATTGAATAATTAAGTAAATGGATGGTGGGTGGTGGGAGACGATTTTTCACTGGTGGAGTGAGAGGTTATAGACAAGCATGAGGAGAAGTCTAGAATGATATGTTTGATACTGGATTAGAGTTACAGACATCAGTATAAACTTCTGTTTCATTTAATAGAGATGCAGATGAATATGTATGTATGTATGTATATACACATGGGTTAATGCACACGCATATATTTCTTGCTCTAATAATTGAGAGGGCCTGGAAGCAACTATACCCCAGTAGCAAAGAGCATACCTAGTACCCAAATTTTGGTTTCTAATGCCATTTTCCAATAAAAAAAATCAGACCTCGTTAGAGAAATTGTTGATACTCAAACATACATACACATACACACACAACAAGAGTATGTAAAATTGACACCAGAGCCATGAAAAGAGCTCCTGATAGTTAAAGCTAGAATAATTTGAGTAACAATGTAAATTAAGCAGTATTGGATTACAATAAAAAGTAGAAAATGAATATCTGTGTGCTCATGAATAGATGAAGCATTGGGAACATTTTAGGGCAGTGAAACTGTTAATATATATATACAATACTGAGATAGTGAAATCATAATACTATGCATTTCTCAAAACCCAGATAACTTTTACAGCACTTAAATAAATAAATAAATAAATAAATAAAGAGACAAATCTTCCATGTAGAAGAATTCCACATAATTAATGCAGATATTTTGCCCTCAAGGAGGTACTAACTCTCTACTCCTTAAGTGTGAGCTGTTAAGAGTATAGTAACTCTTTTCCAAAGAGTCCAGTACAAAAAAAGGAAAAATTAGTAATTTTACATTGGAGAAACCTGACAAACACTACCTCATCTTGGTGATCAATGTTAAAATCAATTGTTGATTGCATAAACTCTTACGTGATCAGGGGAGAGTGACACTTTATCATTTGGTCTTCTTCCCAAAAGCCCATAATCCCAGTCTAATGATGAAAAAAAAAATCAGTCAAATACCAACTGAGAGGCATTCTGTAATATGCATGACCAGTACCTCTAAACTGTCATGGTCAGCCAAAACAAGGAAAGTCTAAGAGATTTTCATAGTCAAGAAGTGACGAAGGAAATATGAGGACTACGTGGTATGTGGTATCCTAGATGGGACCCTGGAACAAAACAACAACGACAAAAAAGGACATGAGGTAAAAACTAAGAAATTTTGAATAAAGTATGAATTTTATTTAATAGTAATATACTAGTATCGGTCCATTAGTTGTAACAAATGTGCCATACTATTGTAAGATGTCAACAAAAGGTGAAACTGGGTATATGAAAAGTTTCTGTGATATCTTTGCAACTTTTTTTAAATTTAAAGTTTATTGGGGTGACAATTGTTGGTAAAGTTACATAGATGTCAGATGTACAATTCTGTATTACATCATCTATATATCACATTGTGTGTTCACCACCCAGAGTCAGTTATCTTTAAATCACCATATATTTGATCCCATTTACACTCATCTTCCACCCCCTCCCGCCTTACCTTCTGGCAACCACTAAACTATTGTTGCAACTTTTATATAAATCTATCCTAAATCTAAAAAAAATAAAAATAAAAATACAAACAGCAACATGCAATTGGCCTTAGAAATACTATTTTGGCAATAAAAAGGATCAAAGTACCACTATATGCCACAACATGGTTTAACTTCAAAAAATGTTATACTAAATAAAAAAGCAAACACAAAAGTCTACATCGTATGATTCCATTTATATTAAATGTTCAGATAAGACAAATTTATACAGGCCAAAATTATATCAATGATTAATTTTATCTGGACCAAAAGAAACCAATTTTTCAAGGCACGTAGCCAGTGTTCTCAACACTTCCCTTCAAAACAGAACATCAAGAAGCGTAGGGCTATCAATCTTGCCATGATCAAGATATTCACTCTTGATTATCTGGAAGACCAGGAACCAAAAAGACCAGGAACCAAAAAGACTCACTTTCCAATATTTCCAATGTGTTTTCTCAAGAGCCCAAAGATTTGAGACTTTAGAGAAGCTTCTCAGCCTGAAGTGGGTCACTCAGTTCTGCAGACTGATGCAGCCTCAGCCCTCTTCTGTCTCTTCTCAACTCTTCCACCAACACCTTTTCATGCCAAGCAAGATTTTGATCAACATCCCCTGGAACAACAAAGAGCATTTGAGAGGTGATGATGATGCATTATAAACAGAGAACAAGAAAACCACAGAAGAGCAAGGCAGGAACTGTAATGAAAAGATAAATTGGCTGTCGGCTTTGCATTGTCTTTTATTTAAGCATTTAGATAACCCAGAGCATGAGGAAGCAGCACAGAACAGCACAAAGCCTGCTGAGCTGGTGGCAATCAGGAACACTGTCTCCTAGTCACTTGGGTAACCTAGTCCACAACCTGGGGATGAGTCCCTACATGTACATGAAAAGGTTGCATGACATGTGGTGAAGACTTCGGGGTCCCAGATCTGCCACCTACTAGAATTTAGAAATGGACAAGTCACTTAAACTCCCTGAGCTCTGGGGTTCCTCATCAGTAAATTGGGGTAATATCACTTACGCATGAGGTCACTGAGGATTAGACATGATGTTGAGGGTCTGGCATGGAAGAGCCTGGCATGGAGTGGGTACTCAATGTACAGCAGCTGCCCAAAAAAGACACAGTTGCATTTCTGCCAGTTTCCAATGGCAACATTTGATGGTTCCAATGACACACTAGAAATGGCAGACATGGAAACCCACGTCTGTGATTGCTGCAGTGATTGGAGATACCAGAAAAGAGGACAATGTGAGAATCACTCTACTCACGACTTGGATAATAAAATTAATAGCAATAATTAATAATAATAATACCATGTGCCAGATACTACTGAAAATCCTTAGGAACTATTAATTAATCTTTCTATCACAATACACTTCTGCATTAGTGTTAAGTTTATTTTTTTATAACCCGTAAAGTTCTCTGGGAGCAGATGCTGAAGTGGAGATCAGGGCACAGAATGTTTATTAAGGACCAGCATCTGTGAAAGTGGAGTAGTAGGACTAGGCAGAGAAAAACTCTGGCTACAAATTAACCCCAACAAAGCCTTGCTAACCTGATGGGGCACTCAGGAGCCTCACACCCCATGGGGCTAAGACTTTCCATGAGATGCCCAAGAAAAGCTGTGACCTCAAGTGAGGGAGGTCTCTGTGATTCAGGCTGGCACTGAAGGCTGGAGGCTTCGCAATGAACATACTCCCTGAGGATGGAGGTAGGAAGTGGGCAGTAAGTCCCTCCCTGGGGATGGGGAATGGGAGATGCAGTGCATTTTACAGATGTGGCAATGGACACACAGCACGACTTACCAAATAGTACAGGGATAATCACTGGCTGTGCTTGGGACTGCTAAACTACTCTGCCTCTTAACAACTGGCATTTATACTGTGCTTTATAGCGTATAAAACACAGTTACCTTCATAATTTCACTTGATCCTCCCTATAACACTATCAGTACTTTCAACTCCACATTTCATTTTTTTTTAATTTTATTTTTATTAGTTTCAGGTGCACAAGACAAGGTAATACTTAGACATTCATCATTTATATCCCTCACACTGTGGACCCCCTTCTTCCCATCCCCCCATCCACTATCCCTCCGACCTCACACAGAGCCATCACATTATATATATAAAATTATAGTTGGCATTCATTATTGTTCAGCTTCAGGTGTACAGTACATTGATCAGGCATCTACATCTTCCCTGAGGTGGTCTCCCAAATGGGACAACTCCACATTTCAGATTAAGAAACTAAGGCTTTACAGTGTCTCATCCAGTGTCACACAGAAAGTGGCGGAGGTAGGATTTGAATCCAGTTCTGTCTGTACCTGACTCCAAAGTCAGGCTTTCTCCTCTGCGCAACTCAGCCTTCCATAGGCCACCATGAAGTCCCAGCTTGGGAGGCCTGTGCTTCATGGAGACCTCTGTGGTTGTCCTGCAGGACTGAGCACCTCGGCATGCTCAGCACTGGACCCAGGGTCTCTGTCTTGTCTGATAGCCTGTCAGGGAAACAAATGTCCCCTTCTCACATAGAGGTGGGTGTGTGTGTCAGTCCCAGAGGTGTCTGGGATGGGAAGGACACATCAGCTCCCCAAGAAGGCCCTCCTACCTAAAGGAAGGACCTCAATAAATGGGAAGGAGAGAACAGGAATTTGACAGCCTGACCTTGGTAGCTGGCTTTGTGCCATTCCTTGAAAACACCTTTTACAGACCCAGACATTTCTCAGCTCAGGAGCAGAGATGTTCACAGAACAATGCAAGTAAGCCAGCAATATCACTTACATGGGAATAATAGCAATATTATCTTAATGGTTCTGAAATAAATTACAATTGGAGGAAATTTACCCTGAAATCATGTTCATCAGCTTTGCAGGGAAGACTCTCACATTCCTGACCATCTCCCTGACCCCCATCCCCTACAACTTAAAATTGTCCCTTTGTATCTATGCTCAGTTCCTGAAAGCAGCACTCACTGTAGTGCATAACTGACTGTTTACTGTCCTTCTGCCCTGCTTGACAAGTGGGCCTCCTAAGGGTAGGGGTTAGCTTAGTCTACCCTGTGTCCTCAAACCTTTACACACACTCTCACATACACTCACACAGACACCCTCACCCAAACCCTCACACAGACACTCTCATACAGACTCTCAAAACACACCCTTACACATAGACCCACACACACACCCACACATACACCCTCCAAGACCCTCACATACACCTTCACACAGATGTGTTGACAACCAGATATTTCTCCAGTAAAATGGGTTTATTCAGCAACAACAAAGAATTGAAATCCAGGACATGTAGTCTAATGGACAACTTCTGTTCTTTGTGCAAGTCCAGAGAACAAAAGAAAGGAACATTCTTTTAAGTTAAAAGGGGAGTTCAGAGGGGCTTTTAATAGAGTTCATTGGAGGAAAGTGGGAGTTTGAAATGTAGTGGCTTTTAATTGGCTGAGTTATAACAGTTTTTTACTGGCTGAGTGGTTGTTAGATGAGAAGATCCCCCCCTTCTTCCTGCTGGAGTAGTAAAGCAGGAAAACATCTTCCTGTTGGAGATAGAAAGCAGGTCTCTTCCTGTTTGTCATAATTAACAATTAGTGGTAGGATGTGAGAGCTTCCAATACAGGGCCTTCCAACTCCAATTTAAGTGAGGTTTCTGTTTATTAATCTTCACATTTTCCCTTTTTGATCAAGATCTTTCTCTGAAAACATCACTGATCAAGAGTCAGGGTTTTCCAGATTTAGTGGCCTTTTGTTCCTCCATGTCGGGAAAGACCTTTTCTTGGTGTCATGTTCCACATCAGAGAGAAAGTACAAAGATTGAAAACCTATTGTAGCCACATTTGAGTGTCAAGAAGGTGTAGGAGGGAGATCTCTCAGGTATTTCTCATCTAAAATCTGTATCTTTGAATATGAATATGGCAAAGTCATGCTCAGAATTGAAATAAAGAAACAAGCTCTTCGGGAAGACACAATGAGAAATAAACCATGAAGCAATTAACCAGTATTGTTATCTCAAAACAAACTGTTTGCAATAAAATGTCGTACCAATAATACAACCCGTAGGTGGCAAATTCAGAGACTATGAATCTGGATATAATCCAGTCCGTTAATAGCCTAGATCAAAGAGACATCTCTGAATTTTAATCTTTCTAACTAACCTGGTGTGAATGTCTTGAAAAAGTTCTCCATTCAAATGTTGTCTACTTAAGTTTTGGAAAATCTTCAACTTCAGGTCACCATGTGGTGTACAGGTCCGGTCAGAGTCAGGAGCTTTATTTAGATGTCATATGAGTCCAGGAGTGTATTTCCTGGAGTTTGGTGGCACAAGGATTTATTAATAGTACCTGATAGGGGCCTTGGCCGAAGGCACCACTGTGATTCTTCTGAATCTTAGATCTAGTTCCCTTGGAACTCACAAACTCTCATCCTCTGAGGTAGTCAAGGACACTCAATGAACCTAGCCCCTGCCTCTTTGTATCGATGGCTGATAAAAGGAGATATACTTCAATACTGTAAAGGCCTAATTGCCTTCTATGAAAGCTAAGCATGCTCTAGTAGAGCATCTTTTCACAGTGCTCTCCAGGGAGACACAAAATTTAAACAATGTGATTTGCACCCTGAAAATTTTGTATATTGGTAAAGACACCTCCAGAAGGGGCCTTTCTTTTTTTGTGTTATCCTTAGCAGGTTTTGGTATCAAGGTAATATTGGCCTCATAAAATGAGTCAGGGAGTACTGTCTCTTCTTCAATTTTTTTGGAAGAGTTTCAGCAGGATTGGTATTAGATCCTCTTTGAAGGTTTGGTAAAATTCACTGGTGAAGCCATCTGGTCCTTGACTTTTGCTTTTGGGAAAGTTTTGGATGACTGATTCAATTTCCTTACTGGTGATCAGTCTGTTTAGATTTTAGAGTTCTCCATGGTTCAGCCTAGGAAGGCTATATGTTTCTAAGAACTTGTCCATTTTAGGTTATTGAATTTGGTGGCATATATCCTTCATAGTATTCTTGGTTGATCCTTTGTATTTCTGTGGCATCTGTGATAACTTCTAGCATTTGATTTCAGATTTCTGCCTGATTTCTGGCATCTGTGATAACTTCCCTTTTCCTGATTTTGTTTATTAGTGCTTTTGTTTATTAGTGTCTTTTCTGTTTTTATCTTAGTGAGCTTAGCCAAGGGTTTGTCAATTTTGTTAATCTTTCCAAAATCCAGCTCTTTGTCACATTAATTTTTTCTATTGTCCTTTTGTTCTCTATTTTATTTAGTTCTGTTCTGATTTTTGTTATTTCCTTTCTTCTACTGACCTTGCGTTTCATTTGTTCTTCTTTTTCTAGTTCTTTAAGGTGTAACATAGGTTATTTATTTGGGATTTTTCTTGTTTTTTGAGGTAGGCCTGTAATAATATAAATTTCCCTCTTAAAACTGCTTTCACTGCATCCCAAAAATTTTGGTAGGATGTATTTTCATTCCCATTTGTTTCTAAAAATCTTTTGATCTCTCCTCTAATTTGTTCTTTGACCTGGTCATTCTTTAAAAGTATGTGTTTTCAGACAATAGTTTAGTGGTTACCAGAGGGTAAGGGGGGTGGGGAGTGGGAGATGAGGGTAAGGGGGATCAAATATATGGTGATGGAAGGAGAACTGACTCTGGGTGGTGAACACACAATGGGATTTATAGATGATGTAATACAGAATTGTACACCTGAAATTATGTAATTTCATTAACAATTGTCACCCCAATAAATAAATTTTTAAAAAATTATGTGTTTTAATCTCCACATATTTGTGTTTTTTCCTGCTTTCTTTTTGCAGTTGATATCCAATTTCAAAGACTTGTGATCAAAGAATATGTTTGGTATGACTTCAATCTTCTTAAATTTACTGAGGCTGATTTTATGTCCCAATATATGGTCTATCCTTGAGAATATTCCATGTACACTAGAAAAGAATGTATAGTCTAAGGTTTGAGGATGAAGTGCTCTATAAAAGTCAATTATGTCCATTTCATCTAGTGTGTCATTTAGGGCTGCTGTTTCATTATTTCTTTTCTGTTTTGATGATCTATCCATAGCTGTCAATGATGTATTTAGGTCCCCTAGTTAATTGTGTTTTGATCAATTTCTCCTTTTAGTTCTGTTAGTAGTGGCTTGGTATATTTTGGTGCTCCCTGATCGGGGCATAAATATTGATGACTGTTATGTCTTATTGCTGTATAGTACCCTTTACCATTATGAAACGTCCATCTTTGTCTCTTGTTACTTTTTTCACCCTGAAGTCTGTTTCATCTGGTATCAGTATGGATACACCTGATTTTACCTGGGTACCATTTGCTTGGAGTGTCAACTTCCAGCGTTTCACTTTGAGTCTGTGCTTGTGCTTGTAGCTGAGATGTGTCTCTTGGAGAAAGCATAAGGTTGGGCTCAGTTTTTTGATCCTACCTGTTACTCTGTGCCTTTTTATTGGTGAATTCAGTCCATTTACATTTAAGGTGATTATTCATACGTGAGGATTTCTTATCATTCTATCTGTAGTTTTCTGGTAAGACTGTCTCCATTGTTTCTTTGCCGTTTCGTTGTTGTCCATTATTTCTATGTGGTGGTATTCTACGATTTTTCCCTCTGTTTCTTCTTTCATTACAGTATACATTTCGGTTCTGGATTTTTTTTTTTTTTTGAGCAGTTACCATAAAATTTATGTAAAAGAAAGTTTGATATTTAGAGTATTCCATTTTCTTCAGCATGCTTACTTTCTCCATTCCCATATTCCAGTTCAGGCCTTTACTCTCCCCCTTTTTACGTTTTGATTGCCACAAATTGTCCCTGTTGATGGTGGTCGAATAGCCTCCTTTAGTATTTCTTGTAGTGCAGGTCATGTGTTAGAATATTCCCTCAGCTTCTGTGTGTCTGGAAAGGTCGTTATTCCTCCTTCATATCTGAAGGATACCTTCAGATCGTTGGGTATATTATTCTTGGCTTGTAATATACCTATGGGTATATTATTCTTGGCTTGTAATTTCTCTCTTTCAATAGTTTGAATATTTGGTTCCACTCCCTCTTGGCTTGTAGAGTTTCTGATGAAAAATCTGATGATATTTTAATAGGCTTTCCTTTGTAGTTTACTGTCTTCATTCCCCTGGCTGCCTTGAGGATTCTTTCTTTGTCGTTGAATTTTGACAGCTTCAATACAATGTGCCTTGGTGAAAGCCTGTTGGGGTTAAGGTAATTAGGTGTTCTATTTGCTTCTTGGATTCGAAGATCCAGTTCTTTCCACAAGTTTAGGAAGTTCTCATCAACTATTTGTTTGAATAAACTCTGTGTTCCATTCTCTCTTTCTTCTCCTTCTGGTATGCCCATTATCCTTATTTTGTTCTTTCTGATGGAGGTAGAAAGTTCTTGCGGAGTTCTTTCATTTCTTTTAAGTTTCACATTGCTTTCTTCTTCCACACGTGTCATTTCCAGGTTTCTATCTTTGATGTCCCTGATTCTTTCTTCCATCTGGTCAACTCTACTACCTAAGCTGGTTATTTCATTCTTAATTTCTTCTATTGAGTTATTAATCTCCAGAAATTCCATTTGGTTCTTTTTTAAAATTCCAATCTCTTTGATAAAATATTCGTATTATTCTTTGATTGTGTTTCTGAGTTCATTAAACTGCTTTTCTGTGTTTTCTTGCATCTCGTTGAATTTTTTCAGAATTACAATCTTGAATTCTCTGTCATTTAAGTCACATATTTCCATTTCTTTAACTTCACCACCACCACAGCCAGTCCTGCTTCCACAACTCCCTCCCCTTTGCCGGAACTAATTGGGCTGTAAATCTGTGTCTGAGGATACAGTTCTCAGAACTGCAAATATTCTGTTCTTTGATCTGACACTGCTACTGTTCTCCTTCTAGTACTGGGCAGGTGGTGGCAGGGCGAGCTCTGGGAAGGTAGGGAGAGGGCGGCTAGTCTCAGTGCCTAAGTCTTCCGTTCCCTGTGGCAGTGAGTGCTTAAACCACTGTTTTCAGCCTTCTTCCCTCAGTCTTTGCTCTGAGGTGTCTGCTGTGAGTGTTGGTTTCAGCCGTGTTATCTGCTCTCTCCTCAGCCCCATGGGCCATAAGCGAAGCCCTAGCAGTCCAAGTTCATCCCTCTCCTGCAGATGCGGTAGTTCTGGGATGCAGCGATCTCGGAGCACTGAGCTACATCTTCATCCTGTGCTCACGCGGCCCGCCTCCGCACTTCTCCCTTCCCTCCTACCCCGCTCATGTAATTTGCCCACCTTTAGTTATTTCTGTAGTGTGCCCCTTAGTCTTGCCTGTCTGCTGCGCAAGGAGTCCTTTGTGGAGTTATAGTTGTTCCATTTGTTCAAAATTTCAGGGGAGATTTCAAGAGGCTCACCTCACGCTGCTATTTTTATGACTGTTTGATGAATTTCCAGTCTAGATTTTGTTCTCTGAGGCCAATTGTTGGACATCTTTACCCAGGTTTTCTAAGTTATCGTTACAGGAAATATCCCTTTGGACTATTATGGAGTTTTCACAACTATTGGTTTCTTTAAGGACAGCATTCCTAATAGAAGTGTCAGCAAGGTGATTTCCCTTAGCTTCCATACAGTGAAGTTTAGAATACCCTGGGATCTTAATAATAGCTAAAACAGCAAGTGAAAGTATAGCATCTAATAATTCCTGGTTAGTATTTTTAAAATGTATGGAACATATAGACATTTTATTTTAATTTTTTCTGCTGGAAGTAATAAAGCTGTGTTTCTTGCACAACATTTAAAAATCATGAACTATTCAAAAATCATAAACTACTCCAGAAGTATATTTACTAGCATTATGAACATTGGAAGTTTTGCCTTTGGGTAGGGTACAGGCCCATGTGAGCATGTACAATTCTGTTTGTTGGTCTATCATAGCCAAAGGCAAAGGTGTCACCCTAATTACATCAAACAGTGTTGATATTGTACACCCAGCACAATATTTGCCACTGTCAATCTTTTAAATAAGAACCATTAGTGAACCAAGTGAATTCAGCATTACTCAAGGGAGTTTCCTGTAAGTCATCACAAGAGGTCTGGAGGTGATATGTCAATGTTGAGCAGTCCTGAGGGGCTTTGTCAGTAATAGAGGGGAAGAGTATCTGGGTTAAGGTTATTACAATATGAAAGAGTTATGTGACGAGTGGTTAACAAAATAATTTCATAGGAGGTGTGGTGACTGGCTGAAAATTATTGAGTGTGATAAGAATTTTGGAGGGCTCCTACTGCATAAGGTACAAAGTTAGTTAAAGGGGATCCCATATTGATTTCCTCAGTGGTCTTACAAATGGGTAATAGTGTCAGTAATGGTTCTAAGGCAAGGGGGATATCCTCTGCCACAAGGTGCAGTTGCTGTCTATAACACCGTATGGCTCAATGGTGGCCCCAATGCTTTTGGGTAAGCACCCCATTTTTTATATACAAAAATGAAAAGGGGAATCTGACAGTTGGGATGCCCAAAGACAAGTGGGTTCATTAAATTCTCCTTTCAGAATTTAAAGGCCATGTCATTCTGTTCTTCCCTTAAAATTGGGTTGAGATGGTTGGTTTTTAGTAAAACATACGAGGTTTGGCCATAAAAGGGAGATTTAGGATCACTTTTAATAATAACCAACTAGCCCAGAAAAACCTTGCAGTTGATGCTAGGTTTGGGATTTAGGGGAATTTTGGACACCATGAAGCCTGACTGGATCTAGTTGCGGCCTTTGTTCTGATATCAGATGTCCTAAGTATTGAACCTTTGTTTGGGAAATTGTATTTTTTTCTTGGTGAGCTTAAGTCTTTTTAATGCTAAAAGCTTTAGCAAGTGAATGCTATTCCTGTAAGGAGACTTCGGAGGAAGAGCAAAAAAGCAAGTCTTCTATATATTGCAACAAAGAAGAATCCCCCAAGGATCTTTATATCATCCATCAGCTTTCAGGATTTGTGAGAAATAAGCATTCTCAATAAAATCCTGTCATTACTATCCAGGTGAATTGTTTCCTTCCCAACTGAAGGCAAAATGATATTGGCTGGTATCATCAACTGAAATATTAAAGAATGCATTGCATAAATAAATTACATTAAATAATTTACTTTCAGATGGGATGGATGTTAGTAGCATAAGAGGGTTAGAAACAACAGGATGTCAAGAAATAATGATGTTGTTTATTGCTTACAGGTCCTGGACAAACCTACACCCTGTTTTCTCACAGGTAAAATAGAAGTATTACAAGGACTGATGCAAGAAATAAGTATTACAGGGACTGGTAATATCTTTGGGTTTTTATACCTTAAAGGACTTCCTTAATTTGGGGGTTTTCATTGATTCTTGGAAGAGGTTTTGAGGGATCTATTTGAATCTTGATAGGAGTTGCACTGTGGATTCTGCCAAAATCAGTTGAAGATTTTGCCCATAAAGCAGATCGTAGCTGACCCAATAGGGATAAATGATAAGAGCTCCCATATTCAGCTATAGTGACTCAGGAATGGAGCAAATAAAACATGTCAAAAGTTTATTTAATTTGACCATTGTGGTGGTACCTTCAAATTCTAAAATTATTTTTGCATTTTTGGAAAAAAGAAATACCAACATGATACTTTCCTGAGAAATCTCAACCACTCCCAGAAGGCAGTTTCAACCAGTACTTGGAGTCCACCTCCACCAAGTAGCTCCAGCAATTATAAATCTACTGGGCAAAACTTGGCTGTGACTGGTACCCCTCCAGAGGGGCTCCTGCTCTGGGGGGGCAGGGCAGTTCACACCAGCGCACCCACAAGTTATGGCCAGGCCAAGCAGACAGCAGAGCCTGAGACTGGTCCCACTTGCTAGTGAGTCTGCAGCAGTCATGGCCCAACTACTAGAGGAGGGCACATGCACCCAACATAGAAATCACCCCCAGAGCACTAGGCTGTGATGACAAGGGGGATTTGTGCCACTGGACACAGGACCCCTTGAACATAAGGCCACTCTTTCAAGACCAGGAGATGTAGTTAATCTATCAAATAACTAAAAGCCAGCACAGATAATTAGGCAAAGGGAGGAGACAAAGAAGTATGTTCCAGACAAAAGAACAAGATAAAACTTCAGAAAAGAACTCAACAAAATGGAGATAAGCAGACTTCCAGAAAGACTTCAAGAAAGAGTTCAATGTATGCTCACCAAACTCAGGAGAAGAATGGATGGATAAACACAAAGAGAACTTCAACAAAGTGATAAAATCCGACTTACTGTCATTTTGTTAATTATTTTCTGGTTGCTTTTGTAGTCCTTCTCTATCCCTTTCTTCTTCTCTTGTTCTCTTCCCTTGTGATTTGATTAGTTTCTTTAATGTTATGTTTGGATTCCTTTCTCTTTTTGTGTGTTTGCGTATCTATCATAGATTTTTGGTTTGTAGTTACTATGAGATTCATATACAATAATCTATGTATATGGCAGTCTATTTTACATTGATTGTCAAATTTAAACTCATTCTAAAAGCACTACAGTTTTGTTCCTCTCCCCTACATTTTATGTTTTTGACGTCATATTTTACATCCTTTGTGGGTGTGTATGTGTGTGCCCCATGACTAATTACTGTAGACATAATTTTACTATTTTTGTATTTCAACTTTCATATTAGGTTTATGAGTGGTTGATCCACTACCTTTACTGTATGTTTCCCTTTATCAGGTAGATTTTTTCTTTTATGCATTTTCCTATTTCTCGTTTTGGCTTTTGTTTTTCACTTAAAGAAGTCCATGCAATGTTCCTTATGATGGCAGTTTAGTGGTGATGCATTCCTTTAGCTTTTGTTTATCTTGGAATCTCTTTATCTCTTCACCAATTCTGAATGATAACCTTGTTGAGTAGAATATTCCTAGTTGTAGGTATTTTTCCTTATCACTTTGAATATATTATACCGCTCTCTTCTGTCCTGCAAAGTTTCTGCTGAAAACTGGGGTAATAGTTTTACAGTAGTTCCCTTGTATGTAACTCGTTGTTTTTCTCTTGCTACTTTTAAAATTCTCCCTTTGTCTTTAACTTTTGACAGTTTAATTTTGATGTGTTTTGGTGCTGGCCTTTTGGGTTCATCTTGTCTGGGACTCGCTGTACTTCTTGGACTTGTATGTTTGTTTTCTTTGCCAAGTTAGGAAAGTTTTTAGCCATTATTTCTTCAAATAGGTTTTCTGTGCCTTTTATTTTCTTCTCCTTCTGGGACCCCTATAATGCAAATGTTAATGTACTTTATATTTTCTCAAATTCCTTAAACCATCATCACTTTTTAAATACGGTTCCTCTTTGTTATTCTGATTGGGTGATTTCCTTTATCGTGTCTTTCAGATTGCTGATTTGTTCTACATAATCTAGTCTGTTGTTGCTTCCCTCTAGTGTATTTTTTACTTCAATTATTGTATTCTCCAGTTGTGTTTGATTCTTTTATGTGTAAATATATACCAGGGTGCCAAAAAAAATGTATACACATGACTTGTATTCATCTTTTGTTGTTGGTATGTATTGAGTATCACAATTTTAATACAGGTTTTTCCTTTCTTCAAATATGTATACATTTTTTGGCACCCTCGGTATGTACCTATCAATAATTACTTTAAATGTAAATAGACTCAATACTCCAATCAAAAGACATAGGGTGTTTTAATGGAGACTTCAGATCAAAAGACACACACAGACTGAAAGTGATGGGATGGAAAAATATAGTTCTTGCAAATAAAAGTGAAAATAAATCTGGCGTAGCTATACCTATATCAGACAAAATAGATGTTAAAACAAAGATTATAAAAAGAGACATAGAAGAGCATTACAAAATGATAATGGGATCATTGCAACAAGAAAATAAATTTATTGATACAGAACATTCTGTCCAAAAACAGAAGAATACACATTATTTTCAAGTGTACAGGGATCATTCTACAGAATAAATCACGTTAGACCAGAAAACAAGTCTCAATAAATTTAAGAAGATTGAAATCATAGTGATAATCTTTCCAACCACAGCAATATAAAACTAGAAATAAATATAAGAAGAAAACTGGAAAAACACACAAATAAGTAGAGGCTAAAACACCCACTTAAAAACCAAAGAGTCAATGAGGAAAACAAAAAGGAAAAAAATACCTTGAGACAAATGAAAATGGAAACACACATTCCAAAATCTATGGGACACAGCAAAAGCAGTTCTAAGAGAAAAGTTTATAGTGATACAGGCCTGCATCAAGAAATAAGAAACATCTCAAATAAATAGTCTAACCTAACACATCAAGAAAAAAAGAAAGAGGGGTCAAATAAATAAAATTAGAAATGAAAGAGAAGTTAACAATAGACATCACAGAAAAGCAAAGATATCTAAGACAATACTATAAGCAATTTTATGCTAACAAATTAGACAACCTAGAAGAAATGAATAGATGTTCAGAAACATATAATCTCTCAGGACTGAGACAAGAAGAAATAGATAATCTGAACAGACTGATTACTACCAACTAAATTGAATCTGTAATCAAAAAACTCCTATACAAAAGTCTAGAACCAAATGGTTTCACAAGTAAATTCCATCAACTATTTAAAGAATAATTAATGCCTATCATTCTCAAACTATTAAACAACAGAAGAAACATTCTAAATTCATTCTATGAGGCTGTCTTTACCCTGATACAGAAACCAGACAAAGACACTTCAAAATGAAAAAAAAGAAAGAAAGAAAAAGAAAATTACAGGCCAATGTCCTTGATGAACATAGATGCAAAAATTATCAATAAAATATTAGTAAATCAAATTAACAATATATTGAAAAAAATCGTCTATCACAATAAAGTAGGATTTATTTCAGAAACGCAAAGAAGTTTCAATATCTGCAAATAAATTAACACGGTGCACCACATTAACAAAACAAATGATAAAAATCAAGATCATCTCAATAGATGCAGAAAAAAATATCTGAAAAAGTCAATATTAATTTATGATAAAAATTCGGAACAAATCAGGTACAGAGGAACTTACCTCAACATAATATAGGATATGTATTACAACCTCACAGCTAACATACTCACAGTGAAAGGGTGAAAGCATTTCCTCTAATATTAGGAACAAGAAAATGATGTCCACTCCCACCATTTTTATTCAATATGTTATTGGAAGTCCTAACCACAGCAATCAGACATGAAAAATAAATAAAAGGCATCCAAAATGAAAAAGGAAGGTGCAAAACTGTCACTGTTTTCAGAGGGCATGTTTGGAAAACCCTAAAGACTGTATCAAAAACTATTAAAACTAATAAACGAATTCAGTAAAGTTGCAGGATACAAAATTAATACCTCGAAATTGGTTGCATTTCTATACATTAATAACAAACTATTAAATATAAATTAAGAAAATAATCCTATTTCCAATTGCATCAAAAAAATTAAATACCTTGGAATAAATTTAACCAAGGAGGTGAAAGATTTATACTTTGAAAACTGTAAGACATTACCAAAAGAAATTAAACACCACACAAACAAACAAAAAGAGATATCGTGCTTCTGGATTGGAATGATTAATATTTTTAAAATGTCCCTATTGCTCTGTAGGGAGTGTGCTGTATGCTGACAAGGGCCTTGCAGCCTGCAATGTCATTCCCATGGGAAGCCTTGCCTCAATATTTTCCCAGAAAGTATTAGATAACGTTAATGCAGCCACAGACATACAAACTTTCCAATACACAAAACAAAATGTCCTAATAATACCTGCTTGTTCTGCTAATAATTGTTTAGATAGACAATTATTCTAAGACTGTATATAAACTATGTGTAAAATAAAGACTGTGCCACTGCTCCGCCATCCATGGACGGTGGACCTCCCGATCCCAGCTTTCCTGTCTCCGAGTCTTTTCTCAATCTTCTCGCCCTTCCCCCTCAGGCCGAGTCCTCCTGGCCACGCGGGCTGCGGCATTACTCAAAAATTCTACAGATTCAAAGCAATCCCTATCAAAATACCAATGGCAATTTTCACAGAACTAGAATAAATAATCCTAAAAGTTACATGGAAACACAAAAGATTCCAAATATCCAAAGAAATCTTGAGATAGAGGAACACAGTTGGAGGTATTTTTGTTCCCTGATTTAAAACTATAGTAATCAAAACAGTACAGTACTGGCACAAAAACAGACATATAGGTCAATGGAACTGATAGAGAGCCCAGAAAGTAACTCCCATGTATATAGTCAATTAATCCATGACAAAGAGGCAAGAATATACAGTAGGAAAAAGATGACATCTTCGATAAGCTGTGTTGGAAAAACTGGACAGATACTTGCAAACAAGTGAAACTAGACCACTGTCTTACACTATATATAAAAATAAAAACAAAATGGGTTAAAGACTTAAGTGTAAGACTTAACACTACAAAACTCCTAGAAGAAAATATGTGAAGTAAAATCTTTGACATTAGCTTCAGAGTTATTTTTTTGGATATGTCTCTTTGTCAAGGGTAACAAAAGCAAATATAAACAAATGGGACTATATAAAACTAAAAAGCTTTTGCACAGCAAAGGAGACCATCAACAAGATGAAAAGGCAATTTACAGAATGAGAGAAGACATTTGCAAATGGTATATTCTATAAGGCATTAATATCTAAAATATATAAAGAATATATACAATTCAACAGTAAAAAATACCACCCAAACAATCTGATTGAAAAATGGGCAGAACTTAATAGACATTTCTCCAAAGAAGACATACAAACAAATGGCCAACAGCACCAAAAAGATGCCCATCATCAGTAATCATTGGGGAGATACAAACCCAAACCAGAATGTGATATCACGTCACACTTGTCACAATGCCTACTGTCAAAAAGACAATAAATACCAAGAGTTGATGAGGATGTGGAGAGAAGAGAGTACTTGTGCACACTTGGTGGGATTACAAATCGGTGCAGCAACTATGGAAAACAATATGGAGTTTCCTTAAAAAATTAAAAATAGAATTACCATACAGCTTAGTAATTCACCTCCGGGCATTTGTCTGAAGAAATGGAAAACACTAATTTGAAAAGATATATATATATATATATATATATATATATATATATATATATATATATATATATATATATATATATACCCTATATTTATTACAACATGGAACTGGGGAAAATTTCTGAGACATGTGGATTATTTTCTTGCAGTCATCTTTCTCCTTCTAACCCTCACTTCTCAAGATCTTCTTGTTCTTAGAATACTTCCTCTTCTAAGTATAAAACCAACATAGGTATTCTCCAAAGATAAGTAATAAAAAATTATGGAAGCATCATCCATAATAATCCCCAACTTCCCAAATGCCCATCAACAAAAATGAAGAAATAAAGTGTAATATAGAAAAAGCAATGAGAACAAGCAAACTACAACAACACATAAAAATTTGGATAAATCTCACAAACATAATTTTAACAAAATAAGCCGTATCCAAGAGGGTACATACTATATGATTCATTTATATTGAGTTCAAACACAGGCAAAAATAATAGATCCTTTTGGAAGTCCAGGTGGAGTACATCCTTGGGTGAAGATTTTAATAGTGAATAAGAGAGGAGCTTTTAGGATCCTGGTCATATTCTGCTTTCTTGAGCTTAGTGCTAGTTACACAGTGTGTTCAAAGTTTTATGTATATTTATCAGGGTACGCAGGGCCAAGGGATGCCCTCTGATATGCAGGGAGAGAAATTAAGGCACCGAGAGTTTAAACAACTGTCTTAAGGTCACACAAAGTTTTGGCAGCTGGGCTGAGTAAAATAACCCAGCTGTGGACTCTCATCCTCACTCTTCTCAATAGTCGAGAGTTTACTGTCCAGTATGGTAGCTACTAGCCGCACATTGCTATTTAAATTTGAGTTAATTAAATTAAATAAAGTGAACCTCAGTAACCTTAGCCACTTTTTGAGTGCTTAACACACACATGTGTCTAGTGACTAGTTGTTCACTAGTCTACAAGAACCAATGAGAAAATCAAGACCAAATCCCTGAAAGCACTAAAACTTATCCTAAGCATCTAATTGGCTGCTTAGCTGCTGGCCTGGTAGAGGAGAAAAGAGCCCAAATAGTGAATAATTCCCACGGCTGATTCTTAGCCAGCAGGTGGACTGTGTCATGGGTGTCTCAGCCCACCGTTCTCGGGTCCCTCCTTCCTACTGGGGCTTAGTGTCCACACCCTCCTCAGACCACTCACTGTATTTATGATCCAAGAGCACTCACACTTTATACTTTAGCTCTTAGTGAATCTTCCTCTTTATTAAAGGAATTTCCGATACCCGAGGAATAAAAAAGAAACACTCCTGAAAGAAAACATTTTCCAGAATCTTTGGACCGACATATACTAATCTCAGACTGAGGAAGATCCATTTCTCTCATCAGTAACTCTTGAGGGTGGGTCAGGCCTTACCCAGCCAGAGTGAGACCTCAGTTACCTGGGCTCTTGACCACTGTGGTCCACAGGATGACCCAGGAAAACGGAGGTCTCCCCTCATCCCCTCTTGCGTGCCACACAGCCCCTGCTGTAGTGTGCTGATGTCTCAGAGCCAGATCATCGTCTGGGAAGGTCCAAGTGTGATGGAGCTGCCAAGGTTACCCCTCTATCGACCTTCACTCAGTAAGGGAGATCTGTTCGATTCCTCTGTCATAATAAACGTCTCTGAACGTTTTGCACATATTTCACTCCCCATAACAGCCTAGGAAGAGCTGTGAGCTCTCCTGAAGAAGTGGTTGGAGAATAGGCCTTAGTAGCTCTGCAAAAAAAAATGGCCCACGTACCTTGGAGGAGAGTGCCGTGGCAGGGTTCAGAGCTCTGTCCAGCGTGCTGAGTAAAATTTTAAAGGGTAAGCATACTAATCTAGCTCCGAGCAGTCACCTCTCTGTCCCTAAGCCCAGGGAGGGCTTGGTACAGAAAGTGACCCAAAGCTACACATTCCCAAGATTTCTCTCTTGAGCCAAGGCTCTCTAGCTTTGCTTTGACAGTTGATTGCTTTTTTACTCTTTATGAAGCCATCTAGAACTAACATTCCAAGGGAAAAACCTACAGCCAGGGATTGCAGAGGCCTTCAAATTTTATTCATCCCAGCACTTGATCCCCATTTCACACAAATGGAAAAATGTCAAACTAAAAGGACACTTTAAATAGCCATTCAGGGAATCATGGGGAAACACATGCCTATATATCCTTTACCTACTATATGCCAAGCCCTCAAGTCACTCTCTCTCGTAACTTTGTCATAGAAATCACTCCAGTGTTGCTGAGCTGATGATGTTCCCCAACTTGTCTGAGAGAGTGTTCACAGGGTTCTTTAATGTGTCCCGACTGTTCATTCAGCCTTCATCAGAAGCCCGCACCTGGTGAATATCAGCAAACTTTCATTTCTTGTTGACCTCCTCATCTTCCTTCATAAAAACAGGTGGGGAAGTAAGTAGAGTACCTGCTGGATTTCTCACTCTCTCTTTCATTACTCCGTCAGAGCAGCTTTCTACTTTAGCATCTGAAATTGTGCTTTCTGGACAACTGCTCACTATTGACTTAGCTACTGAGTGGTAGGTGGAGAGAGGTGAGGTTAGAAAGGAGGGAGGAGGGGTGGAGAGTAGGAAGGAGGCTTGTTCTACAAAGCAGGGAAATGATTGCATGGCTCAGCCAGTTCAGAGAGAGAGAGAAGAACAGGTGTGCTTACCTAGAAATGACTTTCATTTGCAGGAACAAAAAGCTTCAAAACCCTGGAATTCTGGGTATGGCAATTTGCTCAAGAACGCCTCTCTCCCTCCCAGCAAAGTCCCTCGTTGCCAGTGTTGGTTCAAAAATCTTCCTGTACTTTCAATCTCCTGTGTCATGTGCTCTTCCCCTAGCAGAGTTCAGGGCAGAGATGAAGTTTCCATTTGAATAATGGGAGCACAGGGTGTATTGCAGGCCACCAAGAAAATCAGTGGCAGAATGGAGTCCCCAGCTTTCTATTCTCCTACCCACATCAACACCCATTCTCGAGCCTCATCTACTAGGGCTGTAATCTAAACCAGAGCTAGATAGGAAAGAACCCAAATTACATGGGACTTGGAGTACTTCTGTAAACCCAACTCTGTTTTATTCTGTCTCGGGACAGAGTTGATTCTGTTCCCTTCTCCCAAACCAGCATTACTAGGAATGGGGCGGAGGGGTGTCGGTGAGGGTCCTAGAGACTGAGGGCAAGCTAGGCTAATAGGCCTGTGTTTTGGGGTACATTCCCACAGGTGTATGCTCCCACAGGGGATTCAAGGGTCTACTTCAATAGGTTATACACATTAAATGAGATAATTTATATGTCATTAAAGACTCAAAAAATTTACGGACAATTGCTGCTGCAATTGTTATAGTTATCTTTCTTGTCTTCTTGGCTTGACTCTCCTCCCTGCTGTGCCCTGGGCCCTGGGCATCCCAGTGTAAAAAGGAGGACAGGCTGTGCACAACCAAGTGTTCTGCTCACTTACGCAGCCTCAGGCCCGGAGAGAGCAGATCAGGTCCTGAGACCCCACAGGTCTCACTGACTACCCCTTTCCACGATGCCCAAGCCTTCTCCACACCCAGAGCCAGCCTGTGCCTCCCCCAGGCCCTGGCTCCAAGCTGCTTAATCTTCATGTCATACTCACCAAAGAAGTGCACATTAAGGCATCTATGAGGAAATCTACAGGGTGTGAGTTGTATTTTAATCAAGGACTGAATTGGATCCTAATCTGTTTTAAATGTGGCAAACAGGAAATGACCCCAAGACATCTTTGGAAACTCTCTCTACCAAGCACAACAGAGTTTTCTTTTGTCACATTGAAGAAAAAGAAAAAATAAACACTCAGGAAAAAAATTAATTTTGATGTGTTACCTTAGTCTGGTTCAAACACCTTCCCCTTCCTCTCTTATCCCTCCCTTTCTTCATGAGAATTGGAAGTAACAGTGATTATAATGGATTTGTGGTATTTTTGTAGACTGATACTCTGGGTATTTACAGCAATGGTGGAGGTTATAATACCCATTTACAGAAAAGAAAGCTGAAGTCAGGAGAGGAGGCCTGCACTTCATTATATCATGTTTCTACAGGCTCCTCTGTGCTCATTCTCCTCGAAGCCATATCAAATGTCCCTCCACCGGATCACAAGTGGTCAGGGCTGCAGATTGAATGCTATCAGAGAGGTCATGGGAGCATGGGGTCAGACCTACTTACCACCACCCCATCCTCCAGGCTCTTCTGGGCCTGGCTACCCCCTCCACTGCTTTCCTCCTGTCTGCTTCTTTTCCAGCTGCCACCATGTCCAGCTTCTCACCCTACTTCACAGGGAAAAAGCTTCATTTTTCTCTTTCTTCCTGTTTAAGAAGTAAGCACACCCTCTGGCATTTTCTAATGTTTTTGATATTTTCAACACTGATGAAAAGAAAAAGCAGATGATCACTGCTGGCCCACTTCTCATTTGGCATTTTGGAGAAGCTGCAGGTCCATCTGGACAAAATGAAAGATCGATACTCTCCCCACCCCATGGGAAGAGGTGCTCCACCCTGTGGAGGTTTCTGTTCTCAGGTTATGGGGAAACAGGTGCTCCCTCCGGCAGCAAGCTGTGAGCACCAGCTGCTTGCAGAGTCCTACGTGTTCCAGAAACCCCAGCTAATGAGGTCCCCAAGCAGCCTAGCCAGGCTCAGCCCCGATCCATTTCTCTCTGACTCACCACCTGCAAGTTGATGAGGATTTTGAATGTGAGTTTTAAGTCCTCCCCACCCCAGGGATGGAGGCCTCATATCTGTAGACATCCATTTGAGTGTTATCCAGCGATGAGCAGAGTCTCTGGCCTGGTGACAACTGAAGCGTTTGCCCTCAACACTACCAGTTCTCCTAGGCCAGCGTCCAATCAAGGCAGCTACCCAACTCTGTGGCAGAGATCTCCAGGTGTCAAGGGCCGATGAGGATGCTACAGAGAGTCACAATTGTCGTCACTGTGCCCTCTGGTTAGAAGGGGGCAGGGAATAGAATGGCAGGCAAAAAGCAGCACAGTGTGGTGTCGAAGAGATTAGTCTCTAGGAGCCATCAGTCTTGCGTTCAAACTTGCTTCATTCAAATCTTACCTCAGTCTCCTACCACTTGTCTGATTCAAGGTAAGTCACCCAAGGTCACCATATCTCAGATTCCTCCACTAGTGACTCCTATATAAAGAATCACATTTTGATGACAAAAATGACATAATAGTGACAGCATCTAAGTTAGTGTCTGGAAAAAATAGGAACCCAAAATGGTTATTATGAGTATTCTCATCCTCTCCAGGGGGATATGGGATACCAACGTGGGCATGTATGACTCAGAAATGAATACAAACTGAATGAGATGTTACGTAGAAGATAGAGTGGCTGTCTGAATTGGGTCAGAGGAGTTTCATGGAGGCCTCTGTTCCCAGATTATGGGAGAACAGGGGGCAATTCTCAGGTTATGGGGAGATTAAAGCCATCTCTGTGCCCAAACTCTTGGGTCACTTCCTAAAAGTGAGTAGGAGCACGCTTTGGAACTGAAGGAACTCTCTGAGACCCATGGATTTTTTTCTGGCTATCGTTACATTTCCTTCTCAAGAAGATCTTATCCTGAGAACCCCTCAGAACCTCCTTCAGTTTGGACTTAGAGTTGTTGGGGCTGAGGCATCAAAACTCTTGTCTCACCAATGGGCTTGGGGATTTACACTAGGGCCTAGGAACTGCGGGTGATGCACACTTACGTTTCACTCACATGGAGGGGCACATGGATAATGCTCTCCCAGGGGCTACAGACTTTCCAGGGCCCAGCATTGCACCCAAGTGCTCTGAAAAACATTGTACGGTATTGTAGTGGTATATGAGCAGATAACATCACTCCGGTGTCCCTCCCAATAGCAGTCCAGATTCCTGAGGACAACTGCAAGTGTTGGGAGGGGTTTAGACAGCATGTCTGCCATCCTTTCCTGAACTGTCAGCCTAGAGCCTGAGGGAAGCTGCTCCCACTGGGGAGGGAAAACAGGAGGTAGGAAGGAGGCTTCCACATCTTCTCCACCTCTGCTCCAAGACCCCTTGCTTGCAGGATCTTGGCTGCACTCTTATCCCTGAACATCAGAGGCTGCAGAGCAGGAGGCAAATTCCCTGGGTCTGGGTCAGAATCCTCTTATTAGCTGTGTTCTGATACTCTGGCAGAGGTAGATTCAGTCTCGGCAGGGAGCCCAGCCCCACATCCATCAGCCTTCCATGCCTGAAGGTCTCCACGGACACCACATGTCAGAGGCCCAAGAAACCCTTGTGGCCAACTCTGAACCTTTGAACCTGCCTCACAGAATGGAGCCCTTTTACCCAGGGCACTTCTACCCAGCTACATCCGGAGTCACAAGACATGCCCAGTAGGTCCTGCAGAGACCATACACACAGAGATACCAAGACATGAAGGCAGAGACCAATAAAGACACCCACAGCTGCACAGCGGCACATAGAGGCACAGTAACACAGGAGTGTCACTGCCAACTTGTCTATGTTGGCTCAGGCTGCCATTCAAAGTACCACAGGCTGGGAGGCTTAAACAACAGGAATGTATTTCCTTGTAGTCCTAGAGTCTGGAAGTCCTAGATCAAGGTGTTGGCGGGTTTGGTTCATGGCGAAAGCTCTCTTTCAGACTTGCAGTTGGCTGCTTTCTAATTGTATCCTCACATGAGGAGGGAGGGAGGGAGAAAGAGAGAGAGAGAGAGAGAGAGAGAGAGAGAGAGAGAGAGAGAGAGAGAGAGAGAGGAGAGAGAGAGAGCACTCTGGTATCACTCCCTCTTTCTATAATACCGCAGTCCTATCAGATTAGGGCCCCACCCTTTAGACCTTTTTTAACCTTAATCTCCTTCTCCCAGACCCTGTGTCCAAGTACACATTGCGCTTACGGATTCAACAGATGAATTTTGGGAACACAGTTCAGTCCATAGCTTCATAGATCACATGGTAGTGCAAAGAGCAGCGGCCTTGGACAGAGAGGAAACGGGTTTGGACTCCAACACTGCTACTTATTAACTGAGTGATCCTGGGCTAGGTTCCAGGCCTCGGTTTTCTCCTCTGTAAGACGGGTTGTACAAGTCTGAGGAAGGCTAATGAAGGTGGCTGGTTTATAAAGCCTGCCCCATAGTAGGCACTCAACAGTATTTCTTTCTTCTCCTTTGTCAGGGCCTCTCCCTGGGCTTAAGGAGGAAGACGAGGAGGTAGAGGAGTCATAAGGATGGGGAGGAGACAGTTCTAGGTTGTCAACAGTCCTAAAATGGGAACCTCCTGTGAGAGTTGCAGCAGAGAGGAGCACAGCTTTCCATTCCCTCCCCTCTCTTAAACCTGGGTCAGGGACATCTGACCACAATATTGAAAAGAGTTGTGGTATGCCAACTACTGTCCATGGTTCCTGGACTACACAATGCAGACAGTTTATTTATCCAAGTGTCAGTCATTCTTCTCCCATCATGGCATTCTCCCTCTTCAGCAGACACATTCCAGAACCTAACAGTTACAGGTTACCATTTTCCTGGTTCCCCAACTCCTTTCCACCCTGCTAGCAGAACAGCTGCTGGCCAAGGATTGCTTCCCCTGGACTGAAGGGATTGGTCACCTTCTTCAAGGTGAAGGGACATTGAAGCTCCCAAGAGGGCCCTCACATACAGGAAACAGAGCTGCCCTTGGCCTTGCCCCACTCAACCCTGAGCAGCAAATCCTCATCTGTGATGCTCAGTACAGCTCAGGTATTCTCTTACGGCCTTCACAGGGGAGCAGAAGCACCCTGGCTCTCTATGTCCTCTATGTCACATGGGTGACATAGCTCTGGCCAAGCAGAACTAAGCCTCTCTCATCTTCATTGCAGGCAGAGGCCTCTCCCCACTCCACATGGGCCTGCTCAGCAGAAAGCTTAAAGGACAGTGGAAAACACCTCTCTGCTTCAGTGAGCATATTGCACCCCTAACTCTCTCCCCTATTTCAGGATTCTTTCATCATCCCTTTGCCATCAGGGTACAAATCAGTCAAAAATAGGAAACACAAGTCTTTACTCCTTTCAAAAACATCACTGTCTGGCGATGTGCATGTCTGAATGAGTCTGTGACTCAAAAACAAAACAAATCCCAGAAAAGCATAACCCAATGATGCACACTGAAGCCCCCTTCCATGGAGCTTTCCCCATGTCCTTACCGGTTTTAGGGGACCATTATGTGGCTTACCTTTAGAAATGAAGTGTCCATGCACCTCTCTAGCTGGAGTTCTCGAGTGTCCCTGAAGCTTTCATATATGCCATGCAAGTCTCAAGACAGGGCTCTGCATGCCTTATTGCCTTTCTCCTGAGGCTCTGAACACAGGGCAGTAGAAGGAGTGAGTGAGTGTGTGTGTTAGTGAGGGTTGAGTGTGAGTGTGTGGGAAATGAATGAATGAGTGGAGGTGATAGTGAAAGTGTGTGAATGAATGAATGAATGTGTGTGTGTTTGAGTAATTGGGCAGCAATGTGAGTGCAGTGTGCAGCGTGAGATGAAGTCGCCCTATCTCTCACTTACAGTGGTATCTCTGGCATTTGGAATATACATAGAAGGTGATAACAAATGTACTGAGTAACTAAATAAATGAGTCGGCAGTGCAGTAGGTATTTTTGGGATACCCATGTTTCAGACAAGCACACTGAGTCTCAGAGAGGTTGGTAAGTTGCAGAGCTATGAGTTACACTAGCAATTATGATTCCCAGTCCAATGTTCTTATGTCTCCAATAATAAAAACGATCATGTCTAGTGGGCACGAGACCTCATCTTCTCACTCCATGTAGCCTTTCTGGCCTCTGCCCCACACTATCAGAGGCTGGGTGGGTGCAGGAAGGGGAGGTGGGCACACAATCCAGGAGGGACATAAAAGGTACCTGGACTTCCCCGCCCACTTAGACCATGACACAGTCCCCAAGCTGGGCAAGCGGAGGGTGAGATCCTTGTCCTAGAGGGCAGCAGGCGGTGACATATGAGCTGCCCCTGGTGTTGGGGGCAGAGCTGTAAAAGGATCAGAAGCCTGGATCCCAGCACAAGTCTGTGACTGGAGCAAACTCCAGCCTCTCCAGACCTTGGTTTCCCAATCTCTAAAATGAGGTCCTAACCTCATTTCTTGTCCTGGGCTACTTTCCCTCTCGCTTCTCCCAGCTTCCTGTGGGAAAAGCTTGAAGCCTTCCCCGGACCTGGCCCAGATCCCTGGCCAGGACTCCCCTGTGCCTGCCTCCCTGGTGACAGAGCTTGCCCTGGCCTCTGACTTGGGTTGTAGAGAGATGGGTCTGCAGGAGAAGAGCGATTGCTTGCGACCGCCACTACTCTCTTTAACTGAAACCTGCCCTGGGAAGTTCCATCAGGACTTCTGCTCCCAGACTCCCTCTTTACATAGACACCCTTGATGCTCAGGATTTAAAGTCACCTTGTCTCTACCCTCTTCTCAGTCTCTCTGAAATGGCACAGGGGTCCTCCCTGACTCCCTGTCCTCCCACCGGAGAGGGTCCCAGCACCGCTGTGTGAACCTACAGTTGTGTATACTGTGCAGGACATAATCCTTGGGGATGTACTTAGTCTCCTGGGGTACGGAATGGCACCCCCTGGGTCTGGGCTCTGAAAACCTGCATAGCTCTGCTTTGCGATGCTGGCACATTGAGATCCTCTCCTGGGCTGTGGCTACCAAAGCAGTATCCATGGCCCTAGATACCCTCACGGGTGAACAGGAAGCAAACTTCTGGATGCGATCTCTGGTGCCAGAGTTCAGGGTGTGAAAAATAGAGCATAAAGGTGTGAAGCATGCCCTTTCTACAATGAATATTAATGACACATGGAAAAGAGTCTTTTCTCTAGATAAAACTGAAGAAAAATGAGGTATCATAACTGAAAAGCAATACAAAATTCTAGGTTCAGTAAGATAATTTCTCATCCTATGAGATATTAAAAACAAAATTTAGTTTCCCTATTAAAGAAAAATGAAAAATCACCACCAATTCCTTCTTGAAGTTAGAAACCTCGAGGAGCACATCTAGGACACATATTTGAATAATTTCACACCAAGACAGCCTTCACGAACAATTTTTCTTTGGTATTTCTGACAAGGCCACTAATTGTGGGCTTATAACTCGCCAGAATTGACGTGCCAGGCTGTTTTCTCAGATTCTCTAATTAACTCTTGCAGCACTCTCCATCTTCATGTGCATGAGTGCAAATTGGCTTGCTGCTCCATGAAATTTTAAGCCAAAAACAAAATACTTGCCTCCACCCACCTCACCCCTCCCTTAAACTGCACTTCACATCTCAGATTTGAATAAACTGATGCAGTAGAGGGCTTCTGTTTCAAAAGAAGGCCATCCCTTGTGCATCAGTGTAAAAGATAACATGGTATCAGATAGGATAAATTTGTAGATTCAAGTTTAATTCAAATCTGCTTTGAAATATATATTTTTCCAGATGTAAGTTAAATAAAGCACAGAGACCAAAGCAGAACTAAACCCTTCGTGTTTCCCTGTCTGTATATCACCTACTATTCTCCAGCACCGTTTGTCTCTGACACACAGAGCCACAGTTAGCCTTAAGGATCTCCTCTCCTTCGACTATCTCTCTATGGGTACCAGCGCTTTGCCATGTATTAGACAGCTCCATGGCATTCGAGGTGAGTGGGCTGCAGGAGGAGACACAGAACTACGTGTAGGCGCATTATGGCAGTGGCCTTGAGGGAATCTTGCTGTGGCATTGCAGCAGAAGGGATTTAGATGACAGAATATTTCCCAATCTTGATGCATTGGGATCTTCAGTAGAGATTTATAAAATTAGATCCTTGGCCCCATCCTGAGAGATGCTGATTCAGTAGCTCCAGGCCTGAAAACCAGTATCTGTAGTTAACAGAACATTCATAAGTGACTCTACTGCATGGCAGAGAATAAAAACCACTGGATAAGATCAAGGGGACAATTAATTGTCTCGAAGAATGTGAGTCCATGAGCTATACTTTTGCAGAGGAATGGACAGGGTGGCACTGGGGGGTGTTTAATAGTACAATTTTTTTTCCCTAGTTCATATCTAGTGTTATTTGGAGCTAAATCTGGAACACCCAAAGTGTGAATCACCTACTTTGGCCAACATGTCATTTCAGATAAAAATCATGTAGTTATAGAATTTCAGGTTATAAAATATCTTAGAGGTCATCTGGATAACTTGTCTCTGTTCAATTCATGAATGTCATCTGCAATATCTCCTTCAATTCATCTTCCACTCTTTATTGGAATTGCTTAAAGGAACTATTTGATCATGAGTAAGTTGTGTCTCTTTGTAGAATAAATGTAAACTCTGCAGAAGAATCCACAGCCTTGCCCTTGCTATGTGAACCAGAATCTGCCACTCTGGCTACATTCTTCCAGCCTCCACCATCAACATCAAAGATGGCTGCTGTTCCTGTGAGGGCATTGCTTTCTGAACAGACTTCACTTTTACTCTTCCCCCTCCTTCATTTGAGGGGTGTGACCATCAGCTCCTCTCCCAACACTGACAGGTACAAAACTGTCTCGTTTCAGTGAGGAAGTCACCTCAGGAAGCCATGTTTCAGGACCCACCTGGGTCTTAGGACACGATTCCAAGATGTAGACACATAACAATTATGAGGAGGCTCCCTCGTTCTTAAGCTTTTGAGAAATCTTCCAGAAAGCTAATGGTTTCCATAAAAACACCTTGGCAAAGTCAGTCATGAGCTCCCATCCAGAGGTTCAGCTCCCAAGAAAACATTATTTTGCAGGAGGGAGAGGATTAATACTGGTGAGGGGTTCACTGCCCCCACTGTACTGGGACCAAGCCTGTCAGGACAAGGCACACAAGTGAGCTGACATCCTTCTCCACCTCCCAAAAAAAACCGTAGATTAGGGATCTATTTGTTCAGAACCCAGTTTCAACCTGCATTTTTCTCACCAACTTGAGCTCCAATAATTTTATTTGCTTTTTTTTTTTTTAATTCATTGGGGTGACAATTGTTAGTGAAATTACATAGATTTCTGGTGTACAATTCTGTATTACATCATCTGTAAATCCCATTGTGTGTTCACCACCCAGAGTCAGTTCTCCTTCCATCACCATATATTTGATCCCCCTTACCCTCATCTCCCTCCCCCCACCCCCCTTACCCTCTGGTAACAACTAAACTATTGTCTGTGTCTATGAGTTTTTGTTTCTCATTTGTTTGTCTTGTCCTTTTGTTGTTTTTGGTTTATATACCACAAATCAGTGAAATCAAGGGGTTCTCTGCTTTTTCTGTCTGACTTATTTCGCTTAGCATTATACTCTCAAGATCCATCCATGTTGTCACAAATGTTCCTATATCATCTTTTCTTATGGCCAAATAGTGTTCCATTGTGTATATATACCACAACTTCTTTATCCATTCATTTTGGTTGTTTCCATGTCTTGGCCACCATAAACAAAGCTGCAGTGAAAATTGGAGCACACGTGTCTTTATGTATAAATGATTTCAAATACTTTGGGTAAATACCCAGGAGAGGGATAGCTGGATCATATGGTAATTCTATTCGTAATTTTTTGAGGAACCTCCACACTGCCTTCCATAACGGCTGCACCAATCTGCAATTCCACCAACAGTGTATGAGGGTTCCTTTTTCTCCACAGCCTCTCCAACACTTGTTACTATTTGTCTTGTTGATGATAGCCATTCTGACTGGGTTGAGGTGATAACTCATTGTGGTTTTTGTTTGCATTTCTCTGATGATTGGTGATGTTGAGCATTTTTTCACATGTCTATTTGCCATTTGTATGTCCTTTTGGAGAAATGTCTCTTCCTGTCCTCTGCGCATTTTTCAATTGCGTTTTTTGTTTTCTTTTGTTGAGCTTCATGAGTTCCTCGTATATTTTGGATATTACCCCTTATTGGAGGCACTGTTTGCAAAAATCTTCTCCCATTCAGTTGGTTGCCTCTTTATTTTGTCGATGGTTTCTTTTGCTGTGCAGAAGCTTTTAAGTTTCATCTAGTCCCATTCGTTTATTTTAGCTTTTACTTCCATTGCTTTTGGAGTCAAATTCATGAAATGCTCTTTGAATCCAAGGTCCATAAGTTTAGTACCTATGTTTTCTTCTATGCAGTTTATTGTGTCAGGTCTTATGCCTAAGTCTCTCATCCATTTTGAATTAATTTTGGTACATGGTGACAGATAGCAGTCCAGTTTCATTATTTTGCACATGGCTATCCAATTCTCCCAGCACCATTTATTGAAGAAGCTGTCTTTCCTCCATTGTATATTTTTAGCTTCTTTGTCAAAAATTGTGTCCATATTTATGTGGTTTTATTTCTGGGTTCTCAATTCTATTCCATTGGTCTATGTGTCTGTTTTTCCGCCAATACCAAGCTGTTTTGATTATTGTAGCCCTGTAGTACAAGCTAAAGTCAGGGAGTGTGATACCTCCAGTATTGTTCATTTTTTCTTAAGATTGCTTTGGCTATTCGGGCTCTTTTGTGGTTCCAAACAAATCTGAGGATTTTTTGTTCTGTTTCTTTAAAAAAATGTCATTGGGATTTTGATGGGTATTACATTAAATCTCTATATTGCTTTGACTAATATGGCCATTTTACCTATGTTGATTCTTCCAATCCATGAGCACGGAATGTCTTTCCATTTCTTTGTGTCTTCTTCAATTTCTTTCAAAAATGTCTTACAGATTTCAGTATATAGGTCCTTCACATCCTTGGTTAAGTTTATACCTAGGTATTTTATTCTTTTTGCTGCAATTGCAAAGTGAATTGTTTTTTGCATTTCTTTTTCTGAGATTTCTTTGTTAGTACATAGGAATGCAATGGACTTTGTACATTGATTTTGTAGCCAGCAATTTTACTGTATTCCTTGATTGCTTCTAACAGCTCTTTGGTGGAGTCTTTAGGGTTTTCTATATATAGCATCATATCACCGGCAAAGAGTGATAATTTAACTTCTTCATTCCCAATTTGGATGCCTTTTATTTCTTTCTCTTGCCTAATTGCTCTGGCAAGGACTTCCAACACTACATTGAAAAGCAGAGGTGATAGAGGAAAACCCTGTCGTGTTCCTGAACATAGAGCAAAAAGCTTCAGTTTTTCACCGTTAATTATGAGGTTAGCTGAGGGCTTGTCATATATGGCCTTTATTATGTTAAGGTATTTTCCTTCTATACCTATTTTATTAAGTGTTTTAATCATAAACGATATTGTATCTTGTCAAATACTTTTTCTGCATCAATTGATATAACCATATGATTTTTATCCCTTATTTTGTTTATGTGATGTATCACATTGATGGATTTGCGAATGTTGAACCATCCTTGTGCCCCGGGGATGAACCCCACTTGGTTGTGATGAATAATCTTTTTAATGCATTGTTGTATTCGATTTGCTAGAATTTTGTTTAGGATTTTTGCATCTGTATTCATCAGAGATATTGGTCTGTAGTTTTCTTTTTTTGTGTTGTCCTTACCAGGTTTTGGTATCAGGGTATTGTTGGACTCATAAAATGAGTTAGGGAGTACTATCTCTTCTTCAATTTTTTGGAAGACTTTGAGCAGGATTGGTATTAGATCCTGTTTGAAGATTTGGTAGAATTCACTAGTAAAGCCATCTGGTCCAGGACTTTTGCTTTTGGGAAGGTTTTGGATGACTGATTCAATTTCGTTACTGGTGATCGGTCTGTTTAGATTTTCCACTTCTTCATGGTTCAGCCTTGGAAGGCTATATGTTTCTAAGAACATGTCCATTTCTTCTAGGTTATTAAATTTGGTGGCATATACTCCTTCATAGTATCTTTGCATGACCCTTTGTATTTCTGTGTTATCCGTGATAACTTCCCCCCTTTCATTTCTGATTTTGTTTATTAGTGTCTTCTCTCTTTTTGTATTAGTGAGTCTGATCAAGGGTTTGTCAATTTTGTTAATCTTTTCAAAGAACCAGCTCTTTGTTACATTAATTATTTCTAGTGACTTTTTGTTCTCTATTTCATTTAGTTCTGCTCTGGTTTTTGTTATTTCCTTTCTTCTGCTGACCTTGGGTTTCACTTGTTCTTCTTTTTCTAGTTCTTTAAGGTGTACCACAAGGTTGTTTATTTGGGACTTTTCTTGTTTCTTGAGATAGACTTGTAATGATAAAAATTTCCCTCTTAAAACTGCTTTCGCTTCATCAACCAAATTTTGGTAGGATGTATTTTCATTGTCATTTGTTTCTATGTATCTTTTGATCTCTCCTCTAATTTCTTCTTTGACCCAGTCGATCTTTAAAAGTATGTTGTTTAATCTCCACGTATTTGTGGTTTTTCCTGCTTTATTTTCGCAGTTGATATCCAATTTCAAAGCCTTGTGATCAGATTATATGCTTGGTATGATTTCAATCTTCTTAAATTACTGAGGTTGATTTTATGTCCCAATATATGGTCTATCCTTGAGAATGTTCCATGTACACTCGAAAAGAATGTATAGTCTGATGTTTTAGGATGAAGTGCTCTATATATGTCAATTATGTCCATTTCATCTAGTGTGTCATTTAGGGCTGCTATTTCGTTATTTATTTTCTGTTTGGATGATCTATCCATAGCTGTCAATGATGTATTTAAGTCCCCTAGTATAATTGTGTTTTGATCAATTTCTCCCTTTAGTTCTGTTAGTAGTTGCTTGGTATGTTTTGGTGCTCCCTGATTGGGGGCATAAATATTGATGACTGTTATGTCTTCTTGTTGTATAGTCTCCTTTACCATTATGAAATGTCCATCTTTTTCTCTTATTACCTTTTTTACCCTGAAGTCTGTTTCATCTGATATGATTATGGCTACATCTGATTTTTTCTGGGTACCATTTGCTTGGAGTGTCAATTTTCACCCTTTCACTTTGAGTCTATGCTTGTCCTTGTAGCTGAGATGTGTCTCTTGGAGACAGCATATGGTTTGGTTTAGTTTTTTGATCCAATCTGCTACTCTGTGCCTTTTTATTGGTGAGTTCAGTCCATTTACTTTTAGGGTGATTATTGATACGTGAGGATTCCCTGTCATTCTATCTTTAGTTTTCTGGTAAGGCTGTGTCTCCATTGTTTCTTTGCCTTTTTGTTGTTGTCCATTATTTATGTGTGGTGGTTTTCTATGATGTTCCCTCTGTTTCTTCTTTTATTACAGTATATATTTCGGTTCTGGAATTCTTTTGAGTGGTTACACTTAAGTTTATGTAAGAGAAAGTTTGATATTCAGAGTATTCCATTTTCTTCAGCACACTTACTTTCTCCATTCCCATATTCCAGCTCAGGCCTTTACTCTCCCCCTTTTTATGTTGCCACAAATTGTCCCCGTTGATCGTGGTCGAATAGCCTCCTTTAGTATTTCTTGTAGTTCAGGTAGTGTATTAGAAAATTCCCTCAGCTTCTGTATGTCTGGATAGGTATTTTTCCTCCTTCATATCTAAAGGATATCTTTGCTGGATATATTATTCTTGGCTTATTATTTCTCTCTTTGAATAGTTTGAATATTTGGTTCCACTCCCTCCTGGCGTGTAGAGTTTCTGCTGAAAAATCTGATGATAATCTAATGGGCATTCCTTTGTAGGTTACCGTCTTCTTTTCCCTGGCTGCCTTGAGGATTCTTTCTTCGTCATTGATTTTAGACAGCTTCAATACAGTATGCCTTGGAGAAGGCCTGTTGAGATTGAGGTAATTAGGTGTTCTATTTGCTTCTTGGATTCGAGGATCCAGTTCTTTCCACAAGTTTGGGAAGTTGTCATCAACCATTTCTTTGAATATATTCTCTGTTCACTTCTCCCTTTCTTCTCATCCTGGTATGCCCATATTCTTATATTGCTCTTTCTGATAGAGTTAGAAAGTTCTCGCAGAGTTCTTTCATTTATTTTAAGTCTCAAGTCTCTTTTTTCTTCCATCTGTATAATTTCAGGTTGCTATCTTTGATGTTGTCGTGCAGGGTCTCAGCTCCCACTCCCCGCCCAAGAACGCAGGACACGGTAAGGCCAAAAAGGAACACCCACGGAGCCATAGATAGGGGAGTCAAACCAATATATTCTCGCTGGCGGCTGGGCTGGAGACACAGGAAGCAGGATCTACATAATCTGCCTAACAGCAGTCCGCACTTGCCAGCCACCATCTTCTTGCTAGCCCCCATTTCTTTCCTGCTAGCGTAGCCACAGCCGTTATATTAGTGGCCAATGGCCTACGGGTTACAGCTGACGGCCAACTAGCCACAGCTGCTGGCATCTGATCACAGTTGATGGCCATTTACTACCCGAGCCAGCACCTTTCTATGTGAGGCCGAGAGCCTGGAAACTGTTTTTTGGGGTTTTGTCCCCACACTCCACCCCTACAGGGTCTCGCCTCACAATCTACGCGACAAGCGTCTTCTGCGAGGGTCCCTGTGCAAGGAGCCTGGAGGTGAATGCACTATCCTGAACACAGCCAGGCTCTCTGGGCACAGCCAGGGTTTCTCAGGGCACCACCACAGTACTTCTGGGCACAGCCAGACTTCCTGGGCTTCTTAGGGTACCACCAGTCTCCCCGGGCACAGCCAGGTTTTCTCAGGGGACCACCACAGTACTTCTGGTCACAGCCAGACTTCCTGGGCTTCTTAGGGTACGACCTGTCTCCCCGGGCACAGCCAGAGTTTCTCAGGGCACTGCCACTCTCTCTGGACACAGCCAGACTTCCTGGACTCAGCCAGGGCCTCAGGGCACTGCCACTCTCTCTGGGCACAGCCAGACTTCCTGGACACAGCCAGGGCCTCTCAGGGCACTGCCACTCTCTGGACACAGCCAGACTTCCTGGACACAGCCAGGGCCTCAGGGCACTGCCACTCTCTCTGGACACAGCCAGACTTCCTGGACACAGCCAGGGCTCTCAGGGCACTGCCACTCTCTCTCTGTGCCTCTCGGGGTACTGTGCTGGAACAACAGCGGCTCACATCAAGGTGCTTACATATTATCAATGGCGGCCAGTCAAGACACAAAAGCAAACATCAAACCAGTCCCACTACATAGTATGTTCCCAAACAGTCAAGCGTCCATTAAATTAGGGATGGAAGGCAATTCCTCATAGTCCATAGTCATTCGCCAGGGCTGTCCTGGGGGTGAGGGATGATGACCTTGACCTCACCCTCATGTCCCACGGAGGACTCAGCAAGCGTTTCCTCCTGGGACTAAAAGTCCTGCATCCGGGCTGCCTCAGCAAGCAGTTCCCAGCCCACAGGGCGGCAACAACCTTCGCTTTCTCCGCTTTCTCCGGCCTCTGCTGGTTGGGGAACCATCCACGTCTTTCCACCCCTCCACGGGAATCGAGCTCTCCGGCAGCTGCTCCTCCTGGTCTTCCTCAGACTGAGCTTTCACACGCACAAACTGCTCCACTGCCCTTCGGAAAGCTTTGGCCAGCACCGTATCCTGCCGACTACGCCATGTGTCGCGCAGGGGACCCTGCTCGCTGCGCCATTTGTCGTGCAGGGTCTCAGCTCCCACTCCCCGCCCAAGAACACAGGACACGGTAAGGCCAAAAAGGAACACCCACGGAGCCATAGATAGGGGAGTCAAACCAATATATTCTCGCTGGCGGCTGGGCTGGAGACACAGGAAGCAGGATCTACATAATCTGCCTAACAGCAGTCCGCACTTGCCAGCCACCATCTTCTTGCTAGCCCCCATTTCTTTCCTGCTAGCGTAGCCACAGCCGTTATATTAGTGGCCAATGGCCTACGGGTTACAGCTGACGGCCAACTAGCCACAGCTGCTGGCATCTGATCACAGTTGATGGCCATTTACTACCCGAGCCAGCACCTTTCTATGTGAGGCCGAGAGCCTGGAAACTGTTTTTTGGGGTTTTGTCCCCACAGATGTCATTGATTCTTTCCTCCATCTGGTCAACTCTACTACCTAAGCTGGTTATTTCATTCTTAATTTCTTCTATTGAGTTCTTAATCTCCAGAAATTCCATTTGGTTCTTTTGTAAAATTTCCATCTCTTTCGTATAATGCTCATGTTGTTCTTTGATTGCATTTCTGAGTTCATTAAATTGCCTTTCTGTGTTTTCTTGCCTCTCGTTGAGTTTTTTTCAGAACTACAATCTTGAATTCTCTGTCATTTAAGTCACATATTTCCATATCTTTAAGTTCCCTTTCTGGAGACTTTTCACTTTCTTTCCGAGCTGTCTTGTTGCCTTGGTTATTCATGGCAATTACTGATTTATTATTTCTTTTCATAGACATCTACAGGAGTGGTTTCTGCAACAGGTTGATAGGAAGTGGTCTTTCTTTTGTTTTCCAATACTTGTTGGTAAAATGTTTTATTTTCTCTCTGATTGCAGCCTTTTTTTTTCCTCTCTCACACAGTAGTGCTATGTTTTCTCTGCACTATTCCAGCTTCTCAAACAATGGAAGGATTCCCTGGGAAACGGGGCTTCTCCTCTGTTAACAGTTTGCCTCTGTTATTGGGTGCCACGTCCCTGTGGGGATGCGGAGAGCTTTTAAAGTTCCAAAGCTCTTTCTGCACCAGATTCAGAGCCCGTATGTTTCAGCAATTCTGTTTACTCCTGCCGGGATCCGCCCTAATAGGTGGGGCCAGGGGCGGGGTGAGGTGTGAGAGGCAGCTGAGAGCAATGACGGCGACCACCACCACAGCTGATCCTTCTTCCACAGCAACCTCCCCTTTGCTGGAACTAGTTGGGCTGCGAATATGTGTCTGCAGGCCACACTTCTCAGAACTGCAAATTTTCTGTTCTTTTGATCTGAGACTGTTACTGTTCCACTTCTACCACCCGGAAGATGGGGGCAAGGCGAGCTCTGGGAGGGTAGAGAGGGGGCGGATAGTCTCAATGCCTAAGGTTTCCGTTCTCTGCTCGGCAGTGAGGGCTTAAACCACCGTTTTCACCCTTCTTCCCTCAGTCTTTTCTCCTAGGTCTCTGCCATGAACATTGGGTTCAGCCGTGTTATATGCTGGCCCCCAGCCCTGTGGGCCATCAGCAGAGCCCTAGTAGTCTAAGTTCTTCCCTCTCCCGCAGCTGCGGTAGTTCCGTGATGCAGTGAGCTCGGAGCACTGAGCTAGGTCTGCGTCCTGCGCCCGCGTGTCTCCGTCTCCTCACTTCTCCCTTCCCTCCTCCCCAGCTCGTGCGATTCTCCACCTTAAGGTGAATTCAGTAGTGGGCCTCTTTGTCTTGCCAGTCTGCTGTGCAGGGAGTCCTTTGTGGAGTTATTGTTGTTCTATTAGTTGTAAATTCCAGGGGAGCTTTACAGAGGTTTATCTCACGCTGCCATTTTGATCCAAGATCCAATAATTTGTTTTTAAATACGCAGTATACAGGCCTTTCTTCCTTAAGATGAATTGAAATGTCTGTAAACTGCTAAATTATTCCGCATATCATGTTCACTTTCTTCCATTGCTTCTGGAATCCATGGCTCAGTGGGTGTTCCTTCCTATTGTCTCTAGAGAAATTACTTTTTATCTTATTGGATATGCTCCAAAAGGGGAAACTTCACAAGCTGCCTTGATTATTTCCCCCAGGGCCTTTGTCAGCTCTTATTTAAGACATAGTTTTTTTCTTTTTTTTTTTTTATTGTCTAACCTAAATATATCTTGTTGAAATTAAAACTTGTTTTTTCCCCCTTAACTTTCATCCTCCACAAAAATAGGACCAGTCTCTTCTACGTGGACCCCTTGCAGTCATCTTCAACACACCTAACTTCATCGGTCAGACCCTAGTCTCTCTCCTGGCAGACCCACATGCCACTGTCAAAAAACATGTTCTAAATGCAGTGTGGTGTCCTGGATTGGATCTTGGAACTAGAAAGAGACATAAGTGGAAACACTAGTGAATTTCAAATCAAGTCTAGAGTTTAGTTCATAATAGTGTGCCAGAGTTATGTAAAATATTAACATTAAGGGAAACTGGGTAAAGGGAATATGGGAGTTCTCTGTACTAGCTTTGTAACTTTTTATAAAGTTAAAATTACTCCAAAAAAATTTAATCACATTAAGGGGAAAAAAGTATTTTTATTTGGTTCAGAAATATTTCAAGGAGAAAGTTTCGAATCTTACCAAAACTGGAAGCACTTGAGGGCAGGACTAAACTTAGAATGAAAATTTAGATTTTCTTTTTCATTTAGATTTGTTCTGCTCTTAAAATATGTGAAGCACTTTTGCATTCCTATCTTTTGCTAGACAAACCTGTTGAAAGAGGCATGTGCTCGGATCTACATTTTACTATGAAGAAATCCAGGACTCAGAGATACCAGGCCATTTGCCCGGTGGTGCCCAACCGAGCTGGGACATCAGCCCAGGCATTTCAGCTCTAAAGTCCATTAAAACAAGAGCTACAAGTACACTTCATCTAAAGATGAAGTTAGTGGTTCCTGAATCTTAACTTGTCTCAGGATTACCTGGGGAGTTTCCTAAATGTAGAAATCCTTGGTTCAAGATTCTGATTTGGGAGGTCAGTGTAAGATATAGATTTCTATATTAAAGAAAAATAAATATTTCATAAATGATTTAGATGTTCAGGAAAAATGTATAAATCACTAAAGTAAATCATGATAAGGATATAAGATATGTTCTCTGGAATATGAGAGAGAGCACATAGAGATGCTCTATGTGAGTCTTTCCCTCACTGATTTTAATGTGAGACCTTTGTTCCTTCAGCACGTCCAGCCTCTCACACTAATCCCAGAATCTCTCAGAGTCGGGGGCTCTATCACCCATGTTTCCAGGAATTTTTAGCTGTCACACCCAGGAGAAAGAGAAATCTCCTATCTCCCTTTCTGAGTCTGACTTTTAAAGATTGGATTTTTTTTCAAAGTTTTTTTTTTTAGAAAAAATTTTTTGAATATCAGTTTTGAGATACAGGACAATGGATGTGAGAGTGTTAGGTAGGGGAGAAGGGATCCTTTCACACTAAATTTCATAGGGCTGTTCTTCCTTGTGTAACAAGCAATGGCCTGGAGATAAGCAGCCTGTGACTACAGGTACACACATGCATATATACAAATACACATAATGTACGAGCATACACAGCTGTGCACAAATATGAATGTGTATATGGACACATGCACCACACACTCACTCCCATGCATTTACGCAATGTACACACATATACATGCACAGACCCATAGTCACTCCCACAAACTCAGACACACATGTACCCCCACCCCCACCCCCCACACAACTGCAAGAAGAAAGGGATGTGATCAGAACAGAGAACTGCAATTGCACCAATCAGACCCCATGGTAGCTCTTGTACTGGTCTCCAAGGCGACTGCAGCCCTATGGAATCTTGTGACCTTGGGAAGGTCACAATGGCCTAACCCCTAATGGCGGGTCAGGATGTGCTAATGCTATTCAGGCTTTTGGTTGGAAGATCCTTTGTTGCCTGGTCTCAGGATTGCTGCTCCTTAGAGACTAGGAATGAAGCAATTAGGTGCGTCCTTTACTGGCTGCCTAAGAACATGCAGTGCTTCTCTGCCCAAGTTAACTCAGTCATAAAAAAGAGTCCAAGAAAAGGGCAATGAAAATGAAAGTTCCATGTTACAATCAGGAAGAAACGCTATTGCCACCATCAGAGATATGATTGCTCTCAGTTTCACATTCCACACTCCTAGCACAATTAAGCGACTTCGATTTTAACTGTTTCATTCATGAGTTCTCTTTTTCATGACATTGTTTCCCATCCATGAGCAAGATTCTTCCATTAGAACCAAGTATATTTCAACAAGGATGCTATAACATTGCAGACTAAATCCCATCCCTGAAAACACTTCTGCCCGCTTGCTCCTGCTTTAGCATGCCTTATACTCTCAAGATAGGCCTCCTTCCAAGCCTCCCCTGGCTTCAGAAAGACTCCACCCTGTCCCCACCCATCCCACTTGTCAAAGTGTAACCCTTCCTTCACTGCCCAGGTCAAATCTCACCTCTTCTAAGAGGTGTTCCTGACTGTTTCTCACTATGATTCCAAAATTCACCTTCTGGTACAACACACCTCAAATCCAAGTTCCTCAACTGTGTTGTGAATGAGGGCTGTAAAATTCTGAAAGGTCAGGTTTCTTTCTAAGCCCAACGTAGAGCCTTCCTCATAGTAAGAACTCAGTAAATGTGGGCTGACCTTGACGCCAACACTGATAAGCTGATGTACCTATAGGGCTGCATCTGTCCCTCTCTGCAGGACAGACATGACAGCAGCTGCACTCACTGCAGAACACCAGGCTATCTTGCTCAGCCACTGCCTGATCTCCCTCAGACTAGGAGGTTGTTCCAGCAAATCTTCTCTCCCCTAAGGCTTTCATACAACACTCAATCTGCTTCACCTTCAGACAGGAAGTGCTGCTTTCTAGAAAGAGCTCTGATCTCAGCTGGCTCAAACACTAAGTGATCCTGGTTACAACCTGAGCAGGCAGCCTGTACTGCCTCTCTTTCTTGCCAAGGAACCACTATCGCCTGACAAAAGTGCCCAGATGAGGCTCCTGGGGTCCTGTTAATGAGGTTCTTATAGAAACTAGAGGCCACATGCATACCACTGTCTTCTCCTCACTTCCCTTTTCCTTCTCTCTCCCTGCCCCTCCCCCTCTTCCTCTCCTTCCATCAACCCATCTCCTCCTTCTCCCTCCCTCTCTCTCTTCTTCCTCTTCCCTCTCCCTCTGTGTCCTCCTCCTTCTCCCTCCCTTTCTCACTCTCTCTTTTCCCCTTGCTCTTCTGTCTACCTCCCTTTTCCAACCTTCTTCCTTATCTCTTTCTTAGAGTTAATTCCCTGTGTGGCCTGAGATGCATTACCCTCAGTGCTTTCTGGGCCTTGGAAAAGAAGTTACTGAGGTTAACTTTTGGGGTTTGCTTAGAAATCATCTCCTAAACTAGAATAGTTATTTTATCCCAGAAGAGATGGACCAATCTCCTCCTCCTCAGCTGGGACCAGCTCTGAGGGGTATACTCAGAGGTACATGGGGGAGATAGTCTTAGCACTCCTGCTCCTCTGAATTCCAGTAAGGTTTATTGGTGAGGGTACATGAAGCCAGATTAAAGGAAAGTCTGGGAAGCATTCAAAGTTATAACACTGTATGAGAATGTGCACTCAGGTACCAAGGCCTGATTATATCCCATTTTGGGTGTGGGAGGTGGGAATGAAATGAAGGTCATGGACAGGCTGAAATCAAATTGCTGAGGCTTTTGAAAGTGCTAGGAGACTCAGAATATTTACAAAACCACATACCCACATAACTGTAGGAAGGAGGAAGGAAGGAAGGAAGGAAGGAAGGAAGGAAGGAAGGAAGGAAGGAAGGAAGGAAGGAAGAAAGGAAGGAAGGAAGGAAGGAAACCACCAAAGTAATCTCTTCTTTTATAACCTCTAAGGCGCTCCTATGAGTTGGCCAGGTTGCAGTAATCCCAGGGTCTCAGGGCCTGCATCCTATTTCATGTGGGGAGCACAGGGAGGAGTGCAACCCATGTCCATCACTGGAATCTGTATTTTACTGTGGAGTATGTGGTTTGCATAAAACTCACCTCAAATGGAGTTCACACTGTAAAGGGTACCCCACTCTCCACATGTCTGCCCATTCAGGAAGACCCAGCCTGGCATCATCACCATTAAACTAAGCAATGCTCTCTTAAGGTCCTGACTATGTATTTGGCACCTAGATACATTATAGTCTGTTTGCCATTACTATGGATCCCTATGGTTAAAAACATACTGACCAACACATCACCCTTTTGCAAAACAGGAATTAATCCACCTTACCTCTAAACTTAAGATATGACTCCCGCTATCCCATTCTAGAATCCCAGGATTCTCATTGATGTTACAGAACACAATATTATTACAACATGTATCACCATAATCACTGGTCTTCAGAGTTTCTCTTTCACCCACATTCTCAAATATTCCAATATCCCTCTCACCATTGCATGCCTTCTTGCTTAGTGAAAATAATTTTCTACTATCCTTGAAGGAAGCATGGTTAGGAAATACATTAATAGGTCTTACATAGTAAATCTATTCTAACATACCTAAATTTGTGAGCCTTGAGTCCTTCTTTAATGCTACACCAAGGAGGCTCCTCATTTACTACACACCAATATCATATCCAAGATTCAAAGATCTTATGAAAAATCCTTTCAAAATACTTGCACAATTTTTTCTTAACTTACTACTGGTACATAATAGCCATATTTTTTAATTGATTTGGCAATTAATAGATTGCTTCTCATGGAAAGAACTGTAAGTTTGAAGATGGTAGAGTAGGTAAATGCTGTGCTAGGCTCCTCCCATAGCCACATAAAAATTAAAACTAAATTATAGAATAACCATCATGAAGAACCATCTGAAGACTAGCTGAATGGAACTTCTATAACTATAAGGATTTAAAGAAGAAGTCACATCAAGGAGGGGCAGAGACACAGAACAGGAAGACCCCATACCTACAGTGTGGTGGTTAAGAAACAGGAAGTGTATCTTGACTGTAAAGGTCACCCACTAAGGAGTGAGAGGTCCTAGTCCCACATTGGGCTGCCCAGGCCAGGGCTCCAGTACTGAGACCTCACCTTAACTTCCATCTGTGAAAATCATCAGGGATCTGTATGGGTGAGACAGAGGGCTGCTAGAGTCCCAGGCACTACTTTTAAAGGGTCCATACATGGATTTACCCACTGACAGAAACACTCACTCTGAGCTTCAGACTTACAGGGAAGAACTGAATTGTCTGGCTTCAGAATGAAGGCCTAAGAAGCAGCTCTGTTTGGGCAGGGGCCACTGGTCATTTGCTGAGCCATACACCCACCCAGACTACAGGTGCAGGCAGGCGCCAAGCCTGAATCTCCATCAACCTGGCTAGTATTGTCCACCTTACCCTGGTGATACCCTGACACCACACCTCATGAATCTTATGGGCTCACCCAAGCCGCTTCCAGAGGATTTCCATGTAAGTGGCCTGTCTGAGCTCACAGTGCAGACTTTCCCAAAATCTTTCAAAGGTTCACAAACCACAAATAAGCAGCATCTGGCCTCAGCATACCCCATAGCATATTTCCCCAGTATTTTATATTATATTATATTGTATTGTATTGTATTGTATTGTATTATATATTATATAATTATATGTATAATTATATATTATAATATATAATATAATATATTATATTGCATTACATTATATTATACTATATTATATTATATTATATTATATTATATTATATTATACCCGGTCTTATATTATAGTAAAGTAAGTCCAGGTCTTATATTAATTTTTGCGCCAAAAGACACATTAGAGCTGATTATCCAGCTATGTCTTATTTTTTGGGAAACACGGTACATAAGTGGTCCCAAGCCCAGCACTAGTGACAGCCAAACTCAGTTCACAGCTTAGCCTCCCCCAGGTGCCTCAAGACCAGCACAAGAAGCAACCATCTGCAGGTCAATTTGTAGTTCATACTAGGATGCCTCAGGCCAAGCAGAGGCAGCAGCTGAATTTGACTTGCATCAGAATCCTTCCCAAGAGGACCCAGAACCAACAAACCTGGTGACCAGCTTCAGACATCACCAGAGCACCATTCAACCATCTCTACAAATGACACACCCAAAGGGTGAACTCGATTCCTTTAGCACCAGAGCCCCGCTAAAAGGAATCCTGCTCTGTGCGGTCAGCCCCTGCACAACAACCCCTCTTAGGGGTTGTTGTCTCTGCTGTAGACATGGCTATTTACCACAGCCAAACAGCCTGAAGTTCAATCTCTCCCACTGAGGTGCCAACAGTAGTCAAGGCTCAAGTACAGCAAAAGGGCATATACAACCCACATAAGGGACACCCTTAGAGCAACAGGCTCAGGTGACCAGGGAGACTGAATCAAGCCCCAGACACCTACTACATAAGGTCACCCTACCGAGATTGGGAGATGTAGCAGATCAATATAACACATTGAAACAAACACAGGCAGTCAGCCAAAATGAGGAGACAAAGAAATATGTCCCAAATGAATGCACAAAACAAAACTCCAGAAAAAAGAACTAAACAAAATGGAGGCAAGCAATCCACCAGATGCAGAGTTCAAAACACTGGTTATAAGGATGCTCAATGAACTTAGGGGAAGAATAGATAAAACAGGGAGAATTTTAACAAAGAGATAGGAAACATAAATATGGAGATAGAAAGTATAAAAAAGAACCAGTCAGAAATGAAGAATACATGAACTGAAAGAAAGCATATACTAGAAACAATCAATAGCAGATTAGATGAAGCAGAGGATTGAGTCAGTGATGTGAAAAACAAGATAGCAGAAAATACTCAATGGGAACAGCAAAAAGCAAAAAAGAACCCCCCAAAAGATGATAGTTTAAGAGGCCTCTGGGAAAACGTCAATTGTACAAACATTCACATCACAGGAGTACCAGGAGAAGAGAGAGACCAAAGAACTGAAAACTCATTTGAAGAAGTAATGACTTAAAATTTCCCTAACTTGGCAAAAAAAAAAAAATAGACATACAAGCCCAGGAAGAACAGAGAATCCCAAACAAGATGAACCCAAAGAGCCTCACACCAAGACACATCATAATTAAAATGCCAAAGGTTAAAGACAATGAGAGAATCTTAAAAGCAGCAAGTTAGTTACCTATAAATGAACTCCTATCAAATTGTCAGATGATTTCTTTGCAGGCCAGAAGGGATTGGCACAAAATATTCAGTGATGAAAAGCAAGGAACTACAGCCAAGATTACTTCACTCAGCAAGGCTATTATTTAAATCAAAAGACAGATAAAAAGCTCCTCAGATAAGAAAAAGCTAAAGGAATCCATCAACAGCAAACTAGCCTTACAAGAAATGTTAAAGGGACTTCTTGAACAAGAAGAAGGAGCAGGAGAAGGAAGAGGATAAGGAGGAGGTGGAGGAGGAGGAAGAGGAAAAGAACACAAGTATGAATAATAAAATGGCAATAACTACATACCTATCAATAATTATTTAAATGTAAATGACCTACATGCTTCAATCAAAAGATAAGGTCGCAGAATGGATTACAAGAGATCCATGTCTGATCAAAAGACACACACAGACTGAAAGTAAAGAGATGGAAAAATATATTTTAGGCAAGTGGAAATGAAAAAAAGAAAAGCTGGAGTAGAATACTTTCATCAGACCAAACAGGTTTTAATACAAAGACTGTAACAAGAGACAAAAGAAAAAAAAAAAACACCAATTCCACTTCTGGGTATTTATCTGAAGAAACCCAAAATACTAATTCCAAAAGACATATGCATCCCTATGTTTATTATAGTATTATTTACAATAGCCAAGATATGGAAGCAATGTAAGTATCCATCAATAGATGAATGGATACAAAATTTTGGTACATGTAACCAATGGGATATTACTCGGTCATAAAAAAGCAAAATCTTGCCACTTGTGACAACATAGATGGACCTAGAGGGTATTATGCTAAGTGATATAAGTCAGACAGAGAAAGACAAATACAATATGATTTCACTTATATGTAGAAACTTAAAAACAAAATGAACAAACAAACAAAACAGAAATAAACTCAGAGATACAGAGAACAAACTGATGGTTACCAGATGGGAGGGGGTTTGGAGTACGGGTGAAAAAGGAAAGGGATTAAGATGTGCAAATTGCCAGTTATAAAAACAGTCACAGGATATAAAGTACAGCAAGGGAATATAGTCAACAATATCATAATAACTATATATGGTGTCAGATGCATACTAGACTTATCAGGGTGATCACTTCATAAGTTATACAAATGTCTAATTGGTATGTTGTACACCTCAAACTAATATAATATTGTGCTTGTATATCGACTTAATTGGAAACTAAAATAATGGGGATAAAAAAAGAAATAACTATATCTTCCAGCTTATGAGATAAACATTGAGGACATACAGTTTCATCTTGACAGGCACTTAAGTGACGTGGTCCTATTATGTTCCTTCTGCAAGACTTCAAACGCCACAATAAACACCAGCCAATACAACATTTTTATATTTATCACGGCATACATATAAATCAACCACCACCACTATTCATATGCCAGACCCTCAACTTCTAACTTCACCTCATACCATTACAAAAAACTTAGAATTTTTATGACACCCCACTCACTAACAGCAGTGTGGTTCCTAAAATCTCATTCTGAGGGTTTGATTTTAAGGGCCATGCCTAGTAACCACTGCCAAATTAGGGAACTTTAGATTATGTGGCAACAGATTATATGGTACTGAAGACTTTGGCTTTGGAAAGTTGAGTAGAAGTACTTTTCCCTATTATTCCTGGTAAGTACAAATGAAAATCCTGTATGTTATATTTTTAAAATATAAGAAAACACTAAAATGTGGAGATAATAAGTCAGACAAATCAGGAAACTTGGAACATGAGGAAAAACCCCACAGTGAGTTCTCCAGATTTTCTTTTTGCCTCATATCCCAGATTTGCAGACAGAGAAAACAGCAATTCAGGAATACCAATAGGTACATATCAAAAAGAAAGCCCCTATAAAATCCTGTTCTCTCTAGCCAAATGACCGGGAAAGGGACAGCGTAAGAAGACAGAACAAGTTTAGACAATAACCACTCTAATCCAGCCAAACACCAGAGAATAAAATCTGTGGTCTCACTTTACCAATGCCTGAATGGGAAGTTGAATGAAAAGCCCTAGCTTCAATCCTTCTGATGCTGTAATGAGGCACTCCATTCTCGTCACTAACTGTACCTTCTCAATGGCAGAAAGAGCTGAGTAGGGAGCAGAGACTTTCATCTCTGTTGGACCGCAGTGTCAATGGAGAACACATAGGGGGTGTAGAATTTCACTTCTATATTAAAGTAATGAGGCATCCCTTCCCTCCCCACTAAGTGGTATCAGGGGAGACCTAGTAGAAAGTGAGAACTTTTACCACTGCCCATCATAGTGTCAGTGTAGGCTATGTGTGGTGCAGTAATGAGGCCCTCCCGGCCTTCACAACCAGACTGATATTAGTGGAAAACCATGGGGAGCCAGAAACACTGCTCCTACCCAGAAGTAACAAGAGACATCTCCCCACCTTGGGTGTCAACAGACACTAAGTGGGGAGCCTGAATTTGTACCCCCACATGGCAGCAATGAGTCAGTGAAAACAAAAAGTTTATAGAGACCCACAATTTTATATCTTAATATCCCGAATATCTGTATTTCAACTGAAAATCACTCATCATGACAAGAAACAAGAAAATGTCAACTTGAATGGAAAGAGACAATTGATAAATGCCAAACACTGAAATAACAGAGATGTTAGAATTATCTGATGAAGATTTTAAAACAACCAGTATTACAATACTTCAGTGGGCAATAAAGAACACTCTTGAAACAAATGAAAAAAAAAATGGAAAGTCTCAGAAAAGAAATAGAAGAAAAAAAAGCAAATGGAATGTTTAGAACTGAAAAACACAGTAAATGAAATTTTAAAACCCTAAAAACAGGGTCAACATTAAAATGGAGGGGATAAAAAAAATTAGTAAATTTGAAATGTAACAGTAGAAATTACCCAATATGAACAATAGGGAAAAAAATAGACTGAAGGGGGGAAATGGACAGATCGAGGAAATTGTGGAACTATATAAACCCATAACATTTATGCCATTAGAGTCCTGGAAGGAGATGAGAAAATGATTGAGGCTAAAACGTTATGTAACAAAGTAAAGGCTGAACTTTCTCCAAATTTGCAAAAGACATAAACCTATAGCTTTAAGAAGCCAAGCTAACTCTAAAAAAGATGAAACCAAAGATATCTATGCAAGACACATCAGAATCAAATTTCTGCCAATGAAAAGTAAGTGACATTTTACTTATATTGGGAAAACAATTTGAAAGGCAATACATTTCTTATCAGCAAGCTTAAAGGCAAAAAGTTACTGTCCCAACATTTTTTCAGTGCTGAAGAAAAGAACTGTCAATCTAGAATTATATACCCAGCAAAAATATTTTGAAACGAAACAAAAAGCAAGACAATCTCAAAAGAAGAAAAATTATGAGAACTTGTTGTCAGCAGACATAGTTTGAAAGCATAAACAAGAAAGTTCTCTAAACAGAAAAGAAAAGAGAAAACCTTGGAGAATATGGATAGGAAAAAGTCGTGGTAACAGCAAAAATATGGGTAAACACAATAGCCTTTTAAACTCCTGCTGTGTTTTCCAAATTATGTGTGAAACTTTAAGCAAAAATTATAACATTATATGATGTATTCCTAAACATATGTAAATGAAATGCTTAAGATAATTACATTGTAAATGGAGGGGGGTTAAAAGGTATAAAGTGTGTTAAGTGTTGTATACTTCACTCAAACTGGAGCAAAGATTTTATGTACAACTGAATTTAAGTTAGTATTAATCTAAACTACCCAGTTATGAGTCAAAATGTTACTTTAATCTCCACAGCAAGCACTAAGAAAACATTTTAAAAAGTAAAATTAATGACATGGAATAAAAACGTTTACCTAACAAGTATTTTTAATAAAAAATAAATCAGTAATGGAGAAATGGAGGAGCAAACATGATATAAGAAATATGAAAAATAGTAAATTGCAGGAGTAAGTCTTAACTTACACTAAATTACACTAAAGGTAAATGGATTAAGAACCCAAGTTAAAAGAAGCAGAATATGTTCTAGAAAACATGATCCAATTATATGCTGTACACAGGAGACACACTTAAGATTCAAAGACAAAAATAAATTAAAAGTAAATGGATAGAACAGAAATATTATTACCACACAAAGAGTAATGAGAAAAAAATTGGAGTAGCTATACTAATATCAGACAAAATACACTTTAACACAAAAATTATTATTACAGACAAAGAATGCATTATAATGATACAATGGGCAATTTTTCAAGAATATGTAACAGTTATGAATACAATAAATGAGAAAGTTCCAAAATATATGAAGCAAAACAGACAAATTTGAATGCTGAAATAGACAATTCAACATTAACAGTTGTATACTTCAATACCCTATTTGAAATAATGAGTTAAAACACCAAGACAGAAGATCAACAAAAAGACTCGAATAAAACTATAAACATCTAAACCTAGTATACATCTGTAGAGCACTCTATGTACCAACAGCACATTACACATTCTTCTCAAGTGCACATGGAACATGCAGATCATATTTTAGCCCACAAAAGAAGTTTCAATACATTTAAAGGTATCTAAATCATGCAAGGTATGATCTCTGTGCACAAATAGAATAAAATTAGAAATGAATAACAAAAGAAATTTTAAGCAATTCACAAATATGTGGAAACTAAAACATTCCTAAATAATAAATGGGCCAAAGAACACATCACATGGAAAATTAGAAATACTGAGAGGTGAAAACAAAAACATAACATTCCAAAATGGATGGGATGTAGCAAAAACAGTGCTTAAAGAAAATTTATAGCTACAAACACTTATGTCAAAAAAATAAGAAAGATCTAAAATCAATAATCTAACTTTCCACCTTAGGAAACTGAACCCACAGAGCAAACTGAATCCAAAGAGAGGAGAAGGGAGGAAATAATCATGATTATGATGTGGAAAAATAAATGAAATAAGGAATAAAAGTCAATAGAGAAAATCAACAAAACAAAGAGTTGTTTCTTTGAAAAGATCACTAAAATTGAGGAATCTTTAGCTAGACTGACCAAGAAAAACATTATTAAAATCAGGAATGTAAAAGGGGCCATTACTACCAACTTTAAGAAATAAAAAAGATTATAAGGAAATTATAAACAATTGTATTCCAAGAAATTAAATAACCTAGAGAAAATTGCCAAATTCTTGAAAGACAAAAATTTCCAAATTGACTCAGGAAGAAATAAAAAAATCTGAACAGATTTATAACAAGTATACAGATTGGAATCCCCCAAAGAAAATTCAAGGTTGGATGACCTCACTGGTAAATTCTTCTAAATACTTAAAGAAGAATTAACCCCAATCCTTCAAAAACTCTTCCAAAATGTAGAAGAGGAGGAAACACAATCCAGCTTGTTCTATAAACCAGCATTATCCTGATATCAAAACTAAACAAAAAAACTACAAGAATAAAGCTATATACCAATATCCCAATAAATGTAGAATGTAAAAATTCTCAGTAAAAAGCTAGCAAACAGAATCCAGAAACTTGAATTCCAGTAACTAATCTCAATAGACACAGAAAAATCCTTTTACAAAATCCAACATTCTTTCATGATAAAAACTCTCAGTGAACCAGGGAAAAGAGATCTGCCTTGACCTGACAAAGGACATATATGAAAATTCCAGCTTTTACATGTTCAATGGTGAAAGATTAAAAAATTTCCCCAACAATTAGGAACAGGACAAGACTGTCTGCACATTCCACTTTTATTCCACATTATATTGAGCATTTTCACCAAGGCTATTAAGCAAGAAAAATATAAAACATACAGATTAGAAAAGAAGTAAGATTAGCTCTATACGAAAATGACATGATCTTATATACAGAGAATTCTAAGGAATCCTCTAAAAAAAACTATTAGAACTAATAAATTAGTTCAGCAAAATTATAGGATCAACCTACAAGATCAACCTACAAAAATTGGTTGTATTTACAGGTGAGTGTATGGCCCCAGAGAAGGCCTCACCTCTGTGCGCTTGGCGTGTGGGGTGCAAGTCATGGCAGGGCTCCCAGAGCTGGTCATCTTCCACCTGGATTACATGCTCTGGCCATTCTGGGTGGACACGCACATATACCCCATTCCAAAAGAGTAGTGATGGGACTGTACGAGATAAGTGGAGCCAGACATCAGACTGTACCCTGAGGAGCCTGAGGTCCTGGAACCATTTCGGAGTCTTGGGGTGTCTGATGCTGCTGTTTCACCAACAGGTGAGATTAAATGGGTCAACCAACTACTGGAGCTATTTGGCTTTGTCAGATACTGTGTTCGTCGGGAAATCTATCCAGGCAGCAAGGTCACACACTGAGACATTGCAGCAAAAGACCAGAGTTCTTTAGTCCCTGATGATCTTCTTTGATGATGAGAAGCAGAATATTGTAGATGTCAGCAAACTGGATGCTACCTGCATTCATGTCCAGAATGGAATGAGTCTTCAAACCCTAACTCAGGGGTAGAGACATTTGCAAAGGCCCAAGGTAGGCCCTGAGATCCAGTCCTGTGGATGAGCCTCATTTGAGACATAAAATCGAAAGAAATCAGGAGGGCATTTTCAGATGTGTTTGTAAATTATTAAAGTGTATTTGTGTGTGACAGAAAAAATAGTTAGTTGTATATTTATACCCTATCAATGAACATTCTGAGAATGAAATTAAGAAAATGATTCAGTATACAAAGCAGCAAAAAAATAAAATGCTGAGAGGTAATGCTAAGAAATAAATTTAAGAAGAAAAGCACAAGAATTCAACATTGAAAAGTATAAAAATTATTGAAATGGATTAAATAATACCAAAATAGGAAGACATTCTTTGTTCATGGATTAGAAGATGTAATATTGTTAAGATGGCAACACCTCCAAACCGATACACAGATTCAACAAAATTACTATCAAAATCCCAGTTGTCTAATTTGCAGAAATAGTTAAAAGCTAATACTTAAATTCATATGGAAATTTAAGTAGCCAAAACAATCTTGAAAGAAAATAAAAAGTTAGAGGACTCACATATCTCAATTTCAAAACTTATTACAAACTATGGTAATCGAGAGTGTGAGATGTTGCCAGTATGATAGACATATAGATCAATGGAATAGGATTGAGAGTCCATACCTGAACACATATATTTATGCAATAAATGTAATAAGCCCATGCATTTATGGACAATTGATTTTCAGCAAGAATTCCGAAACAATTCAATGGAGAAAGAAGTGTTGTTGTTTTTCAACAAATGGTGCTGGTACAGCTGGATGTTCACATACAGAAGTATGAAGTTAGACTTTTTTTTACACCATGTACAAAAGTTAACTCAAATGAAAAAAAAACAAAAAACACTAAATGTAAAGTTAAAACTAAAATTACCTCTTAGAAGAAAACAGAGTAAATTTTTGAGATGTTGGATTAAGTATTTTTTTTTCTTATATATGACATCTAAAACACATATAACCTAACAAAACATAAATAAATGGAATTTATCAAAAAATTTTTAAAAACTCTCATTCTATAAAGGACACTATCAAGAAAGTGATATAAAAATTCTCAGAAAATTAGGGGTAGAGGTAACTTCCTCAATTTAACAAATGTCTACAAAAAATCCACAGGTATCATTATACTTAATGATGAAATATTAAATGCTTTCCCTGCCATGTGTTACAAGATAACAATGTTAAGTCCCACAATTATTCTCCAACATAATACAAAAAGTTTCAGCCTGAAAAATGTGCAATAAAATTAAATAAAAAGCAATAGATTATAACGGAACAAGTAAAGTGTCCATATATGCAGATGATATGATTTTCTATGTATGAAATCACTCAGAATCTACAAAAAAAAATTATAACTAATAAGTGAGTTCAACAAAGTTACAGCATTTAAGATAAACCTTCAAAAGTCAATCAGATTTTTATATACTAGCAAAGAATACACGAATACCAAAATTAAAATTACAATAACATCTATAATTACTCAAAACAATGTGAAATACTTAGGAGTAAGTCTAACAAAATATATACAGGATTTGTACGCTAAAAAATGACAAAACCCAATGAAAGAAATAAAAAATCTAAATAAATAGAGAGACATACTATGTTTGTGGTCCGAAGGGTCAGGAGACTCAAAATAGCAACAATGTCAATCCTCTTCCAAATTGATATTTAGGTTTAAGGCAATTTTTTTTCAAATCTCAGACATATTTTTTTATTTGAACATATTTTAATGAAAAAGTTAAATTCAATGTAAAAAAATTAAAATTATTTTTCAGGTTTCCAAAGAAATTACTGTAAATTTTTCAAAATTGTGTGTTAAAACTAAAAGGCAAAATATAAACTAATTATTATCAAAATTTTAATAAAAATTCTTTTTCTAATTAAAGTTTATTGGGGTGACAATTGTTAGTAAAGTTACATAGATTTCAGGTGTACAATTCTGTGTTACATCATCTATAAATCCCATTGTGTGTTCACCACCCAGAGTCAGTTCTCCTTCCATCACCATATATTTGATCCCCTTTATCCTCATCTACCACCCCCTTCACCCCTTACCCTCTGGTAACCACTAAACTATTTTCTGTGTCTATGAGTTTTTGTTTCTCTTTTGTTTGTCTTGTTCTTTTGTTGTTTTTGGTTCATATACCACATATCAGTGAAATCATATGGTTCTCTGCTTTTTCTGTCTGACTTATTTCGCTCAGCATTACAATCTGAAGATCCATCCATGTTGTCACAAATGGTCCTATTTCATTTTTTCTTACCGCCGAATGTGTGTATATATACCACAACTTCTTTATCCATTCATCTGTCCAAGGACATTTTGATTGTTTCCATGTCTTGGCCATTGTAAATAAAGCTGCAACGAACATTGGAGTGCAAATATATTTATGGCTAAATGTTTTCAGATTTTTTAGGTAGATACCCAGGAGAGGGATTGCTGGGTCATACGGTAATTCTATTTTTAATTTTTTGAGGAACCTCCACACTGCCTTCCATAGTGGCTGCACCAGTCTGCATTCCCACCAACAGTGTATGAGGATTCCTTTTCCTCCACAGCCTCTCCAACACTTGTTACTATTTGTCTTGTTGATGATAGCCATTCTGACTAGGGTGAGGTGATATATCATTGTGGTTTTTATTTGTATTTCTCTGATGATTAGTGATGTTGAAAAATTTTTCATATGTCTATTTGCCATTTGTATGTCCTCTTTGGAGAAATGTCTCTTCATGTCCTCTGCACATTTTTCAGTTGGGTTGTTTGGTTTTTTGTTGTTGACCTTCATGAGTTCTTTGTATATTTTGGACATTAGCCCCTTATCGGAGGCACTATTTGCAAAAATCTTCTCCCATTCAGTTGGTTGCCTCTTTATTTTGTGAATGGTTTCTTTTGCTGTGCAGAAGCTTTTAAGTTTGATATAGTCCCATTCATTTATTTTAGCTTTTACTTCCCTTGCCTTTGGAGTCACATTCATAAAACGCTCTTTGAACCCAAGGTCTGTAAGTTTAGTACCTATGTTTTCTTCTATGCAGTTTATTGTTTCAGGTCAGACAGATTTTTAAAAATAAATATGACAGGATTAATCTAAAAGTTATATGGAGGAGGAAAAGAAGTAGAAAAGCTAAAACAATTTTGAACAAAAAAAAAGAAGAAACTAGGAAAGTAAGAGAAATCACTCTACATATTTTGAGACATATTATATAACCATAGTAATCAAGAGTGTGTGGCATTGGTGGAGGGAAAGAAACACAGATTAATAGAACAAAAATGAGAGCCCACAAATAGATCCCACATTTTGACCAAAGTCCAAAAGGAATTCAATGAAAAGATAGTGTTTTCAACAAATGGTGCTGGAACAATTGGACATATATGGTCAAAAAGAGTTTAAAATTTTAAAAATTACATTGGCCTAAGCCTTACACTTTACACAAAAATCAAATTACAATGAATTACTAACCATAGTGTAAAATATAAAGCTACAAAGCTTTATAAAAATAGGAGAAAATCTTTAAGATATGCTAGATTTATCAGTAAAAATATTACCACCATTATGGAAAACTGTGTGGTGGTACCTCAAAAAAATTGAAAATGGAACTACTTTATGACCTAGCAATTTCATTCCTGAGTATCTATCCAAAGAACCCCAAAACACTAATTTAAAACAATATATGCGCTCCTATATTTATTGCAGTGCTATTCACAATAGCCAAGATATTGAAACAACAGACATGCCCATCGATAGAAGATAGGATAAAGAAACTGTGGTATATTTCTACAATGGAGTATTACTTGGCCATAAAGAAGAATGAAATATTACTATTTGCAATGATGGACCTAGAGAATATTATGATAAGTGAAATAAGTCAGATGGAGAAAAACAAATACCGTATGATCTCACTTCTATGTGAAATCTAAAGAACAGAATAAACGAACAAACAAAACAGAAACAGACTCAGAGATACAGAGAAAATAAAAACTGAGGGTTGCTAGATGCGAGGGAAGTGGGGATGGGGGAGAAGGTAAAAGGATTAGAAAATACAAATTAGTAGCCACAATATAGCCACTGGGATATGAAATACAGTTTGGGGAATATAATCAATAATGTTGTAAAGATTTTGTAGGGGGTCTGATGGGCACTTGTCTTATTAGGAATACCACTTCACAGACTGTATAGATGTCTGACCACTGCGCTATACACCTGAAGCTGAATAACATTGAATGTCAACCATAATATATATGTATATTAGGTATATACATATATAGATATATATGTATACATATATATATTAGATATACATATATATTAGATATACATAGATATTAGATATATAACTACGATATCAGAGGGGTAGTAGTTTGGGGTAGGGGATTATCACTTTGTGAGGGGTGTAAATATCTATTACATTGTTTTGTACAACTGAAACTAATTTTTTTTTAAAGACATAGGGCTAGATTTGATACCAAAATCACAATTCATACAGGAAAATTGATGTTAGACTTTACAAAACTTAAAGCTTTTGCCCTGTTAAGAAAATGAAAAAAATAAGCTCCTGACTAAGAGAAAATATTGGCAAACCATATATCCAATAAAGGACTAGTATCTAGAATATATAAATAACTCTCAAAACTCAAAATAACAATCCAATTAGAAAATGGGCAAAACACATGAGATAATTCACTGAAAATAACTTACAGATGACAAATAAGCCCATGGAAAGATGTTCAACATCACTGCCTATCCATTAGGGAAATGCAAAGCAAAACCCACAAAAAGATACCACTATGCACTGATTAGAATGCCTAAAATTAAAAATAATGACAACAAATGTCGGTGAGGATGGGAATGTAAACTGTTGTAGGCCCTCTGGAAAACAGTTTGTCATTTCCTCAATAAACTAGGCATGCCACTACCACACAATCCAAAATTTCATTCCTGGGCATTTATGTCATAGAAATGAAGACTTATATTCACTCAAAAACCTGCACACAAAGTCCATGGCAACTTTATCATAATAGCTCTACATTGGAAACAACATAAATGTCCTTCAATAGATGAGTGGTTACACCAACTGTGGCACTTCCTCCATACCATGGGATTGTATACAGCAATAAAAAGGAACAAACTACTGATTTACTCTACAATATGAGTGAATCTTCAGAGAATATGACTAGTGATAAACACCTAAATAGGTTACATATTCTTTAATTTATGTAACATTCTTGAAATGATAGAATTATAGATATAGAGGACAGATTAGTGATCACCAGTGGAAGGGGAGGAAAACAGAAGAGAAGCAGGTACACTTATAAAAAGGTGACATAGTTATTCTTGGGGTGATGGAATTGATCCGAATCTTGATTGTATCAATGTCTTAGTTGTGATGCTGTACTGCAGTTTTGCCTGATGCCATTATTGGAGGAAACTGAATAAAGGACACAAGTGTCTGACAAGTTCGTGAATTTGCCACCTATGCACTTACATAGGCAACACTGTACAAACAGCTTGGTAAGGTTTCATAACCTTGGCATATCACTGGCTCACAGCTGTATTTGTGTCGATATGTGGCGGTGTCTTGCTAAGTGGCGTTCATTATTGTTGTTGCGTGTTTTTGCGTGCCATCGTGAGAATGTCTGAGCTTGAATTAGAGCAATGAACAAACATTAAATTTCTTGTTAAACTTGGCAAGACTGGAAGTGAAATCAGGGACATGTTAGTCCAAGTTTATGGAGATAATGCCTGTGGGGACAGAGCCAGGTGTGCAGTTTCCAGGCTCTCGGCCTCACGTGGAAAGGTGCTGGCTCAGCTAGTAAATGGCCATCAACTATACTTGGATGGCCATCAGCTGTGGCTAGTTGGCCGTCAGCTGTAACCAGTGAGCCATTGGCCACACTAGCAGAAAAGGGTTAGCAAGCAGATGGTGGCTGAGCCTGCAAGCCGTGCAGTGAGGGTTGTGCACAGTGTGTCTCCTGCTTCCTGTGTCTCCAACCCAGCCACCAGAGAGAATATAGTAGTATGACTCCTCTACCTATGGCTCCGTGGGTGCTCCTTTTTGGCCTCACCATATCCTGTGTTTTTGTGTGGGGAGCAGGAGCAGAGACGCCGCTGGCTGCCCCACGTGACACATGGTGCAGAAGGCAGGGTATAGTGCCGGCCAGGGTATAGTGCAGCTCTCCAAAGTGTGATGGAAATGTTTGTGCATATGAACACTCAGTCTCAGGAAGACCAGGAGGAGAAACTGCCGGAGAGCTCGCACGACACTGTCTGTGAGGGAGTTTTTAGCCAGTCAACAAATAACTGTATTGGAACACCCTCCATACTCATCTAATCTGGCCCCCAATGATTTCTTTCTTTACTCGAAGACAAAGGAAATATTAAAAGGAAGACATTTTGATGATATTCAGGACATCAAGGGTAATACAATGGCAGCTCTGATGGCCATTCCAGAAAAAGAGTTCCAAAATTGCTTTGAAGGGTGGAGTATGCACTGACGTCAGTGCATATCTTCCCAAGGGGAGGACTTCAAAGGTGACCATAGTGCTATTCAGCAATGAGGTATGTAGCACCTTTTCTAGGTTGAGTTCACTAACCTACTTGTCAGACCTCGTATGTGGGCAGATATAATAATTTTTGACAAAGGAGGCAGAAACACACAATGGAGAAAATAAAGCCTCAATAAATGGTCCTGGGAATATTGGAAAGCCATGTGCAAAAGAATGAAGCTAGACTGTTATCTGTTACCATATACCAAAATTAACTCAAAATGGATAAAGACCTAAATAAAAAACCTGAAATAATAAATTGCATAGAAGAAAGTATGGTTACTAAACTTATGGACTTTGGATTTAGAGAGTATTTTATGAATTTGACCTATAATAAAATAAAAGCAAAGATAAATGGGACGGGGTGGTAGATGCGGGTTAAGGGGATCAAATATATGGTGATGGAGGAGAGCTGACTCTAGATGGTGAACACACAATGTGATTTATAGATGATGTAATACAGAATTGTACACCTGAAATCTATGTAACTTTACTAACAATTGTCACCCCAATAAACTTTAATTTAAAAAAATAAATTAAAATAATTTTAAAAAATGGGACTATGTCAAACTAGAAATCTTCTGCATAGGAAAAGTAACCATCAACAGAACAAAGAGGCAACCACCTGAATGGGAGAAGACATCTGCAAACAACACCTCTGATAAGGGGATAATATAAAATATATATATAAAGAACTCATACAACTCAACAACAACAAAAAATCCAATTAAAAAATGGCCAGAGGACCTGAACAGACACTCAAGACATACACGGTAATACGACAACAGCTCTGATGGTCATTTCAGAAAAAGAGTTCCTTTAGAGGGTGGACTAGGTGCTGGTGTTGGTGCATAGCTTCACAAGGGGAGTACTTCGAAGGTGACCAACTGTAGTGGTATTCAGCATTGAGGTATGTAGGACTTTTTCTAGGATGATTTTGCAAACTTAATTGTCAGACCTTGTGTGTCTCTGCATTATTTCTTTGAAGTGCATGTGAACCTAAAAATACCCCAAAATAAAAAGTCAAATTAAAAGAAAAACGGATTATGTGGTACCGCTTTACTGGAGTAAGCATTCCTGGGAAGTACAAGTATGGTATTAGCAAAGGAGGAGGAGCCCAGCCAGAGGTCATGTGAAGTACCACATCTCAAAACTACATCTCAGTACCCAGAAAAGGAAAATTTGCCTACTCTTTCCCTTTCTTTCTCCCATTGTTCCTTAATCCCAGGAGGACTTAACCTCTCAGCACTGCTGGAATGGGTCACATCCTGGAGAAACCTGGGCCTGTGTTTGCCTTCTGTCCCCAATTAACCTAACATAAACATCCTGAAGTGCATGTGTGCTCAATTAGACTAGAAGATAAACTAGAAGGTGGGAAACCATACTCATATTACTTTGTGTCCCCACACCAAGAGTAGAAAGGGAATGGGCTTATATACAAGATGCTTGTTAGTCATCATTGCACACATTTTTGTATTTCATACTCAAAACAACTGGATGTGGTTTCTTTTAATTTTGTAAAAGTGCAACATGCCCAGGATGATACCGTTTGGAACATTACATCCCTGAGTACAGAGATCTGCAGTGTATGGTAGGTATTCTGTCTCCCTTCCTCTTCCTCCTCTCCCTCTCTCATACACATGCACACTGCTGAACAGCATTATGATTTGCGAGTACTAAAACCTTTGCCAAATTACCTAACCTTTTTATAACTGGCCCATGTTCTAACAAGTTGTTTATGTTTCTGAGCCTTTTCTGGATTGTCTTCAAAGAATCAAAGATCACTAGCAAAAGCATAGACTGCCAGAGTCAGGCAGTAGTGTAGGGTCTTAGAATCCGGAAGATAGGAAAGAAATTGCCCTCTGAATGGTGAGATGGGGTGGAGGTGGGATGTCTCACTGAAGGGACTTATACAGGGGGACACAGGAGGGGGGCAGTTAAGGAAAGGGGTAGGAATGTATCTATAGTATCAGGCCAAGAACAAACCCATCTCTGTGAAGTGTTGGTTTCAGAACATGAGGAGAGCCACTATGTTTTTGGTTTTATTTTTCACATTTTATACTACGTAGACTTGCTGTGGCCAGAGGGAAAACTATAAAACACTCTTACATCAGCTCACTATCATCTTAACTCTTATCTTTCTTTGCCTTATTCTCTATAAATATCTCTCATCTCATAGGCCTCTTAATAAACATGCATTCCACTTCCCTCCTTCTCTCTCCCTTTCTCTCCCCTCACTCCCACTGTCTCTCTCAGCACTACCCTGCCCTCCTGTCTCTTCCCTGGAAACTGGGACCTGAGGTTCACAGGTTGAAAAGGAATATCTCAGGGAAACCGGCCTCAAGGAGGAATCCCAGTCTCAGGAGCTGCCTCTTTCCCAGCCCTTGTTTCCAGCTTCCCACCTGTCCCAGGATCTGTGGGACCCATCACAGTGGCCCTGCATCTCCCCTGGGCTGGCCTTAGCCAGTAGTAGCAGGACATTGAGCTGCCAGGGCTCTCTCTGTGCCAAAAATCGTTCCTGATGAATCAGAGCTGCACCAGGCAGAGGGGGGCACTCAGGTCGGAACCACAGCTGTGGTGCTTCGGTGGTCCTGGGCTGCGGCGTTCCTGCAAGAACCCTCACACCCCTGTCCACAAGCTTGAGACTTGTCAGTGCTCGGGGATTGCTCACCCAACACAGTGAGGATTGTTAGACAGAGCAGGGCTAAAAGCTTCATTTCTAAAGAATGAGGCAAGTTTGCGTAGCTTCATGCCTGGTCTTTAATTAGAAAAATTAGTCTTAGCCACACAACAAAGTAAAATTGATGATTCAGTAACAGTTAATTGTTTGCAAGAAACAACAGATGCCCTTACAATGAAGATATATGAATATTTCACGGTGGGCATTTTTTTTAAAGCCCATTTAACAAACTGAATAATGCATTACAATGATCATGCTGATCTTTCTAAATATGTTTTAGCGTTTATAATAAAAAAATTTCCTTTGAGAGTGTCAAGGAGGTTTAGTTAACTGGTGAAGTTAAAAAAGGAGTGGGTGCTGGCGCTTTTTACACACCCACCACCAGTGGCTCCTGACAATTGAAACAGAGGAAAAGCCTCAGGCGTGTGCAGGATTAGAGAGGGCTCTCAGTCAGATGGACAAAGGCTGCGGAAACAAACCCTGTGTGCTGACAAACATACATAAGATGTAAATGGGTGATCTGGGGGTGGGGGAGGACCAGCTTTCCCTAACCCCTGGAGAAGACTATTGGCACAGACTGCAGAGGAGACTGCCTGAGATTCCAAGGAAAAAATCCCATGCCAGAGATAAGGGGCCAGTTCCTGCCCAGCTCAGGCCCAGCTGACCAGGGACTCTAACCAGGACTTTCCTGGTAAAGGCAGGGAGAATGAGAAGGAGAAGGTGTCTCAGCAGTTTTGCTTCAGGCCCTAGTGAATTAACTAGACTTGCCCACCTGTCATGAACTAGACAACTGGGAAACATAAGCAAAACAACCCTTTGCAGATAATGGAAAAGACGATAAGGAGATTATTGAGCCATGTCCAGCTCTCCCAAGCCAGAATCTACTGGGGTGACCTGGGGAAGCTTGCATTTTCTAGCCAGGGTATCCCATGGAGTCGCCTCCCTCGATGAGTGGCCAGGCCACGTGAGAATGACTTGTCCCAGTTACTCTGCTGGTCTCTGTGGTCAATTCTCCCAGGTGCAAGCTCATTATGGATGTCACTTGATCCAAAAGCTTTACTAATTCTGTTAACTTTGTGATGACCTAATGGTAGCTAATTAAAAATGGGTGTTTAGTTCTGGTCATTTTATAGATGAAAATTAGATCCCATCACTCTCCAAAACTTCCCCATTCTTTTAAATATATCTCAAAATCCTTATCATTGCCTATAATGCTAGTGTCGCAGGCCTAGGCCTTCTGCTGGTCGGTCCTGCATCTGATGCCCCTCTGCTGAGAGGGTGGCTGCAGCAGGCCCAGTCCGTTGCCCAGGCCTGCCTCTGGATTCCACGCCTGTGGTGGAATCTGAATTCACAACAGGTCAAACGTGGCTCCTTGGGGTTCCTTTTGTTCATTTCTCACCAGAGCTGGAGACAGTTGGCGAAACACTCTTGGCATCAAAACCTGCAGATTCTTAAAGGAAGATATTAAGTTGGCTCAGATTTCCTATTTCTAGGCCAAGATACCAGACTTGCATAGCTAAGAACTCTTTAATTTATGTGGAACTGCTTCTTGACAGTGAAAGATACATTTTTAGTTTCATAGCTGGAAGCTATGATTCACAGAGATGTGCGGGAGGGAGGAGGCGGCTTGGCCCCGAGCTGTATTGCATACACCAAAGACTTCCATCCCAGCCTCATTTACATTGTCAGCACCTTCTTTGTGTGCTCACAAGTGTTCAGCTCTCCCAGCCAGCTGAGGTTTAGCTAAACCAGGAGAACCAGAGACTGGGAAAGGAGGCAAGAGTAATGTGTTTTGAGGGCTCAAACTAGCACGTTGAAGTTACCATTCCTAGTTTAGAGACGAGACTCAGGGAAGTTAGGTCACTGGCCAGAGATCCAGCACGTCAAGTAGGTGGCTGAGACAGTCTAGGCCTGGAAAAGCCATGCAGGAGCCCAAGGGGCAGGTGGCGGATATTGTGGGATTGGTGGGGTGTGAACGTGCCAGAGCCAGTCCGCTCTGACTCCTGGGTCTGGACAAGGTCCCCTCCCCAGAGTGTACGCAGCTGTGCTACAACTAGGGAACACCGGAAAAATCATGTCAATGGGAGCCTGTGTTTACTTTTATACTTACGTCAATACAGGAATTTTCAAAGATGCACGAAAGTAGAAAGAATAGTAAAAAATGGTTAACTCTTACGTATGCATCTCCCAGCTGCCAAGTATCTACTCCTGCCCATCTTATTTCATCCAGCCACTCTCATCGCCCCCAAGAGATTTTAAAGTAAATCCCAGCATTATAATATTTTTACCTGAAAGCATGTATTTATAATAAACACTTTTAGCCTGTAACTGTAATTCTATAATTATAACTAACAAAATTTCTAACAATTCTTTAATATCAACTAACACTTGGCTGATGTTCAAATTCCTTGATTTTCTCCAACAACTACAAAACATAACTGTAAATATACCTTACAATTGGTATATTTAAATCAGGATCTACATAACGTTTACACATTGCAGTTGTTTTCTTTAAATCTGTCACATTTTGCTTGCATTCTCCTTTTCCTGTGCCATTTATTTTGTTGAAGAAACTGGGCCATCTGTTCCTGTAGAATTTCCCATATTTTATATTTAGTTCAGTAGAATGTTCAACTTAAATGTAACCTGGATGCTTAAATATAGAGGCTTGATTAGATTTTAACTTGTCTTGCAGGATCCTAGATGGCACTGCGTTCTTGTTGCGTTGTGTTTGATTTTTTTCAAAGTGATGCATCTAAATGGGGACTTTTAGACAATAAGAAACTCTGGGTAATCACGATACTGATGACACTGGTAACAACACAATAATAGTAGTAGAAATTATATATTGAAGGTTATTTGTGCTGGGCACTTTGCCAAATGCTTCACATACATGTTTTCATTCAAGTCCATTCTCATTTTATAGAGGAGCAAGTCGATAAGCAGAGGGACTGAATTAATGACTTGCCCAGGGCTCACAGCTGGTAGATGACAAAGCTGGAATTTGAGCCCCGGTTGGTCTCACTCCAAAACCCAGGTTCCCTAACCCTCTGGGGGTTCGGAAAGTCCAGTGCAAGAGGCATCCTATGCTTTGACTCTGGGGAGCAGAAAGGAGAGAAGAAGAGAGGGAGGTTTCACTAAGCGAGCTAGCGAGGGCACCCCACAGCCTGGGTCCCTAAAGGGGACAATCAGAGGAGGTATCTATGGACTCCCTAGGAAAGGTGGCATGCAGGGGAGCAGGTGTGTGTGCTGAAATTTGTGCTGGGTCGGAGTGCTGGTTCCCTTGCCCCCATTCTCCTTCAGGACAGGCATGTATAGAGCCTGGTAGTACCATTAGGCACCCTAGGATCAATGGATGCAGTGGCTCCTGGCTACCTGGGGGTTCCTAGCAGTCCTAGGCCCCTCCCAGGAGGGATGAGAAATCTACATTTCAGCCCATATGTGAATCGATTCTCAGAACAAGATACCATGGCCTACCTATTAGCAATCTGGTTTTGGCTTTGAAATTGGTGTCCAAATATGACCAGTGTTTGAACCAGAGTGGAGAGATGGAAGCCAGGAGCCATGGTGGGAAAGACCATGCATTCTAGTAATTAAGGAGGCTGAAAAATGTGATCCTAGCCTCAGAATGATCATAGATCATAACTAATTCTCGTCTGCTGGAAAAAGGTGTCGCTGTTAGAAAAAGAAAACCTGGATTTGTGTCTGGCCGTTAACATTTACTAAACTTTAGAACGGTCGTTTAAATTCAGTGGGTTTCAATTTTCTCACTTCCATAATGAGGCTAGTCCCTTTAGAATTCACTCAATTAATAATCATGGAACCTCTCCTATATATTAGACCCTGTAATAGTAACTGGGGGTAAAAAGTTGTGATGGTCAGTCAGGGTCCCTCTGCTCAAGGGACACAGATAAGGGGATTTCAGAGAAGCTTACATAAGATAGTACATATAAAACTGGTTTGTAAACCCCTGCTCAGTCCTACTAGTGACATGGAGGGACTGTGTCTCTCATTGGACGCAGTGCAGCATTCACTGTGGATGGTGCAAAAAAGAGTAAGAGGACTCCTGTCCTGCAGCAATATTGTGAAGAAGATAAGCCACATACACAGGTGTTCGCAGCATGTGACCAGAAAATACACGTGCCACAATAAACTTACAAACAAGCATCATACTTTCAAGAGGATGGAGTACTATGTTCAAAGGAGAAGTTGTGCTGTATCAGGAAGGCTTCACCTTCAAATTTATCTGGAAGTCTGAGGAGATTTTCACACAGGGCAACTGGAAAGATGGATTCCTAACAGAGAGACACTTCTGTCATTCAAAGATTGAGACCAAGAAATAGGTCAGCTTTTCTGGCAAGATCACTGGAGACACCGCCTCTTAGGGACTCACCAGCTGGGTGAATCTGCATTAAGCCAAATGTATTCCATAGGCTGAACTTTACATATGTCTCCAGATGTAAATTGTGCTCTGACATCACCAGCCCTGCCCTCTAATTGACAGGTGTTTCAAAACGGAGACTAACAGGGACGTTGGGTGACAGACAGAAAATCTACACCACAGCCAAAAATGATCTTTGTGGAGAAGGAAAGCCGCCAATGTCTTGGAGATGGTGTTTTCAGAAAGTTCCTGGGTCATGGCAATGCCTGGAAACATCCTTTTAGAGAACATCCTGGAAGCATTTGTCATTCTCCTGCCCAGGCTTGTGGATCTGCTTTTCTACCATGAGATGGGTCTCGGTCTCAGGCTACTCCTCATGGTGGAATTGCCCAGAGGAGAAACAACAGGCTTTTAGAAACTATAATAATGAAACTTACATTGTCACCTTAATAATAACATTTAATATATTATGTATTTATATTATTTATATTTATTTATATTATTTTGTAACTTTCAAAGTTACAAAAAAGCTTTCACCGTCACCACCTCATCAAGTCTTCTACTTAATTTTGGAGTCTATTTTATAGATGCAGAAACTGAGCTTCAAAACACAATCATTTTGGCATTTGTTCAAGGTCATACTGTGGGGAAGACGGGAAGTACTTCTAATTTTCAGTCCTGACTTTTTTGGACTATGGGAACCTGGGACAAGAGAGAGAGAGAAGCACAGGCTAGTCAAGTTTCTAAACCCAGACTCTGCCCTTCCCTACATTTAACCCAGAATATGAACAGAAACGCTTAATCACTCTGTGTGAGGTCATAAATTGTCACTGAGCTCCAGTGACATGTCATACAGCAGAAGGACTTACTCCATGTCAGAGCAATGCTTAGGGCCTTACCAAAGACAATTCAGCAGAAGCAAATGGCTTACGGAAGCTAAGTCTCAGGTTAAGAGACTTACTCAAGGGCATATGGCTGGCAGGTGGTAGGCCCAGGGCTCCTGATTACAAAGTTTAGTGCTTTTTTCCATGATGTCCCAGCAGTGTCCTGAGTGATCATATTAATTCTCAGCTATCTATGTAGCATTTGCAATGTGAATAGCATACCTCCTTCCTCCATAGTCTGGAGCTTTCCAATGACAGGACTGACTCTCCTCCTTCCTCTGCATTTCCTCATAGCTGCCATTGGGTTTGTCCCCTATATCAAAAAGCCTTTCCTCATTGTGCCCTAGTAGAAATACAGAACAGTCTTGTGTATCTATGTCCAAACTACAGTCTGTGGGTGTTGGGGAAGCATTTTCTATGGGGACACACACTGAGGCAGGGGAGGTTTAATGGATTGCCTCCGAGCACAGGGAGCTGGGAGCCAGGCCTAGATGTACAGGCTCCCCATCCTGCGGCATCCTCTGGCAACCTCCCTCTCCATGATGGCTCCCTTTCTATCACAGCTCCTTCTCCCTCCCTGCTCCCCTTGCCGGTACTCACACCTCAGGCTGCCTGGAGCAGTAGGGGCCTATCATCAGTATTGCCTCTGGAGGCCAACCTGAATGCCCCCTCTTCCTGCCTGCACCACCTGCAACTCATCCCACCTGTGAGCTGCCTGCATTCATGTTGCTTAGAGCCACCAATGCTACCATGATGTTAGAGATCGATGACCCACTTTATAAATGGGGAGGGTGAGGCCCAGAGGGAATAAAGCAAGAGGTGAGAATAAGGCATTTGGTAAAGTGGCAGCAAAGCAGGGTGGGATCCTGGCTGCTGGATCCCATTCCGATGTGGTTCTCACTTCTGTACACTGTTCCCATAAGGAGAAGGAGAAAGAGAAGAACAGGCTTTGAGTACTGGGTCAGAGGCACTTTGCCTCCAACATGTCTAGCCTCACATTTCCCTCGAGTTATCATAACAATGGTTCGCATTTACTGAGTACTTGCTCTGTGTCAGGCACTTAGCTAAATCTCTACTGTGTTTCGCCAAAAGTAAGACCGGGTCTTATATTAAGTTTTTTTTCCAAAAGATGCATTAGGGCTTATGTTCAGGGATGTCATCCTGAAAAATCATGCTAGGGCTTCTTTTCCTGTTAGGTCTTAGTTTCAGGGAAACAAGGTAATATGCTTTATATTATTTTATTCCTCACCAATAGTCCTATGATGTAGGTATAATCATTACCCCCATTTTATAGATTAGGAAGCTAACACTTAAAGACTTTGCCTTAGATCGCACGGGCAATACCAGTAGGTCAGGACTCTCAGGCTCCAGAGCTTGAGCTTTAATCCACAGTGCTCACCTGCCTCTAGCTTCAGCCGTGCTGCCCAGCACCGTGCTGAGAAGTGTTGCTATTCTCTCTAACACAAATAATTTCTGGGGTGGAGTGCTAGTCTTGGAATGTAGTATCACTCTGCTTTCAAGAGGCCCTGTTTTTCTTAGCTCTCTTTACTCTTGCCACCACCCAACACACTTCCTGCATACTTGAATTCTTCTCAGTGCCCCTGCCACCTTTTCACCTGCTCTAGAACATACTGATTTTTCCATATGGATTTTTCCTTTTTATCCCAGGTTCCCCTCATCTAACACATCCTTCCGTCACTGCTGACATAGATTCTAGTATAATTTACATTCACTTAGGGAGAAAGATCCTCCCCCCACTGCTGTGCATCCTCTCTCCTGAAACTCAGAAGGTGGAAAAGATGCAGTCCTCTCTGGGTGGTGAACACACAATGTGAGAGACAGATGATGTATTACAGAATTATACACCTGAAATCTATGTAAGTTTACTAACAACTGTTACCCCAATAAATTTTAATAAAATAAAAAAAGAGTCAGTCTTCCTAATGGGTACAGGACACAGTTCAGAAAGTTGGGTTGCAGAGAATTTTGTCCTAGGTCTGGAACAAAGGGCTTAGAGGACGAAGGGGGCTTGTGAAACTTGCAAGCTCAGGATTGGAAGGACCTGATAGTGATTTGACCTAAGTGTTCATAAATTTGTAGTTAAGTCAGATATAATCTCAGTTTACCCTACCTCTGAGCTTCTAGATGAGCTTCGTTTGAATCATTACTTGTGGGAGAGCCTAATGCTTTACTGTCCTCTGGAAACTTGGAATTCCAAGAGCCTTAGGTTTCTCCCATCAGCCATGAAGGCAATTTTTGTTTCCCATCAAATCCACATTCCCCACATGTTAAAGCAGTTCCTGTGTTAGCATCTGTGTCAACCTCAACATGGGCACCACACTGTTTTTCTGATTTCTATCCACAAAACTTGCACTCATGTAAGCAGTTGAGCACTCTATCTGGGACACCTTCCTGTCCAACAAGGGCCTTGGTGAAGTCAGACACTCAGCACTGTGCTCTCTAGAGGTAGCACACAAGGATGGGATTGCACTTCACAGAAAGTCTACTGGCCTTCATAGTAGGTCTTAGGTCTGGGGCTGGAGATGGACTGGAGAGATTTTACCTTATGCTGTGAAGGTGCTGAGATGCAAAGGCACAGCCAGATCAGTCTTTTGGGGAAAGGTAAGCTCTAACCTGGAGACCAGGTCCAGCACCAAATCAGAGGGCAGGTCATAGAGCTAACAGTCAAGAATCTAGAAGAGAAAGGAGAAAGACAAGAACAGGGCAGGAAGAATCACAGCAAGAATGACTGGTAGTTGGTGAAGTATTTCCAAATGCAATAAATGGTGCCCTGGAAATCCAAAGAGGCCTACAATCCTTCTTGTACTTGCAGAAAGTATGAGATGCAGCAATTTCTCCTGTATTTTAGAAGGAATGTACAATCTTAGATCCCTAAAAGTTTCATAAAACCTAATGAATTGGCATGATTTTTATCTCTCATTTTTTTGGAAAGCCTACAGTTTTGTAGGGTAATTGTACACTTGCCACTTTTTGCTTTCTAATTCCAATTAGCATGATGTCCTCTAGTTGACCAGCATGATGATTCATAAAATGTCAAGGAAATTCAGATCCCTGTGGACCATATTATAAGAGATCAAAAACCAAATAGAATTTCTGGAGATTAAAAACTCAATAGAAGAAATAAAGAATGAAATAGCCAGCTTAGGTAGTAGAGTTGACCAGATGAAGGAAAGAATCAGTGACATCGAAGATAGAAACCTGGAAATGACACAGATGAAAGAAGAAAGACACTTGAGATTTAAAAGAAATGAAAGAACTCTACAGGAAATTTCTGCTTCATCAGAAATAGCAATATTAGAATAATGGGCATACCAGAAGAAGAAGAAAGAGAGAAGGGAACAGAGAATATATTCAAACAAATTGTTGATGACAACTTCCCAAACTTGTGGAAAGAACTGGATCCTCGAATCCAAGAAGCAAATAGAACACCAAATTACCTCAATCCCAACAGGCCATCTCCAAAGCACATTGTATTGAAGCTGTCAAAAATCAATGACAAAGAAAGAATCCTCAAGGCACCCAGGGAAAAGAAGACGGTAACTCACAAAGAAAAGCCCGTAGAATATGATCAGATTTTTCATCAGAAACTCTACAAGCCAGGAGGGAGTGGAACCAAATATTCAAACTATTGAAAGAGAGAAATTATGAGCCAAGAATAATACACCAGCAATGATATACTACACTAGCAATGATATCCTTCAGATGTGAAGGAGGAGTAAAGACCTTTCCAGACATACAGAAGATGAGGGAATTCTCTAACACATGACCACCACTGCAAGAAATGCTAAAGGAGGTTATTCAACCATCATCAACAGGGACAATTTGTGGCAACCAAAACATAAAAAGGGGGAGAGTAAAGGCCTGAACCGGAATGTGAGAATGGAGAAAGTAAGCATGCTGAAGAAAATGGAATACTCTAAATATCAAACTTTCTTTTACATAAACGTAAGGATAACTGCTCAAAAAAAAAAAATCCAGAACTGTAATATATATGTAATAAAAGAAGAAACAGAAGGAAAATCATAGAATACCACCACACAGAAATAATAGACAACAACAAAAAGGTGAAGAAACAATGGAGACAAAGTCTAACCAGAAAACTACAGATAGAATGATAAGAAATCCTCACATATCAATAATCACCTTAAATGTAAATGGACTGACCTCACCAATAAAAAGGCACAGCACAGCAGATTGGATCAAAAAACTAAACCCAACCTTGTGCTTTCTCCAAGAGACATATCTCAGCTATAAGGACAAGCATAGACTTAAAGTGAAAAGTGGAAATTGACACACCAAGCAAATGGCATCCAGAGAACATCAGGTGTAGCTATACTGATATCATATGAAACAGACTTCAGGATGAAAAAGGTAACAAAAAACAAAGATGGACATTTTATAATGGTAAAGGGGACTTATACAACAAGAAGATATAACAGTCATCAATATTTATGTGAGAACTGAAATATACCAAGCAACTACTAACAGAACTAAGGGGAGAAATTGACCAAAACACAATTATACTAGGGGCCCTAAATACATCATTGACAGCTATGAATAGATCATCCAAACAGAAAAGAAATAATGAAATAGCAGCCCTAAATGACACATTAGATGAAATGGACATAATTGACATTTATAGAGCACTTCATCCTAAAACATCAGACTATACATTTTTTTCTAGTGCACATAGAACATTCTCAAGGATAGACCATATATTGGGACATAAAACTAGCCTTACAAAATTAAAAAGATTGAAATCATACCAAGCATATTCTCTGATCACAAGGCTTTGAAATTGGATATCAACTGCGAAAAGAAAGCAGGAAAAAATCACAAATACCTGGAGAATAAACAACGTACTTTGAAAGAACGACTGGGTCAAAGAAGAAATTAAAGGAGAGATCAAAAGATACATAGAAACAAATGACAATGAAAACACATACTACCAAAAATTTGGGGATGCAGTGAAAGCAGTTTTAAGAGGGAAATTTATATCATTACAGGTGTATCTCAAGAAACAAGAAAAATCCCAAATAAATAACCTCACGTTATACCTTAAAGAACTAGAAAAAGAAGAACAAATAAAACCCAAGTTCAGTAGAAGAAAAGAGATAATAAAAATCAGAGCAGAACTAAATGAAATAGAGAACAAAAAGACAATAGAAAAATTAATGTGAAAAAGAGCTGGTTCTTTGAAAAGACTAACAAAATTGACAAAAACTTGGCAAGGCTCACTAAGATAAAAACAGAAAAAACAACAATGAACAAAATCAGAAATGAAAAAGGGGAAGTTTTCACAGATGCCACAGAAATACAAAGGACCATCCAAGAATACTATGAAGGACTATATGCCACCAAATTCCATAACCTAGAAGAAGTGGACAAGTTCTTAGAAACATATAGCCTTCCTACACTGAACCATGAAGAACTGAAAAATCTAAACAGACCGATCACCAGTACTGAAATTGAATCAGTCGTCCAAAACCTTTCCAAAAGCAAAAGTCAAGGACCAGATGGCCTCACTAGTGAATTCTACCAAACTTTCAAAGAGGATCTAATACCAATCCTGCTCAAACTCTTCCAAAAAATTGAAGAAGAGACAGTACTCCCTAACTCATTTTATGAGGCCAACATTACCCTGATACTAAAACCTGGTAAGGACAGCACACACACAAAAAACTACAGACCAATATCTCTGATGAATACAAAGCAAAAATCCTAAACAAAATTCTAGCAAATTGAATACAACAATGCATTAAAAAGATTATTCATCATGACCAAGTGAGGTTTATGCCAGGGGACAAGAATGGTTCTATATCCGCAAATCCATCAATGTGATACATCACATAAACAAAATAAAGGACAAAAATCATATGATTATATCAATTGATGCAGAAAAAAACATTTGGCAAGATACAACATCCATTTATGATTAAAACACTTAATAAAATAGGTATACAAGGAAAATAACTTAACATGATAAAGGCCATATGTGACAAACCCTAAGCTAATTTCATAATTAACGGTGAAAAACTGAAGCACTTTGCTTCACGTTCAAGGAACACGACAGGGCTGTTCCCTGTCACCTCTGCTTTACAACATAGTGTTGGAAGTCCTCACCAGAGCAATCAGGCTAGAGAAAGAAATAAAAGGCATCCAAATTTGGAATGAAGAAGTTAAGTTGTCACTCTTTGCAGATGACATGATACTATACACAGAAAACCCTAAAGACTCCACCAAAAAGCTGTTACAAACAATCAACGAATACAGTAAAGTTGCCGGCTACAAAATCAATGTACAAAAGTCAATTGCATTCCTATATACTATCAATGCAATCTCAGAAAAAGAAATAAAAATAAACAATTCGTTTTGCAATTGCAGCGAAAAGAATAAAATACCTAGGAATAAACTTAACCAAGGATGTGAAAGTCCTATATCCTGAAAACTTTAAGACATTTTTAAAAGAAATTGAAGAAGACACAAAAAAATGGAAAGACATTCATGCTCATGGATTGGAAGAATCAACATAGTTAAAATGGCCATATTATCCAAATCAATATGCAGATTTAATTCAATCCCCATCAAAATCCCAACGGCATTTTTTAAAGAAATAGAACAAAAAATCATCAGATTTGTTTGGAACCACAAAAGACCCCGAATAGCCAAAGCAATCCTAAGAAAAAAGAACAATGGTGGAGGTATCACACTCCCTGACTTTAGCTTGTACTACAGGGCTACAATAATCAAAACAGCATGGTATTGGCAGAAAAACAGACACATAGGCCAATGGACTAGAATGGAGAACCCAGAAATAAAACCACATAAATATGGACAGATAATTTTTGACAAAGAAGCTGAAAACATACAATGGAGGAAAAGACAGCCTCTTCAATAAAGGTGCTGGGTGAATTGAAAAGCCTCAGGCAAAAGAATGAAACTAGACTGTTATCTGTCACCATATACCAAAGTTAACTGAAAATGGATCAAAGACTTAAGCATAAGACCTGAAACAATAAACTGCATAGAAGAAAACATAGGTACTAAACTTATGGATCTTGGGTTCAAAGAGCATTTTATAAATTTGACTCCAAAAGCAAGGAAAGTAAAAGCTAAAATAAATGAATGGGACTATGTGAACATTAAAAGTTTCTGCACACAAAAGAAACCATTGACAAAATAAAGAGGCAACCAACTGAATGGGAGAAGATTTTTGCAAACAGTGCCTCCGAAAAGGGACTAGTATCCAAAATATAAAAGGAACTCATACAACTCAATAACAAAAAAAACAAACAACCCAATTGAAAAATGGGCAGAGGACCTGAAGAGACATTTCTCCAAAGAGGACATACAAATGGCAAATAGACATATGAAAAATGCTAAACATCACTAATCATCAGAGAAATGCAAAAAAAACCACAATGAGATATCATCTCACCCCAATCAGAATGGCTATCATCAACAAGACAAATAGCCACCAATTGTGGAGAGGCTGTGGAGAAAAAGGAACCTTCATACACTGTTGGTGGGAATGCAGACTGGTGCAGCCGTTATGGAAGGCAGTGTGGAGGTTCCTCAAAAAATTACAAATAGAATTACCATGTAATGCAGCAATCCCTCTCCTGGGTATCTACCCAAAAAATCTGAAAACATTTAGCTATAAAGACAAGTTTGTTCCAATGTTCATTGCAGCTTTGTTTACGGTGGCTAAGACATAGAAACAAGCAAAATGTCTTCGATAGATGAATGGATAAAGAAGTTGTGGTGTATGTACACAATGGAATACTATTCAGCAGTAAGAAAAGATGAAATAGGACCATTTGTGACAACATGGGTGGATTGAGATTATAATGCTAAGCGAAATAATCAGAGAGAAAAAGCAAAGTACCATATGATTTCACTGATATGTGGTATATGAACCAAAAACTACAAAAGAACAAAACAAACAAATGGGAAACAAAATCTCATAGACACAGACAATAGTTTAGTGGTTACCAGAGGGTAAGTGGGTGGGAGATGAGGGTAAGGGGGATCAAATATATGGTGATGGAAGGAGAACTGACTCTGGGTGGTGAACACACAATGGGATTTATAGATGATGTAATACAGAATTGTACACCTGAAATCTATGTAACTTTACTAACAATTGTCACCCCAATAATCTTTAATTTACAAAAAAGAAAGAACATTAACCTAGTTGTAATGCAAAAGAGAAAAAGTACCCTACTCTTTATATTGTATAAAGACAAAGAAAACTTGCTTCTTCCTCATGAAAATTGGCAAAAAGAAAAAAAAAGACAGAAAGAAATATTCATCAAATAAGTAGCTGTCAGGAGTCAGACACTGTGTAAGATCCAGTCAAGAGACAGAAACCAGTCTAGTAATCTGAACAGGGAAAGTTTAATATAAAGAATCATTTACTAGTAAAATATGATTAACTGTTAAAAGAGGTTTTTAAAAAAGGAACTCTAAGGAATTAGGCATAATACAGGAAGTATCTACTGCCTCTGGAATGGAAGAAGAGCAGCCAATGAAGGAAGAGGGCTTACCCCCAAAGCTGAGAGTCAGACCTCATGGCTGTGGTCGTCTGTGTGGATGAGAAGTCCTCCAGGGTGCTCATGGACCAGAACTGGTCCACAGATAGCCATCCTCCAGAGTGCCAAAGAAACTCACTGTAGCACCACTGGAACTCCTCCATAATTACAGCAGCCAGCCTCTCTGTAGTAGGAAAATAAAACAAATACTAGTCAGGAATAATAGCCAGTACCTCTGCTGTGCCTTGTCGCTTACCTCTGGGGTCTACTATTGATAAAGCATAACACTGCAGCCACCTGCAAAGGAGAAATGTTTACAGGGTCCTGCTCTCGTACCATAAAGCAGGGCAAAGAAAGATGAATTTAGAGCTGAGAGGCACTAAAAATGACATTTTGTCACTGTTTTTATCCACCTCATTAATGATACTACATTCAGAATAGTAGCTGTAATGGAGCTTCCCCCCACCGTGTTTCCCCAAAAATAAGACCTAGCCAGACAATCAACTCTACTGTGTCTTTTGGAGCAAAAATTAGTATAAGACCCAGTCTTCTTTTACTATAATATAAGACCTAGTCTTTAATATAATATAATATAATATAATATAATATAATATAATATAATATAATATAATATAATACAATACCATATGATGTAATATAACAATATGATATAATACAATATAATATAAGATTGGGTCTTATATTAATTTTTGCTCCAATAGACATATTAGAGCTGATTGTACGGATAGGTCTTACTTTTGGGGAAACAGGGCAGTTAAGCTCATGGTAGTACTCTATCAACTGCTGTGGTCCAGTTGGTGTTTTCTGAGGCCAGAAAGGTACATTTAAAACGGGATAGAACCTAAGGCACAGCTTATCTAAATGATGCAAGGATAGACGATAGCGTATGTCTTTGGTTTCCCATGGTATTACTTTAGCATTCCTCTGATTTTAGCCATGCCTGTGACAGACATTCCATGAAAGTTCAGATTCACCTCATAGTGGAAGTGTCCCACTTCAGCACATGTCATCTCATTCCACATCCTGCCTCAGTCCTCTTTCCCCTTCCCATAGACTTTTGCTACCACAGCCAATCTATTACACTTGGGCCTTGAGATTCTGTTAGGTGATGCTGACCTACCCCTTGTTCTCGTTTACCAGCCCAAGCGCACCCCTGTAGTATAAAAGTGCTGGGAAGTTAACATCTCCAGAAACAATTCTCAAACAATGTGAGATATGGGACTCTGACTAAATGTTTCATCCTTATTACCTTCAGGTGGAAGATTCTGGGAAGCACTGTGTATCACAGGTCCAGCAAAAAGTTCTTTTATCTCATAGGAGTTATCTCAGTAACATATTTAATTAGCTTTTTTTCATTATCTTTCTTAATCTTCCTTCTTCTTCATTTCTGCCTCCTGAGATCACCTCCCAAGGAAACTACTTGCATTCAACAACTTATCTTAAACTGTGTTTTCAAAGGAAACCAAATAAGATATTCTGCATGCTGGGGGTTATTACTATATCACTTACCATCATCCATCCAATTCTAATTGTTCTCAAGTAAGTAATCTGTCAAGAGTTTAGCTAATCCATTTTGTTTGGCCAAGTGGCCTGCAAGGACCTTAGACTGATACTAGCCCCCTCATACAAATGCATGCTCTAGAAAGCAGCCTACAGTGACAAACAAATGTAAGTTCCTGGTATGACTTCCCCCACAGCCTTTGTGATCAACAGTCTCTCCCACCTCCCAGGGCCTTCCCCTTGTGCACCACTTAGACAAGCCCCCTGAGGAGCTTACTAAAACCCTGATGTTTTGGTTTGAATTGATCAATATGATCTTAGTCCAGGAACCATACAGCACTCCACTCATGGAACCTATTAAAATTCACGCCCCAGGTCCTATCACTCTGTCTGCCTGCACCCTGTCTTGACCTACCCATATCATCCCTCCAGACATGCTATGTATTTCCTCCAGGACCTGTGTGTGCTCTGTTTTTGAACCATGACTCACCATCTGGTACCCTGTATTCTACTTAACAAATGTTAATTTAACAAAGTCTTAACATAATCCAATTCCAAAATCCCATCCTGATAGCTGACTTTCTAGAACTATTTTTGGTATAGTTCTTTTAGCCCAATTTCCCTAGGGGGGAAAAACCTGATATAAAGATTTAAACTTATGTTTTATTTGGAAGATGCAATCTTAATATGAGAGTGAAAGAAATGGTAGACGGAGAAAAGAAGAATGAAAAGTTATTCAAAATTGTATGATTCTATGCAGATCTTAGCTTTATGTTGAGCTATGGAGAAACACTGTTAATCTGCATATTGATGTATGTATTTTCATGGGATTTCTTCATATAGAATATATGAATATAGGAATAGGCACAGTGTGAAGTAGTCCAGGGGAAAATAGGATGAAAAGAAATTTAACTGCCATCCTTTTTCCATTTGTCTAGTTGAATTTATAAGGAGTTAATTCCCTTTTAGTTGGGTCATGCCATTCATCCCTTTGGAAGATACTTGGACAGGAACATCCTAATTATAACATGTCAGCTCATCCAAATCTGAACATAATCAAGGGAGCCATAAACTTGGCAAGTGACTAATGGGCATGGTTTTATGGTAACAGCTAGTGAAAGGTTCAGTAATCTAGGACAAGACATGTGTCAGGACCACATAGTAGAATCTCAAGGCCCCAAGTGTCATAGATTGGCTGTGGTAGCGGCTGAGACATAGAAAGAGTCTATGGGATGGGGAGGCAGGCAGGCTGAGGAAATATGAGGAGGTGCATAAGATGTGTCTAACTTGATTGCTATAAGCTAGAGTGAGTCAGGGAGTTTTTGTATAAGTTGTAAAATATCCAGGGCCTTAACTAGGGAGGATGGTGAAATTGGGATAGACAAGTGATTCAAGGTATAGGGACAGTGGTGTGCTAAAAGATTGAAAAGAGGAAAGGCTGAGCATTTTCACCCAGAGATGTGTCCAGCTCACCCTAGCACGGCAATGCCCTCAATGAGACATTACTAGGATTCCATTTACTAAGTTTCTAGATAATGCAGCATGCTTGTAGCAAGCGAGAAGCTGACATGGTAAGTATTTAATGGGACCAGCCATTTAGCACTTGTAGATTTATGCAAATATTTTTCTTACATTCAGAGTTCAGACTTAAGAAATGTATAAACAATTTTGCATCTGAAGCTTCCTCTAAATACCTAAGCATGAAGACTCAATTTAAATAATCAGCACATTTGTACAGAGAACTCACAAATCAGTGACACCAAATGGAACTGTAAATAGCGACTGAACTTAGCCACTTAACTCAATCAGAGGACTCTGTCCTGGGTGAAGCAGAAAACAGGGGAAATGATTCCCAGGAGCAGATACAGTAAGCCAGTTTACTGTCACTTGGGATCAGGTGAGTGAGGACATGGTAAGAGGCTGCCCAGAGAAGCCAAAGCAAAGAATTGGTCATGTTGGATGCTAATGGTATCACAAACAACTCATCTTATTTCCAATGGAGTAAGAAACGTTCACCTGACTAATGAGCTGGGGAGCATCATGTCAACCGCCAGGACATCAACTTCACTTCACCTGATCAAAATTCATGGACACAATCACATCAAATTCTCCTTGAGGCAGAGAATGATGATATCAAACTGAAGCTCCATGTACATGCATGTGTTTGCATGCCCACACACAAGTTCACCTGCATATCCCAGGCTTGTTCTAGGAGTTAGTCTTCCTATCTCTCAATTTTGCCACTATATTCCCTTAGTAATTAACTTCTATTAACTCTACATGCCTATTGATGCATCAGTTTATTTCCCTTCACTCTGCTCTTGTGTGAATTCAGTCTTCATTGTTAAGTGTTCATCACACATATTCATCAATGTGCAAAATAGCTCAGGAGAGTCAAAGAAGCCCTAATGGTAGAGGGTAGGGGGGGAGTCATGAAAGGAGGCTTAAGGTAGAGATGGTCTTTCATCTTTCTTCTTCTAGAAATCTTTTCCTAAAGCAGCCTCACTATGGAGAACTGGCCTCTGCATTCTATACACATCTGTGCATTCCTTCAGGATAGCCTTGTATTGTATTCCCTTGCTTCCTTGCTGTGCTTCTGGACCAATCTGAGTTGACAACTTATGTCTCTATCCCTAGCACCATGTTCAGTATCAGGTGAGAAGCTTTGTAAATATTGGCTGAATTAATGAACAAATGAGAGTCTGACTCAGCCTGAATCAATGACTCTGATTGAAGTTGTAATGAATGGCTATGAATTAATAAGTAATTGTATTTTAAAGTTAAGTTAGAAAATTATTTTTTTTCTGTTGCTAGATCAATTAGAGAGAAATAGGTCATCAAAGAAGGATGCTATTTCTCCTTTGTATTTACAAAAAGGAGTTGAAAACTTATATCTACACAAAAACCTACACATGAATGCTTATAGAAGCTTTATTCATAATTGCCAAAACTTGGAAGCAACAAAGACGTCCTTCAGTCGGTGAGGGGATAAATACACTGCAGTTCATCTGCACAATGGAATATTATTCAGTGTTAAAAAGATATGAGCTATAAATCCATAAAAATATATGGAGGAAACTAAAATGCATATTATTATGTGAAACAAGCCAATCTGAAAAAGCTACATTCTGTATGATTCCAACTATATCACATTCTGGAATAGGTAAAAATAAAGAAACAATAAAAAAATCACTGCTTGCCAGGGATTCGGGAAGAAGGAGGGCTGAATAGCTGGATTTTTAGGGCAATAAAACCTATTTAGAGAATAGGTAAAAATAAACAATAAAAAAAACAAAACAGTGCTTGCCAGGGATTCGGGGAGAAGGAGGGCTGAATAGCTGGATTTGTAGGGCAATTCTGTATGGTATTATAATGGTAGATCCATGTCATTATAAATTTTTCCAAATCCATAGCATGTACACCAATAGTGAATCCTAATGTAAACTTCAAAAAAAGAAGCACATTATTATAACTGTTCACTTTCTACTGCTGTTGTTACTACTACTACTATTATTACTACCACTGCTACTATTACTGCTACTATAAGATAGTAACATTTATTGAGTACTGACTATAGCCAGAGACTTTGCAAAGAGCTTTGTATGTATTGTAAAGTTAGGTCTCATCTGTTTTACCGATAAGGAAACTGATGCTTGGAAAGATTAAATAAAATTATATGATTAGTATGCAGCTGTGCTCTGACACCAAATTTCCTGCTCTGAACTATCCCAACTTTTGGTCTCTCAGATCACATTTCTCTCTAGAGAACCCTACACGGGGCTATTCAAATACCAGACATTGCATTAGTTAAAGGGATCTCAAGAAGGATCAGTCACGGAGTTCTGAGAGCCTTCATTCCAAGCCCTGTATGCTAGGCTTGGTAAGGACCGGTGTGCTCAGCTTAATTTCATGACTAGCAGACAGTTTCTCCAAAAGAAGATATTGCAATTTTACCCACAAACAGACTCATACATTTGTTTATTTTCTGGGTTTCTTACTAGAATATGAAATCCACAACTATTTATCTTCTTCATAATTTTATCCTCAATGTGTAGATCTAGCATATAGTAGCCTAGCAATGAATGAATGAATGAATGAATGAATGAATGAATGAATGAGATGAACAAATGAGTGGGAAAATAACTGGACATATTGCTTTACCACTTACATTATCAAATTTATCGAATGTTATCCTCATTTTATAGACAAGAAAAGAAGGCCCAGAGAGGTTAGTGATCTGCTAAGAATCACAGTCTATGTTGTATTGGCCTTTAAAATAAAAAAATCCCAGACTCTTGACTCCAGGCCCTTTGGACCCCTGCCCAACCTCTTTCAGAGAAGCAGTGGAGAAAGTCATAGCAGAGTTAGAACTTCTTGAGGTCTTGTGATTCCAGATCCAAAACAGAGCGTGGAAAGCAAACTCTACTGGACTCATTGGGGAGAAAATCAAGAATAAAATGGAAAAAAAAGAAATCATAAGTAAAAAAGAAGCACAAGAGAGAAAAATAAAAATGTCAGACTTGGGCCAGCCCAGTGGCTTAGGTGGTTGAAGGGCCGTGCTCCTAACGCCAAAGTCGTTGGTTCGATTCCCACATGGGCCAGTGAGCTGCACCCTCTACAGCTAAGATTGTGAACAACGGCTCTCCCTGGAACTGGGCTGCTGTGAGCAGCCAGAGGTCAGCATGAGCTGCCGTGTGCTGCCATGAACGGTCAGCAGCCAGCGTGAGCAGCCGGCAGCCGGTGAGCTTCCTTGAGCTGCTGTGAGAGGCCGACTGACGACTGGCAACCGACTGCTTCAGCTGGAGGGAGTGCAAGGGGGGAGCACAAGGCTCATAATACTAGCATGGGTCAGGGAGCTGTGTCTTATGCAACTAGACTGAGAAAAACAACGGTTTGAACCGGAATGGGGTGGGGAGAGGCGGAAAAAGAGGGGAAAAAAAGTCAGACTTACAAATTACTATATCCAAAGTCTTAGGAAGTCCTGGTGTTTTGTAAAGCAGAGATACAAACGACTGCAGCAAGCTGACGGCTCAGACTTTCATTCTGGCCTCAGGGAGGCCCTCGCAGCCGACCAGGTTTATGGAGAGAAGGGCTGTGGGCCCGACCTGCCCCTGCTTGCTGCCTTTGCAGATACCTGCGTATTCGTAAACAGTCTCCTCTCTGCTGCCTCTAAAAAATGAAACTCGGGCATCAGGTATCTAACAGTATTTTCACCCTCTCAATGTGACTCAGGAATTTGCAACTAGTTCCTGGAGAATTCTGGGTTTGTCTGCATAAAAGAAAGAAGGCTGAGGAAAAGAGCCCAGGGGAGAGACTGGTGCTGGCAATGGAGGCCCCTGCCAGGGCTCCTGTGCTGCAATCCTGGGAAGGGCAGACGCACCTGACATGAACTCCCTCTAAGGGGTTCCAAGTAAACTGTCCCAGGCGCTTGGGTGTGAGAAGAGAAGCAGAAATGCTTCTCTAGAAGAGAAACAGGAATGCTTCCATGTGTTCCCCAGAGATGCTATTCCAACCCACTCAGGAGGGTGTGTGCACACACGTGCACTCACACCCAGACACACTCCACCATGCATGTCTTACAAGCGTAAAGCTGTATGTAGTACATGCACGAAGAAGCATATTGAGGTCCACCTGCTGGCAGCTATCAGGGATAAATCACCCAAAAGAGCCTCTTGACTGTGAACACTCATGTCCTCTGAGGAAACCAAGTCCCAAGTTACAAAATTGTGCAGCACAAGTTTAGCCAGCTCAGGAAGGAAACAGTCAGAATAGCCTGAATGTGGGTGAGTCAAAGATGGCATAGAGAGAAGACCCTCTCTTTCTGGGAATTAGGGGGCCTGGGCTATAAGCTCCTCCATGGTACCACAACTCCAGCCTCACCACCAAAGGAACTGTCCTGGACCTCTACTTACTAGATGACGGGCACCCCCTCATTAAATCCTAGCACAGCTCTATTATAACCCGATTTTAAAGATGGGGTTTTAAGAAGCTAAGTAACTGATTCAGAGGCGCATGTGCAGATTGCTGTCCCAGTTCACAGTCTGGCAGGACCCTTGGGGACAATGTAGCCAATGTCTCAATATCTGTGGAGCAACAGGGGAAAGCAGGAAACTTGACCAATAATTGGCATCTGAGGTAGAGTCCCCAGATGACACTGAGATTCCTGAGGGTGCAGCTGCCAATCTCCCCTTCCCAGTATAAATGCATTACGGGTCACCAAAAGGACAAGGTTCCTTTCCATTTGGGTGACCATAGACAGCTCATCAATGCACCTAACAGAATGATTAATAGCACCCAGCAAAACTTGGTAAAAGAATGACAAAGGCATCTCATTATATTTATTTTTTCTAATTGTAGTAAGAACACTCAACATGAGACCTCCCTCATAACCAGTTTTTAAATATGCCATACAAGATTGTTAACTATAGAGCTCTAAAATTTATTGAGCTTGCAGAACTATAACCTTATTCCTATAGACTAGCAACTCTCCATTTCTCCTTCCCCAGCCCCTGACAACCACCATTCTACTCTCTGTTTCTATGAACTTGACTATTTTGGGTGCCTCATGTAAGTGGAATCATGCAGTATTTGTCCTTCTATGGTCAGTTTATTTCACTTAGTAATATCCTCCATGTTCATCCATGTTGTTTCAAATGGCAGGAGTTCCTTCTTTTTTAAGGCTAATATTCCATTGCATGTATACACCACATTTTCTTTCTTTTATTCATCATTGATGGACACTTAGATTGTTTCTACATTCTGACTACTGTAAATGATGCTGCAATGAACATGGGAATGCAAACATATCTTAGAGGTCCCCATTTCAATTCTTTTAGGTAAATACTCAGAAATGGGATTTCTGGATCATATGGTAGTTCTATTTTTAATTTTTTGAGGAATCTCCATACTATTTCCATAGCAGCTGCACCATTTTGCATTCCCACCAACAAGGGTCCCAATTTCTCCACATCATCATCAATGCTTGTTATCTTTTGGGATTTTGGATAATAGCCATCTTAACAGGCGTGACGTGATATTGCATTGTGGTTTTGATTTGCATTTCCCTGATGACTAGTAACATTGAGTGCCTTTCCATGTGCTTATCGCCCATTTGCATGTCTTCTTAGGACAAACATCTATTCAATTCTTTTACCAATTTTTAAAAATTAAGTTATTTGTGTTATGCTATGAGATTTGAAAATGAGAATCAGAGAGGTTGAATGCCTTGCTCAGGGTCACACAGATCTGTGGGCAGAAGCTGGGAAAAACTTGGGCATACTGCCATTCACACCAGGCTGACTCTGTGCTTGGTCAGTTTACCAGGCCTATTCAGTCTGCCAATCTCTTGTGATTAAAAAGGACACAATCCTAAGTCCTTCTCTCACTCAGTGTCAGAGCTGCAAGAAACCACTCCTGAAAAATAAAATAATAAAATAAAATAAAAATGCTGCAGGGCAGAGATATTTCAATAAAAACATGTTTACCTTGTAATACCTCCTGTAATCCAAATGCTGGAAAAACTGCTGAGCAGCTGTGAGCCAGCAGCACACAGAATTAGTTACAGGTTTTTTCTCAGGTATCTGTCACTCTTCTATGAGGACATGGAGCTGCTGGAGAGATGGGGCCATGAAGAAAAGGAGATAAGCATTGGTTATGGAGCATCTGCTAGAGTGACCAACCACCATTGCCAGTCCAGGACTATTCTGGTTTTAGCACTGAAAATTCTACACCTTGGAAAACCTTGCGCCAGGATGGAAAAGTCTTGGTTTAGGGAAATGGATACAGAAATTTGGGGAAAATGTACAAAACTCATATAGCAGCCCTCCAAAATAGGGCTAGAAGGATTGTTGTTTTTAGTGTCAAATGGATATGGCACAGGTTAGCTGTCTTCAGTCATTATGTTTTTCCTATTGATATTGGCAACCATGATCTGCAGTTCATATAACAGGTACATGCGTTGCTGTGTCCCTTGAAGTGATGTGACATTATTGTGTAACGACAGCTATAACAGGCCACCCATGACATTGCCTGTGGATTAATTGTTGGGTTGTGTGGCAAGATTGTACTTGTATAATTTCTTTATTTTTTTAAATTTATTGGAGTGACAATTGTTAGTGAAATTACATAGATTTCAGGTGTACAATTCTGTATTACATCATCTGTAAATCCCATTGTGTATTCACCATCCAGAGTCAGTTCTCCTTCCATCACCATATATTTGATCCCCCTTACGCTTATCTCCCACCCCCGACCCCCTTACCCTCTGGTAACCACTGAACTATTTTCTGTGTCTGAGAGTTTTTGTTTCTCATTTGTTTGTCTTGTTCTTTTCTTGTTTTTGGTTTATATACCACATATCAGTGATACCATAGGGTTCTCTGCTTTTTCTGTCTGACTTATTTCTCTTAGCATTATACTCTCAAGATCCATCCATGTTGTCACAAATGCTCCTATATCATCTTTCCTTAACGCCGAATAGTATTCCATTGTGTATATATACCACAACTTCTTTATCCATTCATCTATAGAAGTACATTTTGGTTGTTTCCATGTCTTGGCCACCGTAAACAAAGCTGCAATGAACATTGGAGCACACGTGTCTTTATGAATAAATGTTTTCAAATTTTTGTGGTAGATACCCAGGAGAGAACTTGCTGGGTCATATGGTAATTCTATTCGTAATATTTTGAGGAACCTCTACACTGCCTTCCATAACAGCTGCACCAGTCTGCATTTCCACCAACAGTGTATGAGGGTTCCTTTTTCTCCACAGCCTCTCCAACACTTGTTACTATTTGTGTTGTTGATGATAGCCATTCTGACTGGGGTGAGGTGATATCTCATTGTGGTATTTATTTGCATTTCTTTTATGATTAGTGATATTGAGCATTTTTTTCATATGTCTATTTTCCATTTGTATGTCCTCTTTGAACATTTTTCAGTTTGGTTGTTTATTTTTTTGTTTTTGAGCTTCATGAGTTCTTTGTATATTTTGGACATTAGCCCCTTATCGGAGGCACTATTTGCAAAAATCTTCTCCCTTTCAGTTGGTTGCCTCTTTATTTTGTCGATGGTTTCTTTTGCTGTGCAGAAGCTTTTAAGTTCCATATAGTCCCATTTGTTTATTTTAGCTTTTACTTCCCTTGCCTTTGGAGTCAAATTCATAAAATGCTCTTTGAACCCAAGGTCCATAAGTTTAGTACCTATGTTTTCTTTTATGCAGTTTATTGTGTCAGGTCTTATGCTTAAGTCTTTGGTCCATTTGAATTAATTTTGGTACATGGTGAGAGATAGCAGTCCAGTTTCATGCTTTTGCTTGTGGCTATCCAATTCTCCCAGCACCATTTATTGAAGAGCCTGTCTTTTCCTCCATTGTATGTTTTTAGCTTCTTTGTCAAAAATTATGTCCATATTTATGTGGTTTTATTTCTGGGTTCTCAATTCTATTCCATTGGTCTATGTGTCTGTTTTTCTGCCAATACCATGCTGTTTTGAATATTGTAGCCCTGTAGTACAAACTAAAGTCAGGGAGTGCGATACCTCCAGTATTGTTCATTTTTTTTTAAGATTGCTTTGGCTATTCCGGGTCTTTTGTGGTTCCAAACAAACCAGATGATTTTTTGTTCTATTTCTTTAAAAAATGCCATTGGGATTTTGATGGTTATTGCATTAAATCTCTATATTGCTTTGGGTAATATAGCCATTTTAACTATGTTGATTCTTCCAATCCATGAGCACACAATGTCTTTCCATTTCTTTGTGTCTTCTTCAATTTCTTTCAAAAATGTCTTATAGTTTTCAGCATATAGGTCCTTCACATCCTTGGCTAAGTTTATTCCTAGGTATTTTATTCTTTTCACTGGATATGTTTTTTCTATTTCTTTTTCTGAGATTTCATTGTTAGAATGTAGGAATGCAATGGACTTTTGTGCGTTGATTTTTTAGCCAGCAACTTTACTGTATTCGTTGATTTTTTCTAATGGCTCTTTAATGGAGTCTTTAGGGTATTCTATATATAGCATCATGTCATCTGCAAAGAGTGACAATTTAGCTTCTTCATTCCAAATTTGGATGCCTTTTATTTCTTTCTCTTGCCTGATTGCTCTGGCAAGGACTTCCAACACTATGTTGAAAAGTAGAGGTGATAGGGGACAGCCCTGTCGTGTTCTTGAACGTAGAGCAAAGGGCTTCAGTTTTTCACCATTAATTATGAGATCACCTTAGGGTTTGTCATATATAGCCTTTATTATGTTAAGGTATTTTCCTTCTATACATATTTTATTAAGTGTTTTAATCATAAATGGATGTTGTATCTTGTCAAATGCTTTTTCTGCATCAATTGATGTAATCATATGATCTTTATACTTTATTTTGTTTATGTGATATATCACATTGATGGATTTGCAGATGTTGAACCATCCTTGTGCCCCGGGGATGAACCCCATTTGGTAGTGGTGAATAATCTTTTTAATGCATTGTTGTATTCGATTTGCTAGAATTTTCTTTAGGATTTTTGCATCTGTATTCATCAGAGCTATTGGTCTGTAGTTTTCTTTTTTTGTGTTATCCTTACCAGGTTTTGGTATCAGGGTAATGTTGGCCTCATAAAATGAGTTAGGGAGTACTGACTCTTCTTCAATTTTTTGGAAGAGTTTGAGCAGTATTGGTATTAGATCCTCTTTGAAGGTTTGGTAGAATTCACTAGTGAAGCCATCTGGTCCAGGACTTTTGCTTTTAGGAAGGTTTTGGATGATTGATTCAATTTCGTTACTGGTGATCGGTCTGTTTAGATTTTCCAGTTCTTCATGGTTCAGCCTTGGAAGGCTATATGTTTCTAAGAACATGTCCATTTCTAGGTTATTGAATTTGGTGGTATATAGTCCTGCATAGTATTCTTGAATGATCCTTTGTATTTCTGTGGTGTCTGTGATAACTTTCCCTTTTTCATTTCTGATTTTGTTAATTAGCGTCTTCTCTCATCTTAGTGAGTCTGGTCAAGGGTTTGTCAATTTTGTTATTTTCAAAGAATCAGCTCTTTGTCACATAAATTTTTTTTTATTGTGATTTTGTTCTCTATTTCATTTTAGTTCTGTTCTGATTTTTGTTATTTCCTTTCTTCTGCTGACCTTGGGTTTCACTTGTTCTTCTTTTTCTAGTTCTTTAACGTGTAACATGAGGTTATCTTTTGGAATTTTTCTTGTTTCTTGAGATAGGCCTGTAATGATATAAATTTCCCTATTAAACTGTTTTCACTGCATCCCAAAAATTTTGGTAGGATGTATTTTCATTGTCATTTTTTTCTATGTATCTTTTGATCTCTCCTCTAGTTTCTTCTTGACCCAGTCATCTTTAAAAGTTGTTGTTTAAAAAAAAAAAAAAAAAAAGTTGTTGTTTAAACTCCATGTATTTGTGATTTTTCCTGCTTTCTTTTTGCAGTTGATATCCAATTTCAAAGCCTTGTGATCAGAGAATATATGCTTGGTATGATTTCAATCTTCTTAAGTTTGCTGAGACTGAGTTTATGTCCCAATATATGGTCTATCCTTGAGAATGTTCCATGTACACTAGAAAAGAATGTATAGTCTGATGTTTTAGTATGAAGTGCTCTATATATGTCAATTATGTCCATTTCATCTAATGTGTCATTTAGGGCTGCTATTTCGTTATTTATCTTCTGTTTGGATGATCTATCCATAGTTGTCAATGATGTATTTAAGTCCCCTAGTATAATTGTGTTTTGGTCAATTTCTCCTGTTAGTTCTGTTAGTAGTTGCTTGGTATATTTTGGTGCTTCCTGATTGGGGGCATAAATATTGATGACTGTTATGTCTTCTTGTTGTATAGTCCCCTTTACAATTATGAAATGTCTGTCTTTGTGTCTTGTTATCTTTTTCTCACTAAAGTCTGTTTCATCTGATATCATTATGGCTACACCTGATTTTCTCTGGATACCATTTGTTTGGAGTGTCAATTTCCACACTTTCACTTTAAGTCTATGTTTGTCCTTGTAGCTGAGATATGTCTCTTGAAGACAGCATATGTTTGGGTTTAGTCTTTTGATCCAATCTGCTACTCTGTGCCTTTTTATTTGCGAGTTCAGTCTATTTACATTTAGGGTGATTATTGATACGTGAGGGTTTCCTGTCAGTCTATCTTTAGTTTTCTGTTAAGGCTGTGTCTCCATTGTTCTTTGCCTTGATGTTGTTGTCTGTTATTTCTGTGTGGTGGTATTCCATGATGTTTCCCTCTGTTTCTTCTTTTATTACAGTGTATATTTCAGTTCTGGATTTTTTTTTGAGTGGTTACCCTTAAGATTATGTAAAAGAAAGTTTGATATTTAGAATATTCCATTTTCTTCAACACGCTTACTTTCTCCATTCCCATATTCTGGTTCAGGCCTTTACTCTCCCCCTTTTTATGTTGCCACAAGTTGTCCCTGTTGATGGTGGTCTAATAGTCTACTTTAGTATTTCATGTAGTGAAGTTCATGTATTAGAAAATTCCCTCAGCTTCTATATGTCTGGAAAGGTCTTTATTCCTCCTTTATATCTAAAGGAAATCTTTGCTGGGTGTATTACTCTTGGCTCATAATTTCTCTCTTTGAATAGTTTGAATATTTGGTTCCACTCCCTCCTGGCTTGTAGAGTTTCTGCTGAAAAATCTGATAATAATCTAATGGGTTTTCCTTTGTAGGTTACCGTCTTCTTTTCCCTCGCTGCCTTGAGGATTCTTTATTTGTCCGTGATTTTAGACAGCTTCAATACAATGTGTCTTGGGGAAGGTTTGCTGGGGTTGAGGTAATTAGATGTTCTATTTGCTTCTTGGATTCGAGGATCCAGTTCTTTCCACAAGTTTGGGAAGTTCTCATCAACAATTTGTTTGAATATATTCTCTGTTCGCTTCTCTCTTTCTTCTCCTTCTGGTATGCCCATTATTCTTATATTGCTCTTTTCATGGTGTCAGAAAGTTCTTGTAGAGTTCTTTCATTTCTTTTAAATCTCAAGTCTCTTTCTTCTTCCATCTGTGTTTTCCAGGTTTCTATCTTCGATGTCACTGATTATTTCCTCCATCTGGTCAACTCTACTACATAAGTTGGTTATTTCATTCTTAATTTCTTCTATTGAGTTTTTAATCTCCAGAAATCCCATTTGGTTCTTTTTTAAAATTTCCATCTCTTTTGTAAAATGCTCATGTTGTTCTTTGATTGCATTTCTGAGTTCATTAAATTGCCTTTGTGTTTTCCTGCATCTTGCTGAGTTTTTTCCGAACTGAAATCTTGAATTCTCTGTCATTTAAGTCACATATTTCCATATCTTTAAGTTCCTTTTCTGGAGACTTTTCACTTTCTTTCTGAGCTTTCTAGTTGTCTTGGTTATTCATGGAAAGTACTGATTTACTATTTTTCTTCCTAGACATCTACAGGAGTGGTTTCTGCAACAGGTTGATAGGAAGAGGTTGATAGTCTTTCTTTTGTTTTCCAATACTTGATAGTAGAATGTTTTATTTTCTTTCTGACTTCAGCCTTTTTTTCCCTCTCTCACACAGTAGTGCTATGTTTTCTCTGCACTATTCCAGCTTCTCACACAATGTGGGGATTCCCTGGGAAACGGACTTCTCCTCTGTTAACAGTTCACCTGGGTCATAGAGCGCCACGTCTCTGTGAGTACGCAGAGAGCTTTTGAAGTTCCAAAGCATTTTCTGCACCAGATTCAGAGCCCTGAATGTTTCAGCAGTTCTGTTTACTCCTGCAGGGATCTGTCCAGATAGGTGGGCCAGGGGCGGAGTGAGTTGTGAGAGGTGGCCCAGAGTAATGTCTGAGACCACCACCACAGTCGGTCCTGCTTCCACAGCTCTCTCTCCTTTGCCGGAAGTAGTTGGGCTGCAAATCTGTGTCTGCAGTCCACACTTCTCAGAACAGCAAATATTCTGTTCTTTAGATCTGACACTGCTACTGTTCCTCTTCTAGCACCAGGCACATGAGGACAGGGCGAGCTCTTGGAGGGTATGGAGGAAGCGGCTTGTCTCAGTACCTAAGGCTTCCATTTTCTGCTAGGCAGTGAGGGCTTAAACCACCGTTTTCAGCCCTCTTTCCTCAGTCTTTGCTTCGAGGTCTCTGCCGTGAGTGTTGGGTTCAGCCGTGTTATATGCTGCCCCCTCAGCCCTGTGGGCCATAAACGGAGCCCTAGCAGTCCGAGTTCTTCCCTCTCCCACAGTAGTAGTTCCTGCAGTACTTCCAGGATGCAGCGAGCTCAGAGCACTGAGCTAGGTCTGTGACCTATGCCTGCGCGGCTCTGTCTCCGAACTTCTCCCTTTCCTCCTCGCCCACTCGTGTGATTCTCCTACCTTTAGGTGAATTCATTAGTGGACCTCTTCGTCTTGCCTGTCTGCTGTGCAGGGAGTCCTTTGTGGAGTTATTGTTGTTCGATTAGTTGTAAATTCCAGGGGAGCTTTACAGAGGCTCACCTCACACCGCCATTTTGATGACGTCTTCCAGGTCAAATGGCTTGTTTAATTTCTAACAGGATGAATGCTATGACTGTTTTCTAATAGTTCAGATATGAAAATGAGAATGATTACAATACCAATACTGATATGACCTATACTGATATTTTTTCCAGATATCACTGAAAAACAAGGCTAAGAGATGTGTTACTTTAATGACAGACACATAAAACTGGGTTAGGGAAGTAAATAACCAATCAAAACACCCTGCACAATATGCAGAAAATGTTTGGGGTTTTGGTGTGGTGGAGAGGGGAATGGGAAAGCACACAGGGAGACTGAATCTCCTAAATCCAGGGAAGTATGTCTAAATCAATTAAAAGTTCTCACCTCCAAAAAAGTCACCAAAGCTCAGTCTTAAGCAGTGATGGCTGAATTAGCTTGGGGCTCTGTCATGAACGCATATGTGTTATTATTCTCTTGTATCTTTCTCTTGATTGCTTCATGAGATTGAGTAAAGTTATATTTTTTCACTTAGAATTTGCAACTAAAATACCCTGTTGGAGAGCAAAAGGAAAATTTTGATGACAGATATGTCAGTTCTTACCAGTTAGAGCTACTTCTGTCAGATCTTACCAACGATCATGCTTTGTGCAGTATATCAAGTGATATGTTCAATCACCTCAACCAAACAATGGTCCCCAAACTCTTAGGTACTTTAATTCAGGGGGAAAAAAGTTTCAAATTATCTTGATTTCTATGAAGATTTTAATAAAACCAAAGAGAAGACATTTTAAAAGTATTGATCTCTTGTCTAAATATAAACTACACTTTGCTCATATTTCTACATATTCAGCAGAAAATACAAGTGTAAATTTTGGCTAATTAGGTTTAGTGAGTAAAATTCTTACCAAAAAAGTGAACAATGGTTACCTGCTGAATGTCCTGCACATGTACACAACACTGAATGCAGTTTGCTTTTCTCTGAGATGTGTCACTTTTCTGTTTCTCGTGAACCTACAGAAGTACTTACTGAGATTTCTGATGATGGAAATGGAGGAGATCTCTTCCATTGACATAGGCTTACCAGATGTCTGTCATTGTTGTGAAAGTGTTAGCCTGCTATCAACTCATATTTTCAAAGTGTAGAACCAGAGAATGTCCTTGTCTAATTTGGAAATACAGTAGGGAAGAGAATAGAGGAAAGGATTATAGTAAAATAAAAATGTTTATGCGCTTTCTTTAAATCTGGTGATCTTCAAAGAGATCATAGGAGTCAAGGAGAAAAGGAGCAGATTTCACCTAAGTTGTTGGATAGGATGTGTGGGTTTCAACAAAAATTCACCAAGTGAAATATGACTCATTATTTGATTATAATAGTGAATATTCTTACTCAAAATAATGTCACCAGAAAGGGATAGCTAACTTAACCAGAACTTTCTCAATTTCTCTACTAAAACTGTAATTTGTTTGTTTGTTTTTTAAATTTATTGAGGTGACAATTGTTAGTAAAATTACATAGATTTCAGGTGTACAATTCTGTATTAAATCCAACTTTGACTTCACAAGTTTTATTCTGGGCTTTAAAATAATTTCCCCTGAGAAAGATAGATTTAATTTTTGATGGTATCTAGTGTTCCTTAGAGTGTTTAAAAATAAACACTATAGATAGACACAGCCTACATGATAAATTTAAAATGTAGAAGATCTAATTGACCAAAACAATCTTGAGGTCCAAAGTGAATACACATTTTTTGAGAACTAGAAACTAATTCCTACAAGTGTCAAAAGTTGCTGTTGTGGTAAGCAAAATCCAACAATTCTATGCTCACACGCTTTCATTGAGAGGGCATTTAGCTTTCTGTCATCACATTGGACTGGCCCCTTGACAAGAGTGGAACTGCAGGTCAAAGACAATTTTATGTTTGACTGTATTCAGGCTTATCACTCATGAAAGAAAAGAAAACTGTCCTACAGACTTCAGGCAGTTCAGAAAAATACTGGAAAATAAAATAGAGGAAAAACATTCTACTATATCATGGGAAGGAAAGAAACATATCATGTTTTTTATATAATATGACCTATATTTAATTGTCTGCTTAATTCATCTCACTGTAGTTATGTTCTCTTTTTAAAAGACCTCACACTTATGTATCTGAAGAATATACAATATTATAGCCTATTAAATGTAAATATTCAATAAAAAGTTATAGAAACTTTATATCAGGGAACAGAAAGAAATATAAAAATGTTACAGTCATATTGCTTTATTTAAAACATTTATTTGAGCAGAAAATTAAAGAGTGTAGAATATATAATTTCAAATAAATACATATTTCATAATTTTTATGATAAAAGTAACAATATATGTATATTATTATTACTAAATACTATACGATTATGGGTTATTCTTGTCTAGTATAGATGTGTCCCAGGTTGGTTCTCTAAAAATTGATCACTTTGCTTTGCTCAAGGAACGAGGGAGCCCTGTAATCACAGAAATGTCCAGCTGGTGGCTTGCCTGGGCCTGGAGATCCTTGTCTTCCTCCTTTTCTGCATCCAAGCCCACATCTCTCTGAGATCAGACCCATGTTCTTGATCTTCAGTTTTCCCTGTAATCAGATAGACCATGCTGGTTTGAACAGGGCCTGGGCTCAGCAGGAGACTTGGCTATCTTTTTCCTTTGCTTCTAAAAAGAATCCACTAAAATAAATAATTTACTCTTTTTTTGACTTTGCTTGCCTGAAGCTCAGGGGACCCCTCTGACCTGCTTGTGCACATAAAGAACCTGAAAATCTGGGAAGCCGCTAAATCTTCTACGCACACACTCAGGCAATGGAGATGGGCTGTGAGCACTTAGAAGCAAAACTGTCTGATTCAGGGGCACCTCAATGACAGCTATAACCACAGTTCAGTCGCTCCATCTCCAACTCATTGTCATGACAGTCTTCAGAAGCAACTTCCCTAGATCTTGGACTATCAACATTCTTGGCAGTGGAGGGAGGAGGGCATTCTGCATTTACTGGAGCTCCCAGACTACTCAGATCTTCATTTAATTTGGGGGAGATTCCCAGCTCACTGGTTCTCAAGAGATATCTTGATTTTTTGTTGAAGATTGATGGACTATTGGGCCTTAAATATCTCCCTACAGCCTTAAGCCCTTGAAGGAATTCCTGCCTTCACCTCCCATGACTACATCCTCTGATACATTACTATTCTCTAGCTGGAGTCTCCAGGGGGACAACTCCTACCTTCATTGCCATTGTAGTCAGCTCTGGGCTGGCCCTGTTGACCCCCAGGTAGTCACATTTTGCTAGGCTTTGTCATTGGTGCAGGGTCTGGGAGGCTGAATAATTTGATAGCTCTTTTCTCCAGTCTGAGGGACTTCAGCATGGCCATGACCATGTCAAGGAAAACCGTGTTTATGCCTGTGTCCTTTCTCACCCATAGGTGCTGGGTCAGGGAGAAGAGTATCCATGAGGGGCACTGAATGTCTCATCATCACCTTTCCTCCCTGACCTGCTTAATGGTTTCCTCTAAGGAGCTGGAAAAGCTAAGCTATGTCCCTGACCAAGGGTGGCTGAGGAGTGACAGGAAGGCTGGTGATGGGCAAGATTGTCTCCCTCAGTGGAAACTCTTTTATGGACTCAAGGACCTTGAGATTACCTCTGCCACAAAAAAAAAAAGACTATGTCAAATGGGCTTCTGGTACCTGTCAGAAAGAAAGCACCAGAGAGGTGTTCACTTAATGTTTCTGACCACTGAGACTGCCAAATTTCTCTTTTCCAGGGGCTGTTGGACTTCCCTGTAGATAGTAAAGTCAATTGGGCGATAGGCCATGAGGACACATAGACCTGGGATCCTGTTTATGGATTGTCCCAGGCTCTTTTCCAGGGGTCTGTTCAGATGTGTATCAGTTGCTTCCATTATGGGTTCTCCATTAGACCACTTGCTACGACCTCTCCTGAGTGACTCACCAAGTCACCTTTATGCTTCTTCCCGGATTCAAACTCCAGCCCCTCATTGAGAAGCTTTCTGAGCCCCTTGATATATTTCCTTTGGCCCCCTCCACCTCAGGCAATGCCCTAGACACTTCCCTAGGTGATTCCCTGGCTGAAAATGTCTGGGGTTCCTTACACAGAATCTTCCTGGTAGCCTTAATTCATCTTTCCTAGATTATTGCTGCCTTGGCTTTTAAACACAGAGAATCATGAAAGCCCATCCGTGTTTGCCACCAGCTGAGATGTCTCTGGTAATTTAAGGCTGCAGGGATGCTAGTCACTTGAGTCACGTGTATCTGTCTGTCTGTTGTTGAATGGTTCTATTTTAAAGTTGGTGCTCAAGTTGTTTCCATATCTCCTTGCTGTCAGCAAATTTTTCAGGAAGGCAAGAGACCAGCACATGGCACAGGCAGTGCAGGCTCTCCTGGGGAAGCTGGAGAGCAAGAGAACCAAAGGTTTCTCAAGATCTTTGGACCTCAGAGGATAAACCCACAAACTTTCCAGTTGCTTCTGCCACATTTGTTATCTAAGGCTTGGAATTTTAGTTGGGGTGAAAGACTTAATTATAGATTCTCTGGAGGAATATTCCACAGTCTCTAACCTGGCTTGGAGAAGTTGTTAGCTGGGAAGAGTGGATTGAAGTGATCCAGGGGCTGTAGTTGAGTCCTTGTTTGTTGGCATCTTTTGTCCCAGTATTCTCAGATGTAGGGATTGTCCTTGGGGCAGCATTTCAGGAAAGAGCTGGGATAGATCTTTTTTTAGTGAAAGGCTGGGGCTGGTGAAGGAGTGGGGATTCTTTAGACTGCATTGGCCTTTAGAAACATTAGAAATTATCTCAAATAAAACAAAGGTTTTCCCTCGGAAGGAATATCTACAGATCCCAGGACTGTAGGCATTATGAGCATGCTGTGCCTCTCAAGAACCCAGATCTGGCTCCATTTCTGAAACATGTAGGATTAAATCTTAGGATTTAGGATCTGGTCATTGCTTTGGTGATATCCCTTGCCTGCCTTCAGTGCTCCAAAAGCACTGAGGGAGTCTAATGTTTTATTCTGTAGCAAGTGACTTTAAGGTATTCACAAAATTTAGGTGATAGCCTGGCCTCTGTTGTTTTGGAAATGACTCCTCCTTCTGTTCTTTTCTCAAGCACATCTGGAAATGCATTCTTCATGACTTACATCTGCAGGTGTTCTTAGAGAACAAGCCTAAAGATGGAGATGCTACCAGCCTCCACATCCCTGGTTGCAGAGGGTTCCTCTGGGCTATATCATATGGAGAGAAAGAAACTTGATGGAGAACACAGTGCGAGGATGTGGGGAGGAGAAGCGCTTGCTAGATGTCTACCTCCAGGAGAATGTTGAGTGACCCACACCTGAGAATATTAGCTCAGAAGATCCCAACTAACAAGGGTTCTCTGGAGCTAAGCTCTTAGAATGATGTTCAGGAGGATGGGAACCATGTCAAGTTAGTCAGAGTGAAGGTGGAGTGAAGAGTGCTGGTGGTAAAGGGGACACACAGAGCACTGAATCAGTGGGATCCACGTGGGTTTATCTTGGAGATAGATTGCTATCCTGAGAGTGTGTGATGTCAGGTGAGGGCATCCTCTTCTTGCTTCTGCACTGATGCTGAAAGGCAGGAAAAGAATGAGGGTCTGGGGCTCCATTGTCTCTTTTCTTTCTGGGCAATCTGCAGACAGTCATTATCATACATATTACTATTTTCTACTTTGAAATCATGGAAGTCTGTTTTCCTTCCTTGTATCCATTTTTGAAAGGGGTAAAACAAACTTTATCGTTTCTTCTTTTAAAAAGTCAAATAAAGAAAGGCTTTCTATTTGTGATCCTCAATAGATCTCTGCTTAAGACATGCAAAATCTCAAACCAACAGGTGCATGTGCGCTCCTTCAGGTGAGGTTCCACTCCAAGGTTAGCACTGCTCTTCAGGTCAGCCCAAGGACACCAGATACGGGAAGGAAGTCCACTGATAAAAGAATGTTTGGGGACTCTCTCCTATAGATCTCCTACACTTCCTTAATATTTCTCTCCAGGACCATTTAATCATAGTGATTGGAGCTTTCGCCTAGAACCTTCTAGCACCCCCCCAAAGAAGTTTGCCTGGGAGCTTTGGGTGAAACCCCTAGTCCACACTCTAATTCATGTCCTGCCGAACATGTTTCCTTAGAAGTAGAGGGACCAACCATCCTGGTTTGCCCAGGACTGAGGAGTTTCCCAGGATGTAGGAATTTCAGTGATAAAACAGAAAATCCTGAGTAAACCAAGACAAGCCGATCACTCTACAAAGAACAATGCTTTAATCTTTGTCAAGATTTCCTACTATAGGAAATCTCCCTGTGTTTCTCTGTGCAAAAAAACATTGGTTTAGTAAATTGGGAAGAGGAATGGGGAAAACAGGAGTCAGTGTATGCTGGGGGCCTGGTCTAGGGTACTTTTCCCTGGTTTCTTTCTCTTTTTGAAGACATATGAAGGAAAATAGATCTTTGGGGGGGGGTATGTAAAGAGAGGAGGGACTCCACACCACAGAATAAACAACAAAATAAGATGTCACATGAAGTTGAACTTGAGTTCAGTAAATGGAGCATAAAGGGAGAGAGGTGGAAAGAGACAGAGAGAGGAGAGAGAGAGGGGGAGAGAGAGAGAGAGGCTTCCTTCCGTCTCTCCACCTCCCGATTATCTGAAGCTCATTGCTGCCCCAGATAACTAGGCACTGAGAATGAGTGCTCTAGTCTAGAGTTCCAGACCTACATCACAAAGATATTGGACAATCACAAGTCTTCTTATAGGGGTAAAAAAGGTAAACCCATAGCCACTATTCTTTCAGCCTGACAGATTACACCAACAAACTGGGCTGATTTTGTCCCTCCAGACTTCTCTGGGCCTTCCGTTTTCCCACTCCAACCTTTCAGCATATCATATATACTGTGCAGTTATTCCACAGAAAATATTACGTGGGTTCAGCTTTGACTCATAGGGATCCTGGATTTTCACAGCCTGGAAAGTCTGGACTTTTCCTGGAGTTTTTACTAATTCTCAGCACTCTCAGGATTTCCTCTATCTTTGCCTCCAGCCTCCCTTGCACAAACACAGACATAGAGCTCAACACCCTCTCAAGTTCCCCCAAAAGAATCCACTTCCACAGAAAAGCATTAGGAAACAATGTGTCCTTTTTGAATGATAATGTAAAGAAAACAAGGAGGAGATGTTAGTTTACCCCATGACAAATAGTTATAAAAATAATACCTCTCTGTAATTGTTTTCCTTCCTAAGGGCTGCTCTACTCCTGAGGTCTCTCAAATCACCCCTTCCAAGAATTCAGTGCCCACCTTGAGGGTCTATCCCTCCACTCACCCCAATCCTTGCCCAACATAACATTTCAGATTCTTCTCCCATATCTGTTCAGAGCAATTTAACTTCCCCCTCACTGACTCAATTGGCACACTTTAACTATCCTGATTTGCACAATAGGTAGATCTCGTCTTTAATGTAATCCAAACCCGTAAGAGGGAGTTGGAGCTATGTCCAGCAATATCTTTGTCATGTTTTGAATTACACCTATGGTGAAAGGCTTCCTGATTTTTCATTCTACTTTCTCGTTTTTCACCAAAATCCCTGGTGGAATCACAATAATTCTTAAAAATAATGGTATGTAGTAGGTAGGTAGGCAGAAGATAGATGATAGTAGATAGATAGATAGATGATAGGTAGATATATATAGATAGATAGATAGATAGATAGATAGATAGATAGATAGATAGATAGATGATAGATAGATAGATGATAGATAGATAGATAGATAGATAGATAGATAGATAGATAGATAGATAGATAAATTTATATTTGTCTCCCCATGTTAGGCAGGCACATACTAGAGTTGAAATACTTGCAATTTCCTAATTAAATTTATAAACTATTAATATTCACCATTGTAGCTTTCCCTTTCTTTTATATTTTTAATGTCCGGGTAATTCTAATGAATCAGTCAGGACCCATTGATGAGTTCACCGTAGCTGACAGATCCTCTGTCTTTGTGTGTTCCCTTTACAGCAAGACCTTGCCCACAGTCCCCTACCTCCAACCATTTTAAACTCCTTCTTTCATGTTCCCCCAGCTATAGGGAGTGTTTCTGTTGAGAAAAGTCCTTCTGCACAGCCTACTATTTCTGGCATTATCATCAGGGTCTGATTCTGGCTTTGAGTAGCTTTAAAGTCTACAGGAATGCCATATGCAAAATCACCTTTCAAAGTTTTAGCAAAGATAATCTCCAGAATAAGAATTTCCAGGTGGCAGAAGGGTTTATAAAAATGGCTGGTCAACTGTATTCGTCAAAAATTTCAAACTCATAATAGACTTTTTTAAAAAGACTGGGGAACTTTTACAGATTAAAGGAGACAAAAAGATATTATATCACAATACAGTATGTGATCATTCTTGTACTGGAAGAGAAACAACGCTATAAAAGAGACATTTTGAATTGACAAAATTGAAATACAGACAGTAAATTAGATTTAAGTTCTGTATTAATAATCAATTTACTGAAGCCAGTAATACTGTCAGTATAAAGGAGACTATTTCTTTCTTTAGAAATACACACTAAAATATTTTAGGGATGAGAGGTCATGACATATGTAATTTATTATCAAATACATGTTCAGTTAAAAATAATATATGTATGACATTACATCTAGAGAGATAGCAAATGGGGGAAAAGAATCTTTAAAATAGGTGAATCCAAATAAAGGGCATAGGTGTGATTCTTGCCTATCGCAATTTTGTAATTTTGAAATTATTCCCAAATAAGTTTTTTAAAACGGCCCATTGACTCTGCCCTCCATTTTGAGCTTCTCTAATTTTACTTCTCAGAGCTGCCCCTATTACAGGCAGACCCTAGAGGCACACTACCGACATGCTAATGAGTCTGGATGAGGGGAGGACCAGGTCCAGCACCCTGAGGGATGAAGCTAGAGTTGGTGTATTAACAATTCAAACATCTTTGAGCTGCTGTGCAAGGGAGATGATTGTCAGTCCTACATCACTTCTGGAGGTGGTGGGGAAAAAGTAAGAGGAAAAATAACTAAAATATCAGTTAGAAGGGTTTCAGTTGGAACTAGATATAGCATGTGGCTCTCTGTGTGTGTGCGTGTGTGTTTAAGAAAGAATACACAGCTTGCTTTTTGTTAAATTTTGTGTTCTTTTTTAAATTGAGGTATAAAAGCTGTACATCTTTAATGTATATATTTTGATGAATTTTGTTTTAATTTTTTCATTAGATGAATTTTAAGATAGTTGTATACTCATGAAATCATCACTATTACCTCATAAACTGCCATAAACTTATTCACTTCTAAAAGTTCTAGTTTCTTCCCTCCCTTTTCTTCGTTAAGAACATTTAACAAAAAATCTACCCCCTTAACAAATTTTAAGTATACAATACAGTATTGCTAAATATATGAACTATGCTATAAAGTAGATCTCTAGAACATATCATCTTTCATAACTGTAACTATGTAGTCTTTTCCCCACTTCCCTCTTCCCACAGCTCCTAGAAACCACCATTCTATTCTCTGCTTCCATGAGTTTGAGTATTTTTAATTCTGGATATAACTGGGATTTTGTAGTATTTGTTCTTCTGTGTCTGACTTATTTTACTTAGCAAGTTCATCCATGTTGTTACAAATGGCAGAATGCTCTATTAAGGCTGAATAATATTCCTTTGTATGTATATATACCACATTTTCATTATTCATTCAGTAGTCAATGGACAGATTGTTTCCGTATCTTGGGTATTGTGAATAATGCTGCAATGAACATGGGAATCCAGGAGTCTCTACCAGGTTTCAACAGCTTTTAAAAGAAATGTACAACCACAGATTGGCTTCACTCAAGTCACTGCGTGGGGATGGTTAAAGTGGAGCTGTGTGTTTCTGCAGCCTCCCACTAGTCCACACTGCAGGTAAAGACTGAGGGCACCTCCCTGCTCTCTCTCCCTGAACAGCAGTCACTTGGCTTTCTTCTTGTTCAGATGGCAAACTCCTAGAGGGAAGGGGTATGGTTTATTATTCACCACTGTGTCTCTGGGTCCAAGCAGGTGTTCTGTAAATGTCTATCGAATGAATGAATGAATGAGACATTATGACCCAGAAATAGGACAGTGTACGTAGTTCCCCAGCCCTGCTGAGGCAAAAGAGGTCACCTGCTTATCCTGAGACATCAACAGCAAGGCCAGTGTCTCCCTAATCCTACTGCTGATTGCACTCAATTGAGCCTAAATGACTCTCCCACCAGGTAGCTGCCTTTCAGAGACGATAACCCAGTGTTTGTCTCTTGCTCTTAGTGTCTCTGAGCACCCATGTCCAGCAACTCTTTCTGGAAGGATAATTTAACAAATACTATTGAGATTCTTCTGTGTTGCCAGTGCTCTTAGCTCATGCTGAACACCAGTCCACTGGGAACTGCGCATACCAAGGTGTGGCAGGGAGCCTTCCAGAACCTGCGTGCCCCATATTACCCCCCACAACCACCACCCACCCCACAGTAATGGCCATGATTCTGCCTGTTTTCCTATTTAACCTAAAGTGTTCAACATTTGCATTACTCCTCTGGTTGAGCAATATGCAGACAGTATCTCCAGAAAACCCCATAAGGGGCATGGGGGAGCTAGTGGAGGAGACTGGGAGTTGTGAGACCCCACTCCTTCAGACACTTTCCAAAAGCACACTATAGCTAAGATCAGTGGTGCTCTCTTTTCGAGGCTTAGGAGTTCACACATGGGAGATGAAGTAAAAACTAGAAGGAATCACCTCTGCCCCCTGTACCTGTTTAGAGTCAACCTTGCTAAGGAGAAAAGGGAAAAAGAGGCTTGAAGAGGTGAGCCCAGGGCCTCCTGGAGCAGGGAAAGGAAGAGAACATAAGTCTCACTGCACCAAACAGGAGGAGAAAGGACTATGAGAAAAGGCAAGGCTTCCTTAGAAAAAAGAATTCAGTCAGGGACTCCCTAGAAAGCACAGACAGCCTCAGATGGGACACACAGAGTCCCCTCTGGGGATCCTCCATCCACATACTCTTTTACCTCAAAGTATAGACGTGTGCATAAAACACAGTGCATTATTAACACTCTGTGGCAGACTACCACACCTGAATGGATTTATCTCTTTACTCAAGACATAAAACACAAAGTATATGGAGCATGATAAAGGGAAGAGGCCAGAACAGAGGGACATTTAGGCTCACACACATACGCAGTCCTATCAGTTGGTGTTCTTAGAGTGGATGTGAAAGCCTCACCTCCTTCTAACTAAGACTTTCCATGAGCAGTCACGTAGCAGTTGCAAACCAGGGCAGGAAGGCCATTAACTCACTGCGGCCAGGAGCTGGACATCTGTTCAGCTGGAAGCTGTGTCTTCCATACTGCACTCAGTTATTTGGACATATTTATTAACACTCTCTCTGTGCCAACCATTGTGATAAACACTGGGCATACAGCGGTGAGCCAGCTTGGTGTGAGGAAATGAGGAAGAGGGGTCACAGGTAAATCCCTGTTCTAGAGCGGCTAGATGGCTCAGCTGGTTAGAGCGCGAGCCCTTAACAACAAGGTCGCTGGTTCAATTCCTGCATGGGATGGTGCACTGCACCCCCTGAAACTAAGATTGAAAATGGCAACTGGAGTTGGAGCTGAGCTATGCCCTCCACAACTAGATTGAAGGATGACTTGCCTTAGAGCTGATGAGCCCTGGAAAAACACACTGTTCCCCAATATTTCCCAATAAAAACTTTAAAAAATATCCCTATCCTAAAATCTGAGAGATTTATCAAAAACACTGGTGGGAAATCAGGTTCCTATCCTCAGAGTGCACACACCCCCGTGGAAGAGAAAAGCCACACTAGACATTGAGACTTCGAAGGGGGAAAGCTACCTGCAAATCCATACAAACTAAGAAGCTACAAACTGAATACAGGGTGGAGAATATAAGGATGGAGCCTATTATATTATCTGCAGTGTCAATGGACAGAGCCTCACCTCCTGAGGCAGGAGGATAGCAGAAGTTTTATATATTTGCTGCTTTTATTGTTTTTGATCACCCAGCCTTCTTTTCTCTGATATATATAAATCTCTGATACATCAGTAACCATCATTTTCAACAAGAGTCATTTCAGGCTGTCTCATACCCCATCCCCATGAGACAATCTAACTAGTCATTTCCCTCTCTGACAGAAATTTGGGGAAAAGGAGCAAGACACATTAAACTTCTGAAGACATTCACAAACGCGCCGTGTGCCAATCTGTCCAAGAACTTTGTCTAGTGTGGCTTATGGTGGTTCTTCCAGTGCTGCCACTTTCCTATGGAGGTCCCATCCAGCTCAGAATCTGTCTGTGGAATTGCGTTGACTGGGATTGATAAAAAAGGTGTCATAGGCTGGTGTCCTCAGGAAGAAGATTCTAAAATAAAACTCCACTATTTGGCAGATTTACCAGGAACAGCATCTGTGAGGGGTAAGGAAAGCTAAATTGGACAGTATCAAAAATTGAGCTGTGGTGCCTCAGCAGGTCCTGTGGGGGCTCTAGAGTGAGTCACATGACCAACTCATCCCAGTTCACCCAGACTTCCCTGATTTTAGTGCTCAAAGTCCCATACCCAAGGAAAATCCTCAGTCCCAAGAAAACTTTGTCACTCCAGGAGCTAGGCTGACCCTTCAGAGTTCTTCCCATTGAGGTAAAAGGACCACACTTTGTATACTGCATTGAGTGATCATTGGGTGCAAGTTGCACCTAGGGAAAGAGTCTGATTTGAGCAAGCCTTCTTCCCTCAGCCATGAGCCATTCTGAGACAGAGACTCAGCTGTGAGGCACCAGCTCGGGGAGCATTGCCAGAAAGGGAACTTGGCAATGTACCACAGGGTCTACTACAATTCACCTCTTTTACCCCTGGGTCCACTGGCTTCATATAATGAGTTTGTCCCTTCTGGATACAGCTGCTCAGGATTCTGGTGGGTAACTTTCCTGGGGAAACTTAGAAGAAGATTAGTAGGATGACTGTTCTTCCCAAACCCCCAGTATGCAGCTGGTCTCGAGGCTGCAATTAACAATCATTATCTCCCTCCTCTATTTCCCATTTAACATTCCCTTCATCTTCAGCTGGCACCTCCACTGTCTCAAAGGCTTACCTGGGGTGATCCAGACCCACATTCCTGAGAGACCTCAGCCTCTAATCATTATATCCTTCTTAGTCCATGGCTGTAGCATTTGTCCATTTACTGTCGAGATTGTCAGGGATATATTGAGAGGCATAACAATTGGCCAACTAAATGTCAAATGTGATCTCACTGCCCCTATTGTGTAACACCTAATTCCTGATAATGAGGATCCATTACTCTTGCCAGGATGGTGTCCCTGTTTCTTGCTTCTTGACACATGGAGTCCATAGTCTCTTTGTCCAATGTGATATAATGCAGAAATCAGTGTTGTAGATCAAATACTATATGAGCCTTCCAATAGTGTTGCTGTTTGAGATTCAATAAATGAAAAAGACAAATCCTTTCTCAGAATGTGTCAGATCCACTCAAGATTAATTTCTTCTTTTTCTAAGTTGGAAGGGGTGCAATATAATCAACCTGCCACCCAGTGGCTGGCTGACCTCTTTAAGTGATGGTGCATTATCAGGACTCTGTTGGTCTCTGCTGCTATGAGGTTGGACATATGGCAGTGGCACTAGTTAAATCTGCTATTTTGAGTACTTCTGATCCCTGTACAGCCTCCATCTCTGCTGTCCCTGCTACGTTACTAAGGCACTGGTTTTCCTAGCTCTAGGATGGCCAATGACAGAGGCTGGCTGATGTCAGCAGGAGACCATTCTGTTTGCTTCTGTTTTGTCCTTTTCTGTGGTGGTGCCCTTTGGTAGATGTTAGTATGTTCCCTAACTCCATGCCACCCACTGTAGGTCTAGCTATATGATTCTTTCCCAGACCTCCTTGTTCTAATCTTACAGTGTTTCTTCTTTCCAAACCCTGAGAAGCCAGCCAAGCTACTCACTACTTACCATAAGATCATATATATTCTCAGGTCTCTCTCCCTTCCAGACAAGGTGGATGACCAGATACACCACTTGATATTCTTCCTAGTAGGAGGAATTCCCATCGCTACTGCCCTTCAAGGACACCCTGAGTGGTCTTGTAGTGTATTGCAGTCTTTGTGAGTCTTGCACCCCTCCAAACTTCTATGAACCAAGTTTGGCCTTTTTCAGACTCCATTCACTGGTCATAGGGGACTTGTCCACAGCGCCATAGGTGTAACCTAAAGGTGAGATACCCGTACAACATTGAAGTATGATATGGACGTTCACATGCTCGTTTTGCTCCCTTTTCCTCTTCTGGCCCTCCTCTCACCAGGTCTTGGAGGTACAATATTTGTACCGTATTGTAATCCCTATTACAATGCATTACTGCTGGCCCTGCCTGACCTTATGACTTAGTGAATCTGATGAAATCCCACTCATATTGTTTAGCCCTGACCACATGCTTGTTTGTTATCCCACAGTAAGGCACCCCATCTCCATCAGGGTACAGCAGCAAGCCAAGAACTGTTTTTCAAATGTGTATGGAATTCTTTTCTTTGGACGGCATGTCTTTGGTCCCAAACCCTCGATGTCTCCATTGTGGTGCTACTACAATGTTTCCCTGAAAATAAGACCTAAAAGGATCATCAGCTCTAATCGGTCTTTTGGAGTAAAAATCAATATAAGACCTGGTATTATATTATATTATATTATATTATATTATACTATACTACATTATATTTTATTATATTATATTAAAGACCCTCTCTTATACTATAGTAAAATAAGACTAGGTCTTATGTTAATTTTTGCTCCAAAAGACACATTAGAGGTGATGGTCTGGCTAGGTCTTATTTTCGGGGAAACACGGTATTGTGGCTTGCTATGAACTACATACAGACTTTCTTCTTTTTTAAAAAAGATTTTTATTAAAAATATGGCTAACATACAATATTATATTAGTTTCAGGTGTTCACAACAGTTATTCAACATTTATGTACCTAAAGAAGTGATCACCATAAGTCCAGTAACCATCTGACACTGTACCATACTATTACAATATTATTGACTATATTCCCTATGCTGTACATTATATTCCCCTGACTCAGATGTTTTATACCTGGGTATTTGGACCACTTATCGCTCTTTACCTTCCTCTCCTTTAAATTTTTTCAATTACAGTCGACATTCAATATTATTTTATATTAATGTCAGTCATACAGCCTGTCTTCTGACCACACTCAGTATTGGTAGGAACAGGATTACCAAGTGTGGAGTATGCTGCCTGAAGAACCTAAGAAAGCCTATCCAGTGTTGTGTTTCTTCTTGGTGATGGGAAGTACAGGTGCAAAAAGTTGTTCTCAATTTTGGAGATGATGCCTAGACATGTCCTAGATCTCCATACCCCTAAATAACCCACAGTGATATGCAGTGTCCCTTGTCACCAGTGCATTTCTATTGTTGAAATAAATAAAATGTCCTCTGAGCACTCCTCAAACATAGTCAGTTTGTGAGGTTTGGGCCTTTTTGGTTTATCTACTCTACCATGCCCACTTCTCTCAGCCTATCAACTCTTCTTCCACCTTGGAAGTTCTGGCACTTCTGCTTGTTTTAATGTGGACCATTGTTTTTCCAAAGCTTCTAGATAAACTAGTAGCATATTAGCATCATGCCCTGTTATGAAATACTGTATCAAGGGAGTTTACTCCCATACCAATATGTTTTTCCTTACTTAACTTGGTATGCAATCCCCCCAGATCCAATACACTCAAATTCAGTTCCAGAACTTCTAGAACCTGCCATGCACATTGGATGCAGCTACTTCAGCATATAGTCCTTTTTTTTTTTTTTCTTAGCAGGTACAAAATTTCCACATTATGACTTAATCCTAGATATTAGTGTGACGACAGTAGGAGAAGCGGGAATGTATTGCTTTGCAAGGCAATACACTTTATAATTTCTTCAAGTACTGGCCTTCTGCCAGGAGAGATGGGTGACTGCCATAGGCACAGAGGCTTCACAGAAATCTGAAATTAATATTTCAACGGCATTAACTTAAATATCCCCACTCCCAGTTTAAGAGCCCCATCCTTTTCTAATTAGAGGAAATTCTTGCCAGGCCAAGGCATGCTACACGTGGCAAAGAAGGCATGCTACACGTGGCAAAGAAGTCCTGCCAGGGTTGAGAATTCCGGCTTCTCTGGAGCTCTGTTTCTCATAGCAAGTCTGGGACTCATCTTCAGTTTTTTTGGCCTGCTGGCTGCAGTGGAGGAAAGGTTCTGTATATGGAGCCAGGAGGTATTCCAGCTTCCACACTTTGCCTTCTGTTGGTGATTTATCACCATCTACCTTTTGTTGTCCTTCTCCAATGCATTCAATGCTCCAAACAAGAACTATATCTCATACATCTTAATACCGTGTTTCCCTGAAGACAACACCTAGCTGGACCATCAGCTCTAATGCACCTTTTGGAGAAAAACCTAATATAAGACCTGGTATTATATTATATTATATTACATTACATTACATTACATTATATTATATTGTATTATATTAAACCCAGTCTTTATTGTATTATATTATATTATATTATATTACATTACATTATATTATATTATACCTGATCTTATAAGTAAAGTAAGAGGTTGCTATATATAGTAAAAGTTGAGGTATTTATATTCTAGTAAAATAAGATGGTATCATCTACTATCAGTGTTAGAGCCCTCATTGCCAGCCCCCAGTGCATGGTACATCTCTAAAATCCCATTTCAGAGTCTGCATCTTAAGATTACATCCTGTACCAATGGCTGTGGGTTGAGTTCCCAGGGGAACAAACTCCAAGACTCTGAGATGTACATTCAGAAAGTTTATTGAGAAGTGTTCTTGTAACCACACCCCTAAGGGATGAGGGAAGCTGTACCAGGCAGAAGCAGAAGTTCAGCTGTGATGCAGAAGCATCAGCAAAGTGATTTCAGCAAATTCTATTAAGTGTTCTGAAGCTAGGTGGCCCCTCCAGAGTTGTCCCCATTGAGGCTTGGCATTCCTAATTCTAAATTTACTAGTCATTAGATGCAGCTGTTCCCAGGGAGGAGGATAGCCTTGAATGGAACACTGTCCTTCAAGGGAAGGTCATTGCTGGAGAGGGTCACTGTGAGATGTCAACAGCCAACACTTCTGAAAGCTGGGGGATTGAGTGTGTCATTCCTGAAGGGGGATCCCGCAGTGCAGCACAACATCCCCTTCTGGAAGAACAATGACAAGAATGCTTTATGCTTTTCCATAATGACAGAGCACCACAGAGCAAATGAAAATGCCTGAGCTTTTTGAATCAGACACATATAAGTTTCTAACCTGGATCTTCAAAAAGGAAACAAAAAAAAGGAAATCTCAAAATAGGGCTAATCACACCTATGACTCAGAGTTGTTATAAAGATTCAGCATATGCAAAGACTTATTAATAACCTATTCTATGTTAGGTATAGACCCACTTCTTGCTTCATAAAGATTTCAGTACAGTAGGGGGATATAGATGAGAAGACAAGCAATTCTCTAGAATGTGGTGATGGGAAACCACAGAGAAGGTACCCTGTGTTGAACCTGAGGGCTTATGGAAATTCTTTCCAAAGTAATGCTGAGTAAATGCTTGGAAAATGTTTGGTTCTCAATAAACGAAACATATGGGTTACATGATCCAAAAAATGCCAGGTTGATTTTCCTGTAGGTTTGCCTGTCTCCTGGGATTTTAAACATAGCTCCATGTTTAGCTCCAGGCAACTAGAAAGACACACCATGTATGACTGGTCTTGCTCTCTGAAAAACTACATCTTCCTAGAGACATGGTCAGCGAACAGATGGCACCCAAGGGCTACTCAGACAGTGCACAAATGCATATTTTCAGAAAGCACGTCAGTGCTGCCGTTCTGACCTCAAGATCCAGAATGGGCCAGGCCTCTTTTTTTCTGTACAGCTGCCAGGGACAGAGTGAGTGAGTATGGCTGTGAGGAGGAAGCCTCATCAGCCCTGAAGGACACTATGCTATACAAGAAGGGAGAAATGACAGAAACTAGATCCCTTGCAGGGCACAAGTAAGCTGATAGGGTGCTTGCATTAAAACAGGAAAATGTGGGAAGTTCCAGTAAAGATGGCAGAGTATGTGGTCAAGGTGCTCATGTCCTCCCATGACCTCATCAGGGTTACAACTAAATTGTGGAACAATTAACCTGGAGAACCATCTGAGGACTAGCTGAGCAGAATTTCTATAACTGGGGATATGAAAAGGAAGAAATGTCAAGACTGGTAGGAGGGACGGAGACACAGAACAGGGTAGTCCCACACCTGCATATGGTAGTTGAGAATCAGGAGGGATATCTCAGCTGCTTGTTCCCCAAGGATAAAGGGGTCCTAGCCTCAGATCAGACTCCCCAGCCAGGAGCACCAGTGCTGGGAACAGTGTGAAACTCCCTACAATATCTGGCTATGAAAATCAGCAGGGATTCCATTCAGGTGAGACAGAGAGCTGCTGGAAACCCACCCATCCTCTTAAAAGGCCTGCACACACTCAATCATTCCTAGAAGCTCATCTTAAGCTCCAATGAAGGGACAGCAGACCAAGAGGCACTGGAGACATACAGGGAGTACCTGAACTGTGTGGCTAAGGGTGAGTACTGGAGGAGCAGCAGCCATTATTCCTGTGTCCAGCCCTCCTTCCACATAGCCAGCAGGTGGGCACTATTTTTACTATGTTGAGCACTCCCTCCACATGGCCTGCAGGGACAAGCAGGAACCAAATCTGAATCTGCATTAATATGCTGAACACTATTTACCCTGGTGACTCTCTGAGATCCAGCTTCATCCAACTTATGCACCACCTAAAGCCATTTCAGCAGTAGGCAGCAAGCCTCAGCTTATGGTAAAACCTTTCTTAAAAATCCCCGACGGTCTGCAGACCCCAGGCAGGAGGTGATTAGCCCCAGGGTGCCCTGTGCCTTTTGCAGAAGGACACAAGGCTTGGCACTGATACCAAATCTGAATCTGCATTAAGCTGGTGAACACTGTTTGCCCTACCTCAGTGACTCCCTGAGACCCTGCCCCACCTAACTCACACACCACCCTGGGCTCTTTCAGCAGCTGTGTCTTACAACTGGCTTTGGCCCTCACTGCAGTCTTTCCTTATTACTCTCAGAGATCCACAGCTCCAGGCAGGTGGTGGATGGTCTTGGTGGCCTGTGCCTTTTACTGAGTGGCCGCAGGCCAAGTACTGGTAGCAAGTAGCCTCTGTTCATTGCATGGCCCATCCCACATACTTTGGGCCCAGCAGAGACAACAACCAACTATGGATCTTTGAAATTCCTACCAGGAAACCTGGGGCCAGGCACAGGCAGCAGCTGATCTTGGCAGTTGACTCTCCTAAGAGGCCCCCAAACTAACAAACCCAGTAGCTGCTTTCAGACCAACACAGAGCACCACTAAATTAGCTCCATAGATGGCACACCAAAAGGGTGGTCTCAGCAGGCACCAAAGCCCTGCTGGGATAAGTCCCACTTCCAAAGTTCAGACCTCCAACATCAGCTTGTACACTGTGGCTGTGGTCAACCCACAAAGCCAGTAAGCCTGAGAGTAAATTCCACTGACAGACATGCAAACAGCAATCAAGGCTCAACTACAACAGGAGGACACACATAACCTACACAAGGGACATTCCTGAAGCACTGGCTCAAGTGATCAGGGCGAATGCACCACTGGGCTGCACAGTACACCTGCTACATAAGGCCAATCTGCCAAGACTGGGAGACATAGCAGATCTACCTAATACATAGAAACAACCATGGAGGCAGACAAAAGGAGGAGACAAGGAACTATGTCCCAAATGAAAGAACAGAAAAATATTCCAGGAAAAGAACTGAACAAAATGGAGACAAGCAATCCACCAGATACAGAGTTAAAAACATTGGTTATAAGGATGCTCAATGAACTTAGGGGAAGAATAGATGAACCCAGTGAGAGCATCAACAAAGAGGTAGGAAACATAAAAGAGGACATAGAAACAATAAAAAAGAACTGGTCAAAAATGAAGACTACAATGACTGAAATTAAGAAGGAATCAACAGATTAGATGAAGCAGAGGATGAAATCAGAGATTTGGAAGACAAGGTAGCAGAAAAATACTCAATCAAAAACGGAAAAAAAAACACACATTAAAAATAAGGATAGTTAAAGGGACCCCTGAAACAAAATCAAGTATACCAACATTTGCATCATAAGAGTACCAAGAGAACTGGGAGAGCAAGAGAGTGAGAACCCATTAGAAGAAATAATGCCTTAAAACTTCACTAACCTGATGAAGAAAATAGACATACAAACCCAGGAAGCTCAGAGTCCCAAACAAGATAAACATAAAGAGGCTTACACCAAGACACATCATAATTAAAATGTCAAAGGTTAAAGATGATGAAGAAAGAATCTTAAAAGCAGCAAGGGAATAGCAGTTAGTTACCTATAAGGGCGCTCCCATTTGAGTGTCACCTGATTTCTCAACAGAACCTTTGCCAGCCAGAGGGATTGATATGAAATGTTCAAAATGAATATTTTCACTTTGAAAAGAAATGACCTATAACCAAGATTACACTACCAAGCAAGGCTATCATTTAGAATAGAAGGAACGATAAAGAACTTCCCAGACAATAAAAAGATGAAGGAGTTCATCACTACCAAAAAAAAAGTGTTACAATAAATGGTAAAGGGACTTTTTTAAGAAGAAGAAGAAGGGAAAAAAACATAAATATGAATAATAAAATGGCAATAACTATATACCTATCAATAATCACTAAATGTAAGTGCCCTAAATGCTCCAATCAAAAGACATAGGGTGGCTGAGTGGACAAGAAAACAGCATGGTATATGCTCAATGCACAATCATCAGAGAAATGCAAATTAAAACCACAGTGACGTATCACCTCACACCTGTCAGAATGTCTATTATCAACAAGTTGGCAAGGATGTGGAGGAAGGGGAACTCTGGTACACTGTTGGTGGGACTGAAAATTGGGAAGCCACTATGGAAAACAGTATGGAGGTTTCTCTAAAAAATTAAATGTAGAACTACTTTATGACCTAGCAATTACATTTCTGGGTATTCATCCAAAGAAATCCAAAACACTAATTTGAAAAGACATGTGCGCTTGGATGTTCATTGCAGCATTATTTATAATAGCCAAGATATGGAAGCAACCTGTATCCATCAATAGACAACTGCGCAAACAAATTGTACATATATACAATAGAATATTACTTGGCCTTAAAAAAAATAAAATCTTACTATTTGCAGAAACATGGATGGACCTAGAGGGTATTATGCTAAGTGAAATAAGTCAGACAGAGTAAGACAAATACCATATGATTTCAAGTATTTGTTGAATCTAAAAAAAACAACCAAACAAACAAATGAAAATAGACTCGTAAATACAGAGAACAAACTGATGGTTGTCAGAGGGGAGAGGGGTTGGGAGGCAGGGTGAAAAAGGTGAAAGGCTTGATAAGTACAAATTGGCAGTTACAGAATATCCATGGGGATGTAAAGTACAGCATAGCAAATATAGTCAATAATATTGTAATAACTATGCATGATGCCAGGTGGGTACTAGACATACCGAAAGTATCGCTTCATAAATTATATAAAAGTCAAACCACTATGTTGTACAACTGAAACTAATACAATATTGAATGTTAAATGCATTGAAATTTTTTTTTGTTTTTAGTTTGTTGGGGTGACATTTGTTAGTAAAATTACATAGATTTCAGGTGTACAATTCTGTATTACGTCATCTATAAATCCCATTGTGTGTTCACCACCCAGAGTCAGTTCTCCTTCCATCACCATATATTTGATCCCCTTTACCCTCATCTCCTACCCCCCACCCCCCCTTACCCTCTGGTAACCACTAAACTATTGTCTGTGTCTATGAGTTTTTGTTTCTCATTTGTTTGTCTTGTTCTTTTGCTGTTTTTGCTTTATATACCACATATCAGTGAAATCATATGGTTCTCTGCTTTTTCTGTCTGACTTATTTCACTTAACATTATACTCTCGAGATCCATCCATGTTGTCACAAATGTTCCTATATCATCTTTTCTTACCTCCAAATAGTATTCCATTGTGTATATATACCACAACTTCTTTATCCATTCATCTATCGAATAACATTTTGATTGTTTCCATGTCTTGGCCACTGTAAACAAAGCTGCAATGAACATTGGAGCACACGTGTCTTTATGGACAAATGTTTTCAGATTTTTTGGGTAGATACCCAGGAGAGGGATTGCTGGGTCATATGGTAATTCTATTCGTAATTTTTTGAGGAACCTCTACACTGTCTTTCATAATAGCTGCACCAGTCTGCATTCCCACCAACAGTGGATGAGTGTTCCTTTTTCTCCACAGCCTCTCCAACACTTGTTACTCTTTGTCTTATTGATAATAGCCACTCTGACTGGGGTCAGGTGATATCTCATTGTGGAAAACAAAATTTTTTTAACAGACAGCAAAATGTTATGAAGTGAGAGACAGAGAACCTGATAGAAACTCAGCCCCTCCAACCATCAGGGATGCTGGAAGCCCCTGAGGAGCTGAGCTCCCTACTGAGGTCTTCTCAACTGAGGGAGCGTTTTGAGGGGCCCAGGCAACTGTTGGAGCAGCTGGGAGCAGCTGCAGGAGGATAGGTAGGAGGAATACCAGGAGATGGAGCTGTGTGACTTCACAGGTGTATTCCCAGGGAGCCAGCCTTGTGTTCTTTCTCAGAGCCACCTGTGGAAGAGCTGCAGGGTGGTACCAAGGTCACCGTTCCTGATACCACCTCTCTTTAGGCACACACTCCCTCTACATGGTTCTTAGAGAGCCACTCAGTCAACTGCTGAATTTGGAGAAGGTCATAGAGGCACAGAAATGGAGGGCAGAAAGTATAAATCAGTCTTCCCCAGGGGTGTGTATCTTGTCACATATGGGCCCTTGACAGCATGGTAAATGGGGACATGAGTCCCCTTGACAGCATGGTAAATGGGGACATGAGTCCTGAAAACACATGTGAGCCCCTGTGGGCCCCGAGGCTGCCCTCCTGCTCTGCCCGCCTCCCCTATGCCTCCTCCTACAGGACCTGTAGGCCTCATGCTTGCCAGGAGATGACCATTACACAGACTACTCCACAGACATTTCACTCCATGACCAAAAACTGCCCAATTTTAAATTCAGACACCTTCTCTCATAACTTCTGACTCTGCCACATTGGTCCTCCTCACTCTCTCCTAGACACAACCTGTGCCTTCTCACCTCCTCACTCATCTTTTTGCCTAGAAAGTCCACCTACCCCTTTCCTTTGTGTCTCCAAGCATGGCCTGTTCTTCAAAGATCACCTCAGCACACACATGTTCTTGCCAGGTTTCCCAATCAGCAGATTAGAGAAATCGGCCCTACTCAGAAATTCAGTGTGCAATAACTATAACACTCACTCATCACTTCCCCAAAGCCCAGGATTGCATTTTTTCATGTGCATCATCTCTCTGGGTAATGCATAGGTCTCTCAATAGCAGGCACCTTATCCTATATTTATGTTCCAGCTACAGGAGCTTAGAATTTGTTTAAGAAAAGGATGGGCATTGGCTTCTGCTTCCCCAATCTCTGACAGATTAAAAAGAAAATTGTTTATACTCAAAGGAATATACTTGTTGATATCCAATGTTTTTATTAATGATCTTGGTGAAGTACCAAAATGGATTTTACTAAGTTAGTGGAGTCATCAAGCTGGCATGCCAATGAAAGCCACAGAATTCAGAAAGTTCTCTTTGTATAAAATTGTTGTGTAAAAAAGATTTTACTTGTGGCAGAGTTCTGCACTCAGCTCTAAGGCCTCATCAACCATAGATGCATGCGCTGGTTAACCCAATATAAAGTGTGAATGAGGCGTTGTGCTGGGGACAGGTAGACAGTGGCCAACACTGTGATGGGGTTTCCAGAGATGAATCTGAGTCTCTGTTGATAGAAAGTTCAGTTATTTCAATGTAGGTGGTTGGGCACCACACAGCAAGGAAAAAATAACCAATGGATCATTTCCTGAGCAACATTCAGGATAACTTCAGGAGACACCAGGCACTACCAATAAGGATGACGCCATGTGAGGAACCACATAAGAGGAGGCGAGCAGGAACTTGCCGTGGTGAGAAATGCCTCAGAGGCAGGCCAGCTTCCTGGGTGTGCATCCTGGGCAGCTGCCCAGGGTCTTGTGCTTAGAAGGGTGTCACACCTGGTTTAGTGCCTTGCTGTCACCAGTTTGAAATCTTTTATCACTTACGAACAATCACTTATGGTCCTGCCATTTTCATTTTGAACTGGGCCTGCAAATGGTGTGACCTGCCTGACCTGTTCAGAGAACTATAGTGTGGAATGTTGTTTTTTATTGCTCTAAAGGGAGGAGCTAGGAGCATTTATTCATTGATCACCTCATTGAGGATATATGTATTGCGCACTATGCTATGGACTGTCCCAAAGGTCAAACACCAGTAAATCAGGCAGACCAGGTCTATACTCTGATGGAAGTTATATTCCAGGATAGAGAAAGGATAATAAATAAGTAAACTAGAATATGGGATAAGATGATTTCAGATAGTAATAATTGCTATAAAGGAAAAAAATCAGGCTAAGGTAACAGAGTGAGAGGAACTGGTGGGATGGGTAATCTTTAGAAACAGGATCTGAGACTTGAATGGTGAGAGTCAGACAGGTAGCAATCAGGAAAGAAATTCTGCACAGAAGGGCAGTAACTGCAGTGATAAAGAGTTTTGTGTGATTACAGTCCAGAGAGAATACCTGTGTGGCTAAAATGTGGTAGGAAGGGTTACTGGGGGATGAGGTAGCAGAGGTAGTTGGGGTCCAAGCCATATAGGGCTAGGAGGGTTATGGAAGAAAATAGGGCTTTGTTTTAAGTGAACTAGGAAGAATCAAAGAATTTAAGCAAGGAACAGGTAGAATGAGTGAGTATGTCAAGTATGCAAATCTAATGGAGAAATGAGCAAGAAATTAACAATACGAGGGCAACTGAATGTGCATGTGTTAAAAATGGGAAACTAATTTTATCAACTGGAAGAAAGGAGAAAGTACATGAGATGGGTGGTAACCAAGCTGCCTGTAAGATCTCTGGGCAGTAAATCTCGGGGTCGGTCAAAGCAGGAATCCTCCTAAGTCAGACCGGTGAAGTAGTCAGACTCTACCTCTTATGGCTATGTAATGTTGGGCAAGTTACTTCACATCTCTAAGTCTCAGGTTGATTGTTGTTGTGCTATTCTTGTTATGCTTTTAATATATAAACTTCTGATAATACCTACAACAGAAAGATATAATGATGATTTCACTAGATGATGTATATAAGTTGCTCAGAACAGTGCCTGACACTTAGCAGAGGTTAAGAAATGCAGCATGTTATTATTAGTGACGCACAATCCGGTGAAATCATAAAGTTATCATACTGCACAACATGGGCATGGGCCATGTTGTGTATGAGTAACGCCCTCTTTGCTTAAGCATGATATGTATCAGTTTTCCTATCTGAGACACCGTGGACTAAGTTAACGCCACATCGGGGTGCAGTGGTAACCACAGAACAGACAGCCAGCCTGATGCCAGTTGACAACTAGGAAAGTGGTTAAATTCCAAGAGGATCTGGCAAAAATAGTAGCCCAAGACAGGTCAGAGGTTTAGTCACAAGGAGGTGGCACTAGATCCCAGGTGCTAAGGACAGGAAAGCTTCAAGGTCATGGCAGGACTGGCTTATCTTGCTTTCTTTTATTCTTCCCCCTGGGTATGCTGGGCTGCTATGCCTGTACCCAAGGCTTGCAGGGCTTCTTTTAGTTTGTGCTTAACCCAGCATCCTCAGCATTAGAACTCAAATCTCCAAACTACCAGGGCAGATGAGGGGTGAGGAGCAAATTTCTAAAAGTTCCTTAAATGGAAGGATTCAGTGAGCATCTGGGTGGGAGGAAAGATTCAATAGAAAAATCCAAAGTGTTCTTGTGGACTGAAAGAAGATAACAAGGTATGCTTGCTTAATAAGTTCGAAAAATTCTGTACAACTATGCAAAAGTCTTCAAAGAAGAAGAAATGAAACCTGCTTGCAGCCTCCACATACTTCATAGAACCACTTTCAAAGGGCCTGCTTTATGACAGCTTCTTTCTCCTCTACCTCTAAGCAAAAAGTAATAATAATCACTTTCTCCAGGCTAAAGGAAACCAGGAAGAGGAATTCATTGGAAAATAACTTTAGAAAGGCAAATTCAAAATTCCATTGCCAGGCTAACATGTAAAAAGCTTGGAAGCCATCACAACTACCCTCACAATGAGAAAAAAGCTGAACAAACTGAAAGATAACAACTCTTCTCAGAAGTTTCGAGAATTGAGGTCACAGGCAAAAGGCTGCTCTAATAATAACTATAGAGAAAGGCAGAGAGTCACAACTTACCAGGAGGAGAAGGCATGCTTGAGCCAGCACTGGGAGGAACATTTAAATGGCAACTGACGAATTGCTGGAAGCTCAGTGTGACTAGCTTCAGAGTGAAAATCCAGCCAACTGATCTTTAAAAGAAGAGCAAATGCAATTCAATGAAGACAGGGTAGTTTTTTTCAACAAATGGTGATGGAACATCTGGATATCCACATGCAAAAGATAAGGAATCTAGAAGAGAACTTATAACTCACACAAAAACTAATTCAAAATGGATCAAAGACCTAAATTTAAAATTCAAAACTATAGGGACTTTCCATCTGAGAACCATGGCCCAGTTTGTCCGTAATCTCACGGAGAAGACCCCGGCACTGCTAAACGCTGCTGTGACTTACTCGAAGCCTCGATTGGCCACATTTTGGCACTATGCCAAGGTTGAGCTGGTTCCTCCAACCCCTGCTGAGATCCCTACAGCTATTCAGAGCTTGAAAAAAATAGTCAATAGTGCTCAAACTGGTAGCTTCAAACAGCTCACAGTTAAGGAAGCTCTGCTGAATGGTTTAGTGGCCACTGAGGTGTGGATGTGGTTTTATGTCGGCGAGATCATAGGCAAGCGTGGCATCATTGGCTATAATGTTTGAAGACCAATCGTTCACATCTGTTTCTTTTGGGTTTATTATTCGAATGTTCTTGGACCACGTGTGATCAGACTAGTATTTGAATAAAACATGTCAAAATCAGCATTTTCTATATCAAAAAAATAAATAAATAAATAAATAAATAAATAAATAAATAAATAAATAAATAAAATTCAAAACTATAAAACTTCTAGAAGGCAATATAGGAGAAAATCTTGGTGACCTCAGTTTTGTGTGTGTGTGTGTGTGTGTGTGTGTGTGTGTGTGTGGTTTTTTAGTTTTTTGTGTGTGTGTGGTTTTTTTAAATTTTTTATTTTGGTGACCTCAGTTTTGGTGATGACTTATTAGATACAAAAATCACAATTTATGAAAGGAAAAATTGTTGAACACCATTTAAAAAAAAACTGCCTTGTGAAAGACATTGTTAAAAAGAATGAGAAGGCAAACAACAGCCTGGGAGAAAACATTTGCGAAACACATATCTGATACAGGACTGGCATCCAAAATAAGCAAAGACACTTAAAATTGAACAATAAGAAAACAAACACCCCAATTAAAAAATGAGCCAAAGACTTCAACAGACACCTCACCAAAGAAGATAAACAGATGGCAAATGATCATGCAAAAAGATGATAACATCATAAGTCATCAGGGAAATGCAAATTGAAACAACGAGATAACACCACACACCTACTAGAATGGCTAAAATCCAAAACACTGACAATACCAAATATTGACAATCAGGTGAATCAACAGGAACTCTCATACATTGCTGGTGGGAATGCAAAATGTTTTAGCCACTTTGGAAGACAGTTGGAGTTTATTACAAAACTAAACATGCTCTTATCATGTCATCCAAATGGGCTGAAAACTTTAGTCCACCCAAAAGTCTGCACATGGATATGCATAGCAGTTGTATTCATAACTGCCCAAACTTGGAAGCAACTACCATGTCATTGAATAGATGAATGATGAACTGCTGCATATCAAAACAAATGAATATTATTCAGCAATAAAATGAAATCAGCTATATGCCACCAAAAACAAAATTGAGGGAACTTATATATTGCTAAGTAAAAGATGCTAACTTGAAAATGCTACATACTGTGTGATTCCAATTATATAACGTTCTGAAAATGGCAAAACTGTAGTCAGTAAAAAGATCAGCTGGTGCCAGGGCTTCAGGGTGAGGGAAGGAGGGATAAATAGGCATCACACAAGGGATTTTTAGGGAAGTGAAATTGCTCTGTATGATACTGCAATGTTGGATACATGACATTGTGTATGTGTCAAAAACCATAGAACTGTACAATAAAAGAATGAAGCCTACAGTAAACTATAGATTTCACTTAATAATAATGTATCAATATTGATATATCAATTGTAAAAAATGTACCACATTGAAGCAATACGTTAATAATGAGGGATACAAAGAGAGGGGTAAGGTGGAGATATATGGGAACTTTCTGTACTTTCTCCTCAATTTTTTTGGTAAGTCTAAAACGTCTCTAAAGTATTGTCTATTAATGAAAAAAATAAAACAAAATTTAAAAACTTCCATAGCCAGTCTTCACTTCCAGATAATATAGTGTCAGTGTAATCCAATACGTTAACTAAAAAGGGAAAAAAAAATTACATGACAAAAATCCAAGAGTAACTAAAAAGGGAGAAAAACTACATGACTTTTCAATAAATTTTTAAATCATTCGATTAATTTCATTCATGATGAAAAAAATCTTAAGTTAGGAATAGAAGGAAACATTAATCTTATAAATTGTTATCTATTATGTTGAATCATATATAATTGCCATTCTTGTAGATGTAACTACCAAAACAAACAGTAAATTATTTAAAAAAAAAAGAGAAGGATACCTGTTTTGATTGCTGTTCTTCTATTTTTTTAAAGTTTATTGAGGTGACAATTGTTAGTAAAGTTACATAGATTTCAGGTGTACAATTCTGTATTACATCATCTATAAATCCCATTGTGTGTTCACCACCCAGAATCAGTTCTCCTTCCATCACCATATATTTGATCCCCCTTACCATCATCTCCCTCCCCCCACCCCCTTGCCCTCTGGTAACCACTAAACTATTGTCTGTGTTTATGAGTTTTTGTTTCTCATTTGTTTGTCTTGTTCTTTTGTTGTTTTCGGTTTATATACCACATATCAGTGAAATCATAGGGTTCTCTGCTTTTTCTGTCTGACTTATTTCACTTAGCATTATAATCTCAAGATCCATCCATGTTGTCATAAATGGTCCTATATCATCTTTTCTTACCGCCAAATAGTATTCCATTGTGTATATATACCACAACTTCTTTATCCATTCATCTATCGAAGAACATTTTGATTGTTTCCATGTCTTGGCCATCGTAAACAAAGCTGCAATGAACATTGGAGCACGTGTGTCTTTATGGATAAATGATTTCAGATTTTTGGGGTAGATACCCAGGAGAGGGATTGCTGGGTCATATGGTAATTCTATTCGTAATTTTTTGAGGAGCCTCCACATTGCCTTCCATAGCGGCTGCACCAGTGTATGAGGGTTCCTTTTTCTCCACAGCCTCTCCAACACTTGTTACTATTTGTCTTGTTGATGATAGCCATTCTAACTGGGGTGATGTGATAACTTATTGTGGTTTTTATTTGCATTTATCTGATGATTAGTGATGTTGAGCATTTTTTCATATGTCTATTTGCCATTTGTATGTCCTCTTTGGAGAAACGTCTCTTCAGGTCCTCTGCCCATTTTTCAATTGGGTTGTTTGTTTTTTTGTTGTTGAGTTGCATAAGTTCCTTGTATATTTCGGATATTACCCCTTATTGGGGCACTGTTTGCAAAAATCTTCTCCCATTCACTTGGTTGCCTCTTTACTTGCCGATGGTTTATTTTGCTGTGCAGAAGCTTTTCAGTTTCATATAATCCCATTCGTTTATTTCAGCTTTTACTTCCATTGCCTTTGGAGTCAGATTCATAAAATGCTCTTTGAACCCAAGGTCCATAAGTTTAGTACCTATGTTTTCTTCAATGCAGTTTATTGTGTCAGGTCTTATGCTTAAGTCTTTGATCCATTTTGAATTAATTTTGGTACTGGTGACAGATAGCAATCCAGTTTCATTCTTTTGCACATGGCTTTCCAATTCACCCAGCACCATTTATTGAAGAGGCTGTCTTTTCTTGTTTTTTTTTTTTTTTGCTTCTTTGTCAAAAATTATCTGTCCATATTTATGTGGTTTTATTTCTGAGTTCTCAATTCTATTCCATTGCTCTACCTGTCTGTTTTTTCTGCCAATACCATGCTATTTTGATTATTGTTGCTCTGTGGTACAAGTTAAAGTCAGGGAGTGTGATGCTTCCAGCATTGTTCTTTTTTCTTAGGATTGCTTTGGCTATTCAGGGTATTTGTGGTTCCAAACAAATCTGATGATCTTTTTTTCTGTTTCTTTAAAAAAATGCCATTGGAATTTTTTTTTTAAATAATTGTTTTATTTTTCAATTATAGTTGATATACAATAGCATATTAGTTTCAGGTGTATAACAGTGATTAGACATTTGTATAACTTACGAAGTGATCACCCCAATAAATCTAGTACCCATCTGACACCATATATAGTTCTTACAATATTACTGACTATATTTTTTATGCTACACCCTTCATCCCCATGACTAGTTTGTAACTACCAATTTGTACTTCTTAATCCCTTCACCTTTTTCACCCTGCCCCTAGACCCTCTCCCATTTTTTATCCCAACAAATCTAGTATCCCTCTGACACCATACATATTTTTTACAATATTATTGATTATATTTTTATGCTACACCCCAACATCCCCATAACTATATAACTATATAACTATAACTATATAACTATATAACTATAACTATATATCCTATATAGCTATATATAACTATATATAACTATAACTATATAACTATATAACTATATAACTATAACTATATATCCCCATATATATATATATATATATATATATATGTATATATATATATATATAATTATAGTTGGCATTCATTATTGTTCAGCTTCAGGTGTACATTGCAGTGATCAGGCATCTACATCTTCCCTGAGGTGGTCTCCCAAATGGGACACATGTCCATCGGATACCCTACAAAATCTTTATAACATTATTGATTATGTTCCCCAAATTAATTTTCAGAAACCATGGCCATATTGTGGTTACTGACTGTTTTCTAATACCCTCACCTTCCCCCTTATCCCCACCCCCCTTCCCATCTAACAACCCTCAGTTTTTCCTCTTTGTCTCCAAAACTATTTCTGATTAGTTCATTCACTTATTCTCTTCTTTAGATTCCGCATATAAGTGAGATCATATGGTAATTGTCTTTCTCTGTCTGACTTATTTCACTTAACATAATGTTATCTAGATCCATCCATGTTGTTGCAAATGATAAGATTTCTTTCTTCTTTATGGCTGCGTAATACTCCATTGTATAAATGTACCACAGTTTCTTAATCCAGTCATCTACCGATGGGCATTTCGGTTGTTTCCAAGTCTTGGCTATTGTGTATAATGCTGCAATAAACATAGGAGTGCATAAAGATTTTTGAATTGGAGTTTTGGGTTTCTCCGGATAGATACCTAGGAGTGGAATTGCTAGATCATAAGGTAGTTTCATTTTCAGATTTTTGAGATATCTCCATACTGTTTTCCATAGTGGCTGCACCAATCTGCAATCCTACCAACAATGCACAGGCGTTCCCTTTTCTCCACATTCTCCCCAGCACTTGTTGTTTGTTGATTTATTGATGATAGCCGTTTTGACTGGGGTGAGGTGGAATCTCATTGTGGTTTTTATTTGCATTTCTCTGATGGTTAGTGAGGTTGAGCATTTCTTCATATGTCTGTTTGCCATCTGTATGTCCTTTTTAGAAAAATGTCTCTTCAAGTCCTCTGCCCAATTTTTAATTGGGTTGTTTGATTTTTGGAGTTGAGTTGAGTGAGTTTTTTATAGATTTGTGATATTAACCCCTTATCAAATATGTCATTGGCAAATATCTTTTCTCATTCAGTAGGATCCCTTTTTGTTTTATTGATGGTTTCCTTTGCTGTGAAAAAACGTTTTTTAGTTTGATGTAATCCCACATGTTTATTTTTTTTCTCTTACTTCCCTGGTGCGAGGGGATATATCAGTAAAAATCCTACTCCGGGTAATGTCTGTGAAGTTTCTTGATATATTTTCTTCTAGGTATTTTTTGATTTCAGATCTTACCTTTAAGTCTTTAATCCATTTTGAATTTTTTTTGTATATGGTGTAAGGAGGTGGTCCAGCTTCATTTTCTTGCATGTGTCTGTCCAGGTTTCCCAGCACCATTTATTGAATAGACTGTCTTTCCCCCTGTAAATTTTTGCTTCCATTATCGTAGAATAAATGACCATATAGGCATGGATTTATTTCTGGATTCTCTACTCTGTTCCATTGATCTATGTGTCTGTTTTTATGCCAATATCATGCTGTTTTGATTACTGTAGCCTTGTTGTATAATTTGAAGTCAGGTATTGTTATACTTCCCTCTTTGTTCTTATTTCTCAAGATTGCTGAGGCTATCTGGGAAATTTCATGGTCCCATATAAATTTTAGGATTATATGTTCTATTTCTATGAAAAATGTCATTGGTAGTTTCATAGGAATTGTGTTGAATATGTATATTGCCTTAGGCAGTATGGACATTTTAACAATATTAATTCTTCCTATCCATGAACATGATATATGTTTCCATGTATTTATATCTTCTTTCATTTCTTTCTTCAGTGTCTTATAATTTTCTGAGTACAGATCTTTTACTTCTTTGGTTACATTTATTCCCAGGTATTTTATAGTCTTTGGAGCAATTGTAAATGGAATTGTTTTTTTTAATTTCTCCTTCTAATGTTTTATTATTGGTGTATACAAATGCAACTGGTTTATGAATATTAATTTTGTATCCTGCTACTTTACTAAATTCACCTATCAGCTCTAATAGTTTCTTGGTGAAGTCTTTAGGGTTCTCTATATATAGTATCATATCATCTGCATATAATGATAATTTTACTTCCTCCTTACCAATTTGGATGCCTTTTAATTCTTTTTCTTGTCTGATTGCTGTGGCTAGAACTTCCAGCGCTATGGTGAATAGAAGTGGAGAAAGTGGGCAACCTTGTCTTGTTCCTGATCTTAGGGGGAATGGTTTTAGCTTTTCCCCATTGAGTATGATGTTAGCTGTGGGTTTGTCATATATGCCCTTTATTATTTTGAGATATGATCCCTCTATTCCCACTTTCTTAAGGGTTTTTATCATAAATGGCTGCTGGATTTTATCAAATGCTTTTTCTGCATCTATTGATATGATCATGTGATTTTTATTTTTCATTTTGTTAATGTGGTGTATCACATTAATTGATTTGCAGATGTTGAACCACTCTTGCATACCAGGGATGAATCCCACTTGATCATGGTGTATGATCTTTTTAATGCATTGCTGAATTCTGTTTGCTAATATTTTCTTGAGAATTTTTGGATCTATGTTCATTAGAGATATTGGCCTGTAGTTTTTTTTTTTTTTTTTTTTTTTTTTTTTTTTTTTTTTTTTTTTTTTTTTTTTTTTTTTTGTGGTGTGTTTGTCTGATTTGGGGATGAAGGTGACAGTGGCTTCGTAAAAAGCGTTTGGGAGTCTTCCCTCCTTCTGGATTATTTGGAAGAGCTTGAGGAGAATAGGTGATAATTCTTTTTTGAACGTTTTGTAAAATTCACCTGTAAAGCCATCTGGTCCAGGGCTTTTGTTTGTTGGGAGATTGTTGATTACTGATTCAATTTCCCTGATGGTAATCAGTCTATTCAGGTTCTCTGTTTCTTTTTGAGTTAGGCTTGGAAGGTTGTACGCCTCTAGAAAATTGTCCATTTCTTCCAGATTGTCAAATTTGTTGGCATATAGTTGCTCATAGTAATTTCTTAAATTTTTTTGTATTTCTGCGGTGTCTGTTGTCACTTCTCCTCTTTCATTTCTGATTTTATTAATTTGGGTCCTCTCTCTCCTTTTTTTAATGAGTCTGGCTAAAGGTTTGTCAATTTTGTTTATCTTCTCTAAGAACCAACTCTTGGATTCATTGATCTTTTGTATTGTTTTTTCTGGTTTCTATTTCATTTATTTCCCCTCTGATCTTTATTATCTCCTTCCAGGTACTTCCTTTGGGCTTATGTTGCTGTACTTTTTCCAGATTTGCTAAGTGTAAAGATAAACTGTTGATTAGTGATGTTTCTTGTTTCTTTAGGTAGGCCTGCAATGCTATGAATTTCCCTCATAGGACTGCTTTCGCGGCATCCCATAGATTTTGGGTCGTCATGCTTTCATTTTCGTTTCTCTCGAGGTATCTTTTGATTTCTTCCTTGATCTCCTGCTTGACCCATTCATTATTTAGTAATAAGTTATTCAGCCTCCATGAATTGGTATGCCGTCCAGTTTTTTTCCTGTAGTTCATTTCTAATTTCATAGCACTGTAATCAGAGAAAACAATTGGTATGATATCAATTTTCTTAAATTTATCAAGACTTGTTTTCTGGCCTAACATATGGTCTATCTTGGAAAATATTCCATGTGCACTTGAGAAAAACATGTATTTTGCAGCATTGGGGTGAAGTGTTCTGAAAATATCGATTAAATCCAAGTGGTCCAATGTATCATTTAAGGCTGTTGTTTCCATATTGATTTTCTGTCTGGAAGACCTGTCCCTTGTTGTCAAAGACAGTTTTAATCAAGCTGTCCACTACTTTGATAGTGTTACTGTTGATCTTTGTCTTTATGTCAGTCAGTACCTGTTTTATATATTTAGGTGCTCCTATGTTGGGTGCATAGATGTTTACTAGGGTTATGTCCTCTTGTCGGATTGATCCCTTTATTATTATATAATGCCCATCTTTATCTTTTAATATGTTCTTCATTTTAAAGTCTATTTTGCCAGATATAAGTATTGCAACTCCAGCTTTTTTCTCATTTCCATTTGCATGAAATATCTTACTCCAACCCTTCACTTTCAGCCTGTGTGTGTCTTTAGATCTGAGGTGAGTCTCTTGTATACAGCATGCACAAGGGTCTTGCTTTCTTATCCACTGAGCCACCCTATGTCTCTTGATTGGAGCATTTAATCCATTCACATTTAAAGTGATTATTGATAGGTACATAGTTATTGCCATTTTTAAATTTGTAATTAGATTGTTTCCATCTTTCTTCTATTTACAGAAGTCCTTTTAGTATTTCTTGAAATGCTGGCTTGGTGCTAATAAATTCCTTTAGCTTATTCTTTTCCGGGAGGCTTTTTATCTCTCCATCAACTTTAAATGATATCCTTGCTGGATAAAGCAATCTAGGTTGTAGGCCTTTGTTTTCCATCACTTTGAGTATCTCCTGCCACTCCCTTCTGGCCTTCAATGTTTCTGTAGAAAAGTCATTTGACAGTCTTATGGGAGTTCCCTTGTATGTAACCCTCTGTCTTTCCTGCTCTTCCTGCTTTTAGGATTATCTCTATTTCTTTAAGCTTTGCCATTTTAACTATAATGTGTCTTGGTGTGGACCTGTTTGGGTTTATCCTGGTTGGAACTCTCTCTGCACTTTCTGAGCTTGTATGTTTATTTCCTTCATCAGGTTAGGGAAGTTTTTTCGGACATTATTACTTCAAATATGTTCTCAATCCCTTGCTTCCTCTCTTCACCTTCTGGTATTCCGTTGATGCGCATGTTGTTGAGCTTGATGTTATCCCAGAGGTCTCCTAAACCATCTTCATTGTTTTTTTTATTCTTTTTTCTTTCTGTTGTTCTGTTTGGGTGATCTCTGCTAACTTGTCTTCTAAGTCACCGATTCAATCCTCTGCTTCATCTAACCTGCTGGTAATTCCTTCAAGTGAGTTCTTAATTTCGGTAATTGTGTTCTTTAGTTCTAACTGGTTGTTCGTTATGATTTCTACATCCTTCTTTATGTCTTCTCTAAGCTCCTTAAACATTCTCATTACCAGTGTTCTGAACTCTGTCTCTGATAGGTTGGTTACCTCTGCTCCATTTGGTTCCAGTTGTGGAGGTTTCTTCTGTTCTTTTATTTGGGACATGTTTCTTTGTTTCCCCATTCTGGCTGACTCTCTGTGTTTGCTTTGATGTATTCGGTAGATCCCCTAGGGTTCCTAGTTTTTGCTGGGTTATCTTATATAGTATGTGTCCTTTATATTTGACTTGCACTACTTCATTCTTTTCCTCTGCGTGTGCTCCCAAGGTGACTCTTGTGTTGTGTATATCATCCTGTTAAAGAAGATCTTTAATTGCTTTTTGCTTGTGAGTAGGTGGGGTTAACTCCTAGGCTGACTAGTTGTGAGACTTGGCTCTGCCCACCGCAGGGTGCTCTGCTGTATGAGGGTTGACCACGTAAATGTGGTTTGCCCTCTATGGGCTCTTGTGTCTGTAGAGAATTCCCTCTGGGTGTGTAACTTGTAGGTCAAACCCGGTAGTACTCTGGTTTGGTCTGGAGTTGGCCTCTGGATATGTTGAAACTTGTGCCTCTTAAGCTGGGCCCTAGTAGGGCAATTTCAGAACAAAGCAAATCATTAAGCACAACAACAATAACAACAACAACAAAGAAAAAATCAAATACATTCACATGTAAAAACAACTGACAACCCCCACTCAACCCAGGCAATGATATCAAAGATATAAAGACAAAACAAAACAAAACAAAGCAAAACAAAGCAAAACAAAAAGCAATGCCAGTCTTGGCTTAAGCCCACCAAGTAATCTCCAGGTTGTTCTCTGCTGTACCAAAGAGTCTCCTGCCTACTACGCAGGTAGAACCGGTCACCTTGTGCCTTAGAGTGACTTTGGGACTGTAGGTTTAAATGCGTGGGGCTGGGGGGTCTGGATGATAGTTTTTACAAAGTCAGTGAAGTTTCTGCCCTTGACTGCACATATGCACCCTGAGAGTAGAAACACCAGCCCTGTGTCCTGTACTCCTGAGTCTTAAGGCACTTCTTCCGTGTGTGTGTGGGGGGGAGGGGGGGCGGGCGGGAGATTTCTAAGCTGCTGAAAGCCAGGAGCTGCATCTGTCTCTTACTGCTGATCTCTGGGAGTGCCTCCGCAGTTGCACTTGCCCTGCCTTAGGCAGGCCAGAAAGGGTGGGGGCTGAGGATGGAGGGGTCTTCTCTCTCCCAGCCCAGCCACTTCACACTCTTCCCATAGGCCAGAAAAGGTGGTGGGAGGGGGTGGAGGAGTCTCTTCACTCCTAGCCCAGCCAAAATCACACTCTTCCAAGCCTCTTCCCTGGGTCAGAGCTGCCTGTCATTCTTCCCAGAGCCTAAGCACTAGTGCCCCTCCGTAATCTGGCACTACACCTCAGTTGAGGGCCAGTTTAAGTCTCTGGAAGGATGGGAGTAGAATTGGAAGAGCAGGGGGAGGGTTCAGGTATGGAGTCTGTGTTCTTTGTCCATCCTAGGGACCACCAAGCTGCCCCCACCCTGCGGGAGAGATCAGCTGTGGGATGCAGAGAAAAAGCCCACCTCCTGGCTTTTGTGTTCTCTGTTCCGCCCAGGGGTCCCGGAGCGTCAGGTGCCAGCCCCTGTTACCGCTGCTGCCTCCATTGGGATTTTGATGGTGATTGCATTAAATCTGTATATTGCTTTGGGTAGTATGGCCATTTTAGCTATGTTGATTCTTCCAATCCATGAGCACTGAATGTCATTCCATTTCTTCTCTTCTTCAATTTCTTCTAAAAAGTATCTTGTGGTTTTCAGCATATAGGTCTTTCACATCCTTGGTTAAGTTTATTCCTAGTATTTTATTTTTTTGCTGCAATTGAAAAAGGGATTGTTTTTTATTTTTTTATTTCTTTTTCTGAGATTTCATTGTTAGTATATAGGAATGCAATGGACTTTTGTATGTTGATTTTGTAACCAGCAACTTTACTGTATTCGTTGATTGTTTCTAACAGCTTTTTGGTGGAGTCTTTAGGGTTTTCTATATATAGCATCATGTCGTCTGCAAAGAGTGACAATTTAACTTCTTCATTCCCAATTTGATGCCTTTTATTTCTTTCTCTTGCCTGATTTCTCTGGCAAGGACTCCCAACACTATGTTGAAAAGCAGAGGTGATAGGAGACAGCCCTGTCTTGTTCCTGAACATAGAGCGAAGGGCTTCAGTTTTTCACCGTTAATTGTGAGATTAGCTAAGCATTTGTCATAGATGGCCTTTATTATGTTATTTTCCTTCTATACCTATTTTATTAAGTGTTTTAATCATAAATGGATGTTGTATCTTGTCAAATGTTTTTTCTGCATTTGACAACATATAATCATATGAATTTTGCCTTTTATTTTGTTTGTGATGTATCACATTAATGGATTTGCATATGTTAAACCATCCTTGTGCCCCAGGGATGAACCCCACTTGGTCGTGATGAATAATCTTTTTAATGCATTGTTGTATTCGATTTGCTAGAATTTTGTTTAGAATTTTTGCCTCTGTATTCATCAGAGATATTGGTCTGTAGTTGTCTTTTTTTTATGTTGTCCTTACCAGGTTTTGGTAACAGGGTAATGTTGGCATCATAAAATGAGTTAGGGAGTACTGCTTCTTCTTCAATTTTTTGGAAGAGTTTGAGGAAGACTGGTATTAGATCCTCTTTGAAGGTTTGGTAGAATTCACTAGTGAAGCCATCTGGTCCAGGACTTTTGCTTTTGGGAAGGTTTTGGATGACTGATTGAATATCGTTACTGGCGATCTGTCTGTTTAGATTTCCCAGTTCTTAATGGTTCAGCCTAGGAAGGTTATATATTTCTAAGAATTTGTTCATTTCTTCTAGATTTTTGAATTTTGTGGCATATAGTCCTTCATAGTATTCTTGGATGATCCTTTGTATTTCTGTGGTATCCGTGATAACTTCCCCTTTTTCATTTCTGAGTTTGTTTGTTAGTGTCTTCTCTCTTTTTATCTTTGTGAGTCTAGCCAAGGTTTTGTCAATTTTGTTAATCTTTTTAAGAACCAGCACTTTGTCACATTAATTTTTTCTTTTGTCTTTTGTTCTCTATTTCATTTAGTTCTGCTCTGATTTTTATTATTTCCTTTCTTCTGCTGATCTTGGGTTTTACTTGTTCTTCTTTTTCTAGTTCTTCAAGGTGTAATGTGAGGTTAATTTTTGGGGATTTTTCTTGTTTCTTGATATAGGCCTGTAATGATATAAATTTCTCTCTTAAAACTGCTTTCGCTGCATCCCAAAAACTTTGGTAGGATGTATTTTCATTGCCATTTGTTTCCATGTATCTTTTAATCTCTCTTCTAATTTCTTCTTTGACCCTGTCATTCTTTAAAAGTATGCTGTTTAATCTCCATGTATTTGTGGTTTTTCCTTTTTTTTTTTTTTTCAGTTGATCACCAATTTCAAAGCCTTGTGACTAGAGTATATGCTTGGTATGATTTCAATCTTCTTAAATTTGTTGAGGTTAGATGTCCCAATATATGGTCTATCCTTGAGAATGTTCCATGCACACCAGAAAAAAAATATAGTCTGATGTTTTATGATGAAATGTTCTATAAACGTCAATTATGTCCATTTCATTTAATGTGTCATTATGGCTACTATTTCATTATTTATATTCTATTTGGATGATCTATTCATAGATGTCAATGATGCATTTAAGTCCCCTAGTATTATTGTGTTTTGGTCAATTTCTCCCTTTAGTTCTGTTAGTAGTTTCTTGGTATATTTCAGTGCTCCATCATTGGGGGGATAAATATTGATGACTGTTATGTCTTCTTGTTGTATAGTCCCCTTTACCATTATGAAATGTCCATCTTTGTCTCTTGTTACCTTTTTCACCCTGAAGTCTGTTTCATCTGATATCAGTATAACTATTCCTGATTTTCTCTGGATACCATTTGCTTGGAGTGTCAATTTCCACCCTTTCACTTTTAGTCTATGCTTGTCCTTGTAGCTTAGAGGTGTCTCTTGGAGACAGCATAAGATTGGGTTTAGTTTTTTTTGTTTTTGTTTTGGGTTTTGTTTTTTATTTTTCCAATTTGCAACTCTGTGCCTTTTGATTGGTGAGTTCAGTTCATTTACATTTAGGGTGATTATTGATAAGACTGTGTCTCCATTGTTTCTTTGCCTTTTTGTTGTTGTCTATTATTTCTGTGTGGTGGTATTCTATGTTTCCCTCTGTTTCTTTTTTTATTACAGTATGTATTTCACTTGGATTTTTTTTTGAGTGGTTACCCTTAAGTTTATATAAAAGAAAGTTTGATATTTAGAGTATTCCATTTTTTCAGCATGCTTACTTTCTCCATTCCCATATTCCGGTTCAGGCCTTTACTCTCCCCCTTTTTATGTTTTGGTTGCCACAAATTGTCCCTGTTGATGATGGTTGAATAACCTCCTTTAGCATTTTTTGCGGTGGTGGTGTGTATTAGAAAATTCCCTCAGCTTCTGTATTTCTGGAAAGGTCTATACTCCTCCTCATATCTGAAGGATATCGTTGCTGGTTGTATTATTCTTGGCTCATAATTTCTCTCTTTCAATAGTTTGAATATTTGGTTCCACTCCCTCCTGGCTTGTAGAGTTTTTGATGAAAAATCTGATGATATTCTAATGGGCTTTCCTTTGTAGGTTACCATCTTCTTTTCCCTGGGTGCCTTGAGGATTCTTTCTTTGTCGTTAATTTTTGACAGCTTCAATACAATGTGCTTTAGAGAAGGCCTGTTGGTTTTGAGGTAATTAGGTGTTCTATTTGCTTCTTGGATTCAAGGATCCATTCTTTCCACAAGTTTGGGAAGCTCTCATTGACTATTTGTTTGAATATACTCTGTTCCCTTCTCTGTTTCTTCACCTTCTGGTATGCCCATTATTCTTATATTGCTCTTTCTGATGGAGTCAGAAAGTTCTTATAGAGTTCCTTCATTTCTTTTAAGTCTCAAGTCTCTTTCTTCTTCCATCAGTGTCATTTCCAGGTTTATATCTTCGATGTAACTGATTCTTTACTTCATCTGGTCAACTCTACTATCTAAGCTAGCTATTTCATTCTTCATTCCTTCTATTGAGTTTTTAATCTCCAGAAATTCCATTTTGTTCTTTTTAAAAATTTCAATCTATTTGGTAAAAAGTTCTTTGATTATGTTTCTGAGTTCATTAAACAGCCTTTCTGTGTTTTCTTGCATCTCGTTGAGTCTTTTCAGAACTGCAAGCTTGAATTCTCTGTCATTTAAGTTACATATTTCCATATCTTTAAGTTGATTTTCTGGGGAATTTTCACTTTCTTTCTGTGCTTTCTTGTTACCTTGGTTATTCATGGCAATTAATGATTTATTATTTCTCTTCTTAGACATCTACAGGACTGAGTTCTGCAACAGGTTGATAGGAAGAGGTCTTTCTTTTGTTTTCCAGCATGTGTTTGTAGAATGTTTTATTTTCTCTCGGACTGCAGCCTTTTTTTCTCTCACACACTATAGTGTTATGTTTTCTCTGCACTATTCCAGCTTCTCACACAATACAGTGATTCCCTGAAAGACTGGCTTCTTCTCTGTTAACAGTTCATCTGGGTCATAGGGCACCATGTCCTTGTGGGGATGTGGAGAGCTTTTAAAGTTCCAAAGCTCTTCCTGCACCAGATTCAGATCCTGTGTGTTTCAAGAGTTCTGTTTACTCCTGCAGGGATCCACCCAGTTAGGTGGGCACAGGGGCATGGTAAGTTGTGAAAATTGGCCCAGAGCAATGACGGTGACCACCACCACAGCTGGTCCTGCTTCCAGAGCTCCCTCCCCTTTGCTGGAACTAATTGGGCTGGGAATCTGTGTCTGCGGACCACAGTTTTCAGAACTGCAAATATTCTGTTCTTTTAATCTGACACTGCTATTCTTCCACTTCTAGCACTGGGCAAGTGAGGGCAGGGCAAGCTCTGGGAAGGTAGGGAGGGGTAGCTAGTCTCAGTGCCTAAGGCTTCTGTTCTCTGCAGCAGTGAGGGCTTAAACCACCGTTTTCAGCCTTCTTCCCTCAGTCTTTGCTCCCAGGTCTCTGCCGTGAGCATTTGGTTCAGCCGTGTTATATGTTGTCCCCTCAGCCCTGTGGGCCATAAGTGGGGCCCTACTAGTAGTCTGAATTCTTCCCTCTCCCGCAGCTGTGGTAGTTCCAGGATGCAGCAAGCTTGGAGCACTGAGCCAGGTCTGCGTCTTGCGCCCACGTGGCTCCATCTCCTCACTTCTCCCTTGCCTCCTCCCCTGCTCGCGCAATTTGCCCACCTTTAGGTGAATCCAGTAGTGAGCCTCTTCTTCTTGCCTGTCTGCTGTGCAGGGAGTCCTTTGTGGAGTTATTGTTTGATTAGTTGTAAATTTCAGGGGCAATTTCCAGAGGCTCACCTCACGCCATTTTGATGACGTCCTGGATTGGTGTTATTGAATATTGTACTCGAGGTTCTAGCCTATGCATGAGACAAGAAAAAGAAATAAAATATGTGAGTAATGGGAAGAAGGCAATAAACTTTACCTATAAAAAACATAATTATGATTTAAAGACCATAAAAATGTATGTAAAAAATTTGGAATGAATAAACAGTTTTGTTGTACAAATTTACACATACACACACTCCCACACCCTTGTATAACATGGATCTCGTACAATAAACAATATAAGCTTGTTGGATTATTTTTAGTGGCATGCCACTATGTCTGCTCTGACAGGACATCAGATGGTCCATGATATAGGCTCGTAATTTCCAAGTTGCCAAAGATTTACCAAAGGGTTCCTAGTAGCACAGGCCACCACTCCTCCATCCCCACCTAGTAAAAGGTAGAAATTTTTGTGTTGCTGATATGTTGAGGGATGTCAAGCTATCAGTGACTACACTGTGACCAGTACGGTGGTAGCCTTCACTCTGTGGAACTCCAATTGAAAGTTTGCTTGTCTGTCTTCCTGCAAAATTTTGAACTCATTTTGTGGACAAGATATGCTCCTTTTGGTCCATAGCACCGACAAAAATTTGGCTTATAAAAAGGCATTGTGTTTCTGATTTTTGAATATGTATAACTTAATTTATTTTGCTTCTGAGATGGAAATATAGAATTAACTCCCTTTAGGCATTATATTCACAGGGCCTTGGAAAATTAATTGTGACACTTATCCAGCTCTGGAGGCACATCACTTCTGACAATACCTAATTCTCCTACCCAACCTGAGGTTGTATACTATTCTGTTCTGTGACTATACTAATCAGATTTCAAGGTCATCTGGTGCTTCTACTATTACCAGATCCAGTGGCCACCTCTAAAATAGAGTGTGCTCAGCACATTTGAGAACAATATTCCACAGATTAAAGGAAATTTATAAATCTTAAAAAGAAGGAAAATTTGTGAAGTCCATGAAATGCAGGTCAATTCCATTTTGAGCATATTCACTAAGATCTTTTATGCATTCAGACAATTAGATCAGGGACTCAGCTTTCATCAATGCTTGCCTCTTTGTTGAAGCCAATCAAAGCTTCAAAGAAACTACAAAAAGAAAGAAACTTCAAATGTCATTGAGGGATCGATTAACATCCTGAAATTTTCATCTAAAAGCTTGTTAATAGATACCTGACTAATACATGTTTGAATTCTAATGAAGAGTGATAATAGAGCCCTAATAGAGTTGTCTGTGTTTGTTTTTTTTAAATGTCAGTACCCATTTGCTAATCTATACTGAGCAGTAGATAATCAGAGTATGAAGAATAATTTGCATATAAATAAATAAGTGCAGTTGTGCATGAAAAAAATCTACAGTAAAAACATTTTTCATGAGTGTTTTCTAGCTTGTGTATTCTGCTATAAATCTTATAATGTGGTATGTTATTATATAAGTTTCACAGATATAGTTATTTTAATACTCATGATTTTTACATAAATTTTTACATTGATGAGTAACATATCTACATAAAATTATACAAATGTGTGTATATCTGATGAGTTTCTCAAAGTTTACATACCGTGTAACCACCACCTCAAAGACCAATAAATAGAATCCCCCTTCCTATTCCAGTCACTGCTCACATTCTCTCCAAAGGTAACACTGCCCTAACTTCTAATACCCTAAAATTGTTTTGGCTGTTTTTGACTTTGAAGTAGAGCAGTATATGCATTTTTTTGTCTGGCATTTTTGCTCAGCATTTTGGTTGTAATATGCAACCCTGTTGTTGGGTTTAGCAGGAATTTCTTTTCCTTGTTAAATACTGTTCCATTACGTGACTATCCTATAATTTTGTTCTACTGTATAGATATTTGGTTTATTTTTCATTTGGTACTATTAATGATAACGCTGCCACTTTCAGTCTCACAGATGGTTGGGTTTTGGTTTTTGTGTGCTTTTAATGGGCATATACAATGTGAAATTTCTGGATCACTGTAGTGTATGTTGACATTTCACTTCAGTAGATATTAACAACCAGTTTTTCCACTGGCTTTACCAATCCATACTCCAACCCTCAGGAATGAGATTCTAGTTGTTCCAGGTGCTCTCCAAAACTTGATGGTGCCAGTATATTTCATTTAATCTTTCTGATGAGTATATAGTGTTATCTAATTGTGATTTTCATTTGCATGATGATCAACTAGTGAGAGCACCTTTTTAATGTACTTATTATCTACTTGGATATCCTGTTTTGTGAAATGCCCATTCAAGTACTTTGCCCCCCTTTTTTTCTTTTTCTATTCTATTGATTTGAAAAGTTGTCTGCGTATTTTGGATAAAGGCAATTTCTTTAACATATGTAAATATCTTCTTCTATACATTGAACTTCCGTTTCACTCTCATAATGGTCTCTTTAAATGAACAGAAAGTGTTTGTTTTAATGAAGACCAGTTCATGTTTTTTGTTCCATGTCTCATGCCTTCCCACCCTTTATGAAGATACTCTTCTACGTTACATGCTAAAAGCTTTATTTTACTTTTCACATTTAAATCTACAATTTTGGAAATTATTTTATGTTTGTCAAGAGTAATTTCTTCTTTTCACCCTCTATACTTTTTTTAATAGTTTTTTTCATCTTAATCACATTTTGTTTTTTTTATATTTTATTGGGGAAGGGGACCAAGACTTTATTGGGGAACAGTGTGTAATTCCAGGACTTTTTTCCAAGTCAAGTTGTTGTCCTTTCAGTCTTAGTTGTGGAGGGCACAGCTCAGCTCCAGGTCCAGTTGCCATTGCTAGTTGCAGGGAGCGCTGCCCACCATCCCTTGCGGGAGTTGAACCGGCAACCTTGTGGTTGAGGGCCCACTGGCCCATGTGGGAATTGAAACGGCAGCCTTTGGAGTTAGGAGCACAGAGCTCCAACCGCCAGAGCCACCGGGCCGGCCCTCACCCTCTATACTTTTTAAGGCATACTCTATTGGGTTTGTTTACTCTTAGATTCCTTCTAGTAGTTTATTCTTCATTTTAAAATTTATTTACTTCTTTCTTCAGTTACACTCCCTTCTTTCTGAGCTTTTCTAGTTTTTAAATAATTATTCATATTTTATACTATTTTCTGAAGTATTTGGAGCTTGTTAAGAAATATTAACATATAGTTTTTATCTGTTTTGTAAGCATGTGTCTGACATTCTTTCTTTGACTATAAGGATGTTATTTTGTTCATTACTCTCTTTTGTCTTATAAAAACACGTGTGATGCAACCGTCATCTTTCTCTGTTGCTCATGTTTATATGAAATTAGGTTTCCTAGACTTTTAAAAGAGAGAGATCAGAGAAAGATCAGAAGAGATCCAGATTCACTTCTACCACTTCTGTTGTTTTAGTAAAATAGGCAAAACTATGGCTTAGAACTTTCTGTGATAAATTAGCAGTCCCCTCTCCACTTTTACCTAGACTTCCCATTGCTTTGTCCCATTGGCCCTGGCCTGCTTCGTTTGGCTTCTCTTCCCAGGAGGCTGTATCCTCAGTGTGGAACTTTATCTTGGAAGGGATCTTCAGGTGGTTAGTCTTCACATCTCATGAGGCCCAGATTGCTCAAGCCCTCAAAACATTACAGAAAGTCCCTTGCATTCCCTTTTGAATGTGATCAGCCCAAACTCATCCCAGTTTCAGTTGCTCTTCTCAAATTATCCCACCGTGTTTACCACTGTTTGTCTTTTGGCTGCTTATGGATTCTACTTTTAGGGCCATCAGACACCATCTGGCTTCTTTCTGTTTCATCCCAAACAATGCTGATACCATACAGGACTTAGAATAGTTTAAGGTTTTCCCTACTCGCTCACATTTTTGGGTTCTAAGGGATGACTTATCAGTTATTTTTGTTCTATACATTGTCTTACATTTCTGGTTTTCCTAGCCTGTATATTTTTACGGGTTGATTCAGAAAAATTCAAAAATACATGTTGTAGTATTTTCACAGAATTCTTTCAGGAGGGTCAATTTTCATTTCCTCAAGATTTTAGAATTTGGCACATCCCAAGTTAGGTGGAAAGGAAGATGCTTTCAATCTGTTATGCTCCCTTCCCCATTAAAATTTCCAGCCTACTTCACTCCCACCGGGCCTGAGGGAATTAGCTTGGATAGTTACTTATTGGAGATTCTAGAAACTATGCCAAAGTAATTCCAGGGTGAGAACTAGCACATTACCCTAGCTTGGTTAGCTATCAATCAAGAACAAGTTAACATCAGAGAAACTCAGCATGTGGAAGGATGCTTTATACATAAGGCTTCAGTTGATAGTAAAAACAAACAAACAAACAAAAACTCAGGTATTAGTCCAGTTTCTTGAAGACGTGAATGAGAACATCTGTGTTTGAGGCTTTTGGTGGTTAGAGAAGATAAAGCAAGAATGAAAAATTAGTGGAAAAGTAGCAATAAAAGCACCAAAAAGGGCTGAGAGTTCAGAGATTTGAATAAGCCTCATCTATAAGTATATTCTCTGTTCTGATTGATTAGAAATACAATAAACATAATTAGTTAGAAACCACTCTTTTTCTAAATTGTGAAATACTTTGGAGACAGCTTTCCCATCTATATGTTAGTAGATACTACAGTAATGTGTCTCCATTTAAGAAAGTATTCCTATTGGCATTGTGGAACAAGTATATTTGCTCTTCCTAGCTTCCAATCATTTGAAAACATTCAATCAATATTTTTGAGCCCCTGATATAGGCCAATAACAGTTGTCATGATCAGTCAGGTTTCAGGCATGAAACCAGAGGGGCTATTTGAAGAGTAATATGAAGACAGATTAATCAAAGAGATATTTAACAATATGTGGGCAGGGTTAGGTAAATCAAAGGAGAGTGCAGTCTCCAAGGCCTAGAAATGTGCAGAGAGCTGTAAGAACCAAAACCTTCCAACCTTTTTCCAGATTTCCCTATTGGAGCTGACTAGAGCCCAAGGTCAGGAGTCCCCATGGTTGCCTTAGAATAGTTGAACCTCCCGCTGTACAGAGCAGAGGAAGCAGAGTGGAGAGAGGATGCAGATGGGCAGTGGATGACCTCCAACACCTCCAGACACGTGGAGGACAAACAGAAGTTCCTGTCCCCGAGAAGCTTATATTCTAGTGGGAAGGAAGACAATAAACAAATACACAGTGTAAAGTTCAGTACGAAGTAAAACCAGGTGATGTGAGGGAAAGAGTGACAGGGAAGCCAATGCTGAGGCCTGTGGAAAGGTATTTGGGTACACACTCTGAGAAAGTGCCATGTGAGCAGAGACCCCAATGAGATGTGAATTCTTAGGTAGAGAGAATAAGTGCAAAGTGGATGGGAACATGCTTTAGGAGCTCCTGGCACATCAAGATTAAAAGGTGATTTTCTTTTCTATTTGGCCACTAATTAAGTACAAAGATTTCAGTAAATATTATGACCTATAAGCAAAGTTTCCTATGAACCTAGAAGGAAAGCAAGTGACACAGCACAAAAACAGAAATGTTCATGGACACCATGGAAAGTCACATCTCCCATCATTGCATTAAGTTTTGCCCTTTTGAGGAGAAGGCATGCAGTAAAATGGAAGGCTGGGAAAGATAAACTCCTCTCCTGGAGGTGATGTGAAAAATGGAGAGAAATTCAGGACTAGAATTTTTAACCTTGGAAATCATCACACATCCAATACAGAGCCCTCACCAAACCCGAGGGTCTTAAATAGACCAGTGTCTCCTGGAGAAACCTGTTGGGTAAAAGGAGGAGAGGAGAATAAGAGAGAGAAGGAAGAGACACCACCAGGACTTATTGAGTGAGCACTGCTTATTTGTTAAGATTGTTCTAAGCACTTCACATTAACTCATTTAATCCTCAATCTTACGAAGTAGGTAGTCGACTTAGGCCTGTTTTATAGATGATGAAACTGAGGTACAGAAGCAATAACGTACTTGTTCCGAGGACTCAGCGCATAAGTAGAAGAGCTGGATTTGAGCCAGGGACAGCTGACTGTAAAGCCATGGTCTTCACTGCCACAACTTCTTCAGCTGGAGCCTCCAAAAAGGAAAGACTTCCACCACAGCCAGAAAACATCCCCCCAGATGAGGCAAAGGAGAGTGCCTTTCCCTCCCATTGCACATATCCTCAGACAGAACTCGCAGCACCAGGTTTTCTCCAAATTTCACTCAGGTTGTTGGGAGGAGGTTGAAGGAAAGCGGCCATACACGAAGTTTCCCTGTTTGGAACTTGTACTGCAACCCTCCCTCTTTTCCCTGCCCCGGCGATAACCCAGAAGAACCAGCGTCACAGTGGCCTACTGCCACATCATTCATTCACCAACTCTCAAGAAGGGTCAGACTTCTGTGAGCTACCAATGGCATCCAGACAGAAAGTAGATCCAGACACACTCAAATTGGTCATTTGAGTGACTATAGATGCAGGAGTGGACAAAGTATGGAGAAAACATGAAAGATAATCAAGTTCCCCAAAAGTAGTAACACCAGGGCTCTCCCCACCCCTGCCTTCCCCAGGCCTGAATGGGTAACAGGATGAAGCAGGACTGGAACCTGGAGAGAGAAAGCAATGTGGAGTCACCTAATAAGAGCTATGCCTCCATAGAACCAGCCAGCCAGCCCAGTGTGACACTACAGGAAGAGAGAGAGAGAGAGAGAGAGAGAGAGAGAGAGAGAGACAGACAGACAGACAGACAGAGACAGAGAGAGAGAGAGAGAGAGAAAGAGAGAGAGAGAGAGAGAGAGAGAGAGAGGACTGACACCTGGCCTCACCCTCCACCTCCCCTTTCATCTGTTATGAATACTCTCCACTGGTGGAGTCCAACTGACAGCCAGGGCACAAGGGCAATGCATACAGGCAAAGATCCCAGGGATGAATCTGGAGGACAGATGGACATGGCCCACACATCAGGCAAGTGCTAACACACAGAGCAATGGACTAAGTACTGAAGGGTAAGCATAGAGTGTCCAGACATTTGACAGCCTTGCTCGTGGGAACCCTGTGCAGCCCACCTCCCCATCCTGCATGCAAAAAGACCAATTACATTGTTAGATTTTACAGTGGCACTCTGCTGCCCTGTCCTCTGGCACTCCTTACTATGGAATACAGTAAATCTACTCTATATTTTATTGTACCTCCTGGTTGCAGTACCACTACCAGGTAGATATGGTGTATAAAGAGCAAAGCCTGAACTCTGGCATGATGATTTTAAAACCCATCGTGAGCACAGAGAGGTTAAGCATCATTCCCAGAGTTGTGCCTATAGCCATTTGCAGCAAAGTTAGATTTAGAGAGATTTGGGTCAGAATTAATTAATTAAGTAAGTAAGTAATGATGAATGAATGGAAGTTTTCATAGAAGAGGGGCTATTAAATTGTAGAAGAGGATATCGTGGGGGATCTGAATTCTTCCAAGAAGGTTTTAAAAAGAAGACAAGAGATTGACTATCTAGGACAAAGCTCTATTAGGCACAGGGCTTGAATCCAACAATACTGAGAAACACAAATTAGGTTGCCTAGAAAAATGTTTGTGGGGCAGGGAAAGCTCTAAGTAGAATGATGAATGATGAAAAGTCAAGCTATATCAGGGTCTTCTCTGACATTGCTATGATTCTTTTTCTCTTGCCCAGTCCTCCGATATGATAGTACCATTTGGTCACATTCAATCCAGTTTTATTCCCATTCCTCGTTCCAAGTCCCTCTAATCCTAAAGTGTTAAGTGACAGCAGAGCAATGGCTAATGTATAAGCTGATAATAAGAAATATTCCTGACAGAATTGCTAAGGATATTTACATTTCAGGGAGCTCTTTTAGAGAGCTGCAATCCCACTCTTATTGGTGGTCAATTCTAGACTTCCTGTGAACACTTGGTCCAACACTTTCTGGACATTGGTAACCTGGTCTAAGATGCTTTCTGGATGAGGCAAGGCCCTGGACTGGTAACCTAAGAAGCCTTATTCCACCTCTAGGAGCTCACGGGACTGTTGAAAATCAGGGATTAGAATGTTACCTACACAATTTCATTTTCAATTTCAGACTTAGCCATCTAGTTAAATATTTCTTATTTAGCACTGTTGGCTGAATGAAAACAGGAGTCAAGACAACTCTAAGAAAAAAAATGTTAGCATGGGCAATAAATTTTGGTTGCCCAACCTCCTGAGTAAGGTAAATTCATCTCCTATACAGACCCATTTAGTATATAACTTATTATCCTCCACCCAGTGGGATCTATTATACCACAGATCAGAGTGTTACTGCTCAAGGGAGCAGGAGAAGAGGGGGATTTGGCAGCAATGACCCTCATTTTTCCTGTTCAAAGGCTATAAAAGGTCATAAATCCATATTACAGAAGTAGAAACAAAGACACACGGGCAGGCAAAGGGCTTATATGAAAAATAGGAAGGATCATTACAAAGGACCTCTCTACAAGGATGATTTGACTTCATCATGGGATGAGGAGTGACAAGAAGAGGAATATTTCTCATGAAATAGTGACAGTGCCTTAACGTGGATAGATCAGACCCCAAGTCCATGACATTGATCTCCAACCTGTGCTCTCCCCTGAGACTCTAAGTGTTGGCTGTAATCTAGGAGACCTTTAAAAGCTGATGTACTGAAAAGAGCACTCAAATTGGCATCATTAAACTTGGGGGGAAGTCTTGATTTTTCACTAATTAGTATGTGGCCTTGGGCAAGTCATTTAAGCTTCTTATTTATAAGATGACAGGAATTGACAAAATAAATTACTTAGAGTATAATCATCAATAGTGAAGTTCCAATCCACTTATCATTGTAGAATCCATAACTTTCTAAAGTAAAAAGGTCTCTTTATTGTAGGGTTTAAGCTCATAACACACTTATTTGTTCAATCATTTGGTTGTTCATCTACACTTCAGGTAATATTAATGGAGCACGCCACCAATAAAAGAATAAGGAAGCCCATCTTCATTATGCACTGAGACCATATGTAAGCTTCTGTCTCTGTTGTTGTCTTCTGTCCCTTAGGTAACCTAATCAGTTGTAATATTCCCAAGGAAAAACCAGAGACAAATTCAGTATTTGAATTAATAATTTGGCTATCAAACCCACCCATTTTAAGGAAATGCCTGACCTGAAATATAGAGATTTCCTCTCCTCTCTGCAGTGCTCAGAAATTTTCTTTTTACCTTCCAAGGCTGCCTCTTCATTATTTTTGACAAGGACTACAATTAAAAAAACATGATCAAATTCTGGCTATGATGGAGTAACAAGAAACGGATTTAAACTCCTGCCATAAACAATTGGACAAAATATATAAACAACTGTTTTGCGACAGTGGATACCAATTATCACTGAGTTGGTGATACCAGAGAGAACAGAAACACATGTGATGAGCCCTATAATTGTACTGCAATTCTGGAAAGAATTTCAAGATTCAGTGAGGGAGGGGAAATCCAAAAAAAGCCTGTTGGTTCCCTTAAATTGAGAAGACAGGGATCAGACCTTAAAGAGGTAGATTCACCCAGAACTACATAGATAATGAGCTCCAGAAATCTACAAAGGGTACCCTTGAGATGTTGTTGAGTACTAGGATGAGAGTTTAGAATGATTTTCCACAAAGCTGGCTGAAGATGACCACAGAGTTATAAGCTGAAAATGCCCAGAGCTCATACAAGGTAGGGAGAAGTTCAATTCTGTTGTAGTCAGATTGGGCTGCTATAACAAGTTACCATAGACTAGGTGAATTACAACAAATATTTATTTCTCACAGTTCTGGAAGCCAGGGATTCCAAGATCAAGGTGCCAGCAGATCCAGTATTTTATGAGGGCTCACTTCCTAGTTTGCAGGCAGCCATCTTTGCATTGTTTCCTCACAAGGCAGAGAGAAGAGTAGAGGAATCAATAGCTCTCATGTCTCTTCTTTTTTTTTTTTTTTGAAGGTTTTTTTTTAATTTATTTATTGGGGTGACAATTGTTAATGAAATTACATAATTTCAGGTGTACAATTCTGTATTACATCATCTATAAATCCCATTGTCTGTTCACCACCCAGAGTCAGTTCTCCTTCCATCACCATATATTTGATCCCCCTTACCCTCATCACCCACCCCCCACCCCCTTACCCTCTGGTAACCACTAAACTATTGTCTGTGTCTATGAGTTTTTCTTTCTCATTTGTTTGTCTTCTTTTTGGTTTATATACCACATATCAGTGAAATCATAGGGTTCTCTGCTTTTTCTGTCTCACTTATTTCGCTTAGCATTATACTCTCAAGATCCATCCATGTTGTCACAAATGTTCCTATATCATCTTTCCTTAACGCTGAATAGTATTCCATTGTGTATATATACCACAACTTCTTTATCCATTCATCTATCGAAGGACATTTTGGTTGTTTCCATGTCTTGGCCACTGTAAACAAAGCTGCAATGAACATTGGAGTACACGTTTCTCTATAGAGAAATGCTTTCAGATTTTTGGCGTAGATACCCAGAAGAGCAATTGCTGGGTCATATGGTAATTCTATTCATAATTTCTTGAGGAACCTCCACACTGCCTTCCATAGCGGCTGCACCAGTCTGCATTACCACCAACAGTGTATGAGGGTTACTTTTTCTCCACAGCGTCTCCAACACTTGTTGCTACTTGTCTCGATGATAGCCATTCTGACTGGGGTGAGGTGATATCTCATTGTGGTTTTTATTTGCATTTATCTGATGATTAGTGATGTTGAGCATTTTTTCATATGTCTATTTGCCATTTGTAAGTCCGCTTTGGAGAAATGTCTCTTCAGGTCCTCTGCCCAGTTTTCAATTGGGTTTTTTGTTTTTTTGTTGTTGAGTTTCATGAGTTCCTTATATATTTTGGATATTAGACCCTTATCAGAGGAACTGTTTGCAAAAATCTTCTCCCATTCAGTCGGTTGCCTCATTATTTTGTCGATGGTTTCTTTTGCTGTGCAGAAGCTTTTAAGTTTCATATAGTCCCATTCGTTTATTTTAGCTTTTACTTCCATTGCCTTTGGAGTAAAATTCATAAAATGCTCTTTGAACCCAAAGTCCATAAGTTTAGTACCTATGTTTTCTTCTATGCAGTTTATCGTGTCAGGTCTTATGCTTAAGTCTTTGATCCATTTTGAATTAATTTTAGTACATGGTGACAAATAACAATCCAGTTTCATTCTTTTGCACATGGCTATCCAATTTTCCGAGCACCATTTATTGAAGAGGCTGTCTATCCTCCATTGTATGCTTTTGGCTTCTTTGTCAAAAATTATCTGTCCATATCTTTGTGGTTTTATTTCTGGGTTCTCAATTCTATTCCATTGGTCTATGTGTCTGTTTTTCTGCCAATACCATGCTGTTTTGATTATTGTAGCCCTGTCGTACAAGCTAAAGTCAGACAGTGTGATACCTCCAGCACTGTTCTTTTTTTTTTAAGATTGCTTTGGCTATTCGGGGTCTTTTCTGGTTCCAAACAAATCTGATGATTTTTTTGTTCTATTTCTTTAAAAAATGCCATTGGGATTTTGATGGGGATTGCATTAAATCTGTGTATTGCTTTGGGTAATATGGCCATTTTAACTATGTTGATTCTTCCAATCCATGAGCAAGGAATGTCTTTCCATTTCTTTGTGTCTTCTTCAATTTCTTTCAAAAATGTCTTATAGTTTTCAGCATATAAATCCTTTACATCCTTGGTTAAGTTTATTCCTAGGTATTTTATTATTTTTTCTGCAATTGCAAAGGGAATTGTTTTCTTTTTTTATTTCTTTTTCTGAGATATCATTGTTAGTATATAGGAATGCAATGGACTTTTGTACATTGATTTTGTAGCCAACAACTTTACTGTATTCATTGATTGTTTCTAACAGCTTTTTGGTGGAGTCTTTAGGGTTTTCTATATATAGCATCATGTCATCTGCAAAGAGTGACAATTTAACTTCTTCATTCCCAATTTGGATGCCTTTTATTTCTTTCTCTTGCCTGATGGCTCTGGCAAGGACTTCCAACACTATGTTGAAAAGCAGATGTGATAGGGGACAGCCCTGTCGTGTTCCTGAACGTAGAGCAAAGGGCTTCAGTTTTTCACCATTGATTATGAGATAGGCTGAGGGCTTGTCATAGGTGGTCTATATTATGTTAAGATGTTTTCCTTCTATACCTATTTTATTGAGTGTTTTAATGATAAATGGATGTTGTATCTTGTCAAATGCTTTTTCTGCATCAATTGATACAATCATATGATTTTTGTCCTTTATTTTGTTTATGTGATGTATCAAATTGATGGGTTTGCGGACGTTGAAACATCCTTGTGCCCCGGGGATGAACCCCACTTGGTCGTGATGAATAATCTCTTTAATGCATTGTTGTATTCGATTTGCTAGAATTTTGTTTAGGATTTTAACATCTGTATTCATCAGAGATATTGGTCTGTAGTTTTTTTTTTTGTGTTGTCCTTACCAGGTTTTGGTATCAGGGTAATGTTGGCCTCATAAAATGAGTTAGGGAGTACTGACTCTTCTTCAATTTTTTGGAAGAGTTTGAGCAGGATTGGTATTAGATCCTGTTTGAAGGTTTGGTAGAATTCACTAGTGAAGCCATCTGGTCCAGGACTTTTGCTTTTGGGAAGGTTTTGGATGATTGATTCAATTTCTTTACTGGTGATCGGTCTGTTTAGATTTTCTAGTTCTTCATGGCTCAGCCTTGGAAGGCTATATGTTTCTAAGAACTTGTCCATTTCTTCTAGGTTATTGAATTTTGTGGCATATAGTCCTTCATAGTATTCTTGAATGATCCTTTGTATTTCTGTGGTGTCGTGATAACTTCCCCTTTCTCATTTCTGATTTTGTTAATTAGTGTCTTCTCTCTTTTTATCTTAGTGAGTCTAGCCAAGGGTTTGTCGATTTTATTAATTTTTTCAAAGAATCAGCTCTTTGTCACATTAATTTTTTCTATTGTCTTTTTTTCTCTATTGTCTATTTGTTCTCTATTTCAATAAGCTGTGCTCTGATTTTTGTTATTTCCTTTCTTCTGCTGACCTTGGGTTTCACTTGTTCTTCTTTTTCTAGTTCTTTGAGGTGTAACATAAGGTTATTTATTTGTGATTTTTCTTGTTTCTTGAGATAGGCCTGTAATGATATAAATTTCACTCTTAAAACTGCTTTCGCCACATCCCAAAAATTTTGGTAGGATGTATTTTCATTGTCATTTGTTTCTATGTATCTTTTGATCTCTCCTCTAATTTCTTCTTTGACCCAGTCGTTCTTTAAAAGTATGTGGTTTAATCTCCATGTATTTGTGTTTTTCCTGTTTTCTTTTTGCAGTTGATATCCAATATCAAAGCCTTGCGATCAGAGAATATGCTTGGTATGATTTAAATCTTCTTAAATTTGCTGAGGCTGCTTTTATGCCCCAATATATGGTCTATCCTTGAGAATGTTCCATGTACATTCGAAAAGAATGTATAGTCTGATGTTTTAGGATGAAGTGCTCTATATATGTTAATGACGTCCATTTCATCTAATGTTTCATTTAGGGCTGCAATTTCGTTATTTATTTTCTGTTTGGATGATCTATCCATAGCTGTCAATGATGTATTTAAGTCCCCTAGTATAATTGTGTTTTGGTCACTTTCTCCCTTTAGTTCTGTTAGTAGTTGCTTGGTATATTTTGGAGCTCCCTGATTGGGGGCATAAATATTGATGACTGTTATGTCTTCTTGTTGTATAATCTCCTTTACCATTATGAAATGTCCATCTTTGTCTCTTGTTATCTTTTTCACCCTGAAGTCTGTTTCATCTGATATCATTATGGCTACACCTGATTTTCTCTGGGTACCATTTGCTTGGAGTGCCAATTTCCACTCTCTCACTTTGAGTCTATGCTTGTCCTTATAGCTGAGATGTGTCTCTTGGAGACAGCATATAGTTGGATTTAGTTTTTTGATCCAATCTGCTACTCTGTGACTTTTTAATGGTGAGTTCAGTCCATTTACTTTTAGGGTGATTATTGATATGTGAAGATTTCCTGTCATTCTATCTTTATTTTTCTGGTAAGGCTGTGACTCCATGGTTTCTTTGCCTTTTTGTTGTTGTCTATTATTTCTGTGTGGTGGTATTCTATGATGTTTCCCTCTGTTTCTTCTTTTATTACAGTATATATTTCAGGTCTGGATTTTTTTTTGAGTGGTTACCCTTAAGATTAAGTAAAAGAAAGTTTGATATTTAGAGTATTCCATTTTCTTCAGCACGCTTACTTTCTCCATTCCCATATTCCAGTTCAGGCCTTTACACCCCCCTTTTTATGTTTCAGTTGCCACAAATTGTCCCTGTTGATGGTGGTCGAATAGCCTCCTTTAGTATTTCTTGTAGTGCAGGTCGTGTATTAGAAAATTCCCTCAGCTTCTGTATGTCTGGAAATGTCTTTATTCCTCCTTCATATCTAAAGGATATCTTTGCTGGATATATTATTCTTGGCTCATGATTTCTCTCTTTCAATAGTTTGAATATTTGGTTCCACTCCGTCCTGGCTGGTAGAGTTTCTGCTGAAAAATCTGATGATAATCTAATGGGCTTTCCTTTGTAGGTTACTGTCTTCTTTTCCCTGGCTGCCTTGAGGATTCTTTCTTTGTCGTTGATTTTAGACAGCTTCAATACAATGTGCCTTGGAGAAGGCCTGTTGGGATTGAGGTAATTAAATGTTCTATTTGCTTCTTGGATTCGAGGATCCAGTTCTGTCCACAAATTTGGGAAGTTCTCATTAACAATATCTTTGAGTATATTCTTTGTTCCCTTTTCTCTTTCTTCTCCTTCTGGTATGCCCATTATTCTTATATTGCTCTTTCTGATGGAGTCAGAAAATTCTTGTAGAGTTCTTTCATTTCTTTTAAGTCTCAATTCTCTTTCTTCTTCCATCTGTGTAATTTCCAGTTTTCTATCTTCGATGTCACTGATTCTTTCCTCCATCTGGTCAACTCTACTACCTAAGCTGGTTATTTCATTCTTAATTTCTTCTATTGAGTTCTTAATCTCCAGATTCCATTTGGTTCTTTTTTAAAATTTCAATCTCTTTCGTAAAATGCTCATGTTGTTCTTTCATTGCATTTCTGAGTTCATTAAATTGCCTTTCTGTGTTTTCTTGCATCTCTTTGAGGTTTTTCAGAACTGCAATCTTGAATTCTCTATCATTTAAGTCATATATTTCCATATCTTTAAGTTCCTTTTCTGGAGACTTTTCACTTTCTTTCTGAGCTGTCTTGTTGCCTTGGTTATTCATGGCAATTACTGATTTATTATTTCTCTTCCTAGACATCTACAGGAGTGGCTTCTGCAACAGGTTGATAGGAAGAGGTCTTTCGTTTGTTTTCCAATACTTGTTGGAAGAATGTTTTATTTTCTCTCTGACTCCAGCCTTTTTTTTTCTCTCTGACACAGTAGTGCTATATTTTCTCTGCACTTTTCCAGCTTCTCACACAATGGGGGGATTCCCTGGGAGAAGGGTCTCTCCTCTGTTAACAGTTCACCTGGGTCATAGGGCATGACGTCCCTATGGGGGTGCGGAGAGCTTTTGAAGTTCCAAAGCTCTTTCTGCTCCCGATTCAGAGTCCGTATGTTTCAGCAGTTCTCTTTATTCCTGAAGGGATCGGCCCAGATAGGTGGGGCCAGGGGCAGGGTGAGTTGTGAGAGGTGGCCAACAGCAATGGCGGCGACCACCACCACTGCCGGTCCTGCTTCCACAGCTCCCTCCCCTTTGAGGGAACTAATTGGGCTGCGAATCTGTTCTGCGGTCCACAGTTCTCAGAACAGCAAAAATCCTGTCCTTTTGATTTGACACTGCTACTTTATGGCTTCTAGCAACGGGCAGGTGGGGGCGGGGCGAGCTCTGGGAGGGTAGGGAGGGGCGGCTAGTCTCAGTGCCTAAGGCTTCTGTTCTCAGCTCCGCAGTGAGGGCTTAAACCACAGTTTTCAGCCTTCTTCCCTCAGTCTTTGCTCCGAGGTGTCTTTCCTGAGTGTTGGGTTCAACCGTGTTATATGTTGCCCCTCAGCTCTGTGGGCGGTAAGCTGAGCCCTAGCAGTCCGAGTCCTTCCCTCTCCCGCAGCTGCAGTAATTCTGAGATGTAGCGAGCTCGGAGCACTGAGCTAGGTCTGCGTCCTGCACCCGCGCGGCTCCGTCTCCGCACTTCTCACTTCCCTCCTTCCCCGCTGGGGCGATTCGCCCACCTGGAGGTGAATTCAGTAGTGGACCTCTTCATCTTGCCTGTCTGCTGTGCAGGGAGTTCCTTGTGGAGTTATTGTTGTCCGATTAGTTGTAAATTCCAGGAGAGCTTTCCAGAGGCTCACCTCACGCCGCCATTTTGATCCGGAAAAATCTCATGTCTCTTCTTATAAGAACACTAATCCAATCCTGAGGACTCCACCCTCATGACCTCGTTATCTTCCACAGGCCCTACCTCCAAATTCTATCACATTGTAGATTAAGGTTTCAACATATACAGTCCACAACAAATTCCAACCAGCCACAGTGAAGAGTCTTCATTAAACATCCAACACTCAGTGGAACATTGACATTCAGTGGAGATGTCCTTAGTAGTAGGAGAAAAGATACTTTAGTAGTAGGACTGAATTTTCACTAGAGTAAAGGTTACTAGAGACCCAAAGGAAACTTAATGACAGCCCTCAGAGAAATCAAACTGACCCAGGATGCCTTGACTGCCTGTAAAACACAGTCCACCTCTCTTTAGAGGAAGACAATAAATCTAGGCACTTATAATATAGGCACTTATAATATAGCATATAATATAAGCAGGACCCAATCAAAAATTACTAAGCATACAAAGAAGCAGGTAAGTGTGACCCATGAAGAGAACATGAAAACCACATACTACAGTTTGTTGTAAAGAGAGATGCAAAAATCATCAACAAGATAGTAGCAAACCAAATCCAACAACACATAAAAAGGATTATTAAGCATAACCAAGTGAGATTAATCACAATCATGCAAGGCAGATTTAACATCTAAAAATTAATCAATGTAGCACACCATATGAATAAAATAAAAGATAAAACCATATTATTAACTCAATAGATGCGGAAAAGGCATGTGCCAAAATCCAATACACCATCATGATTGAAAACAATCAACAAACTAGAAACAGAATAAAATGTCTTCAATCCGATAAAGGCCTCTATAAAACCCCCACAGCTAACATCATACTAAATGTCAAAGACTGAATATTTTTCCCCTAAGATTAGGAGTAAGTTTAGCATGTCTGCCTTCTCTGCTACATCCAATATTGTACTGAAAGTTCTAACCACGGAAAGTATGGGGTGGAAAAGAAAAGGCATATAGATTGGAAAGAAGGAATAAAACAATCTTTACTTGGAGATGACTTGATCTTGTATATAGAAAATGCTAAGGAATAAGAAACAAAACTATTATAACTAATTGATGAGTTCAGTAAGGTTGCAAGATGAAAGATCAATATACAAAATCAGTTGTATTTCTGTATAATAAGCAATAAATATTCCAAAAATAAAATAAAGAAAATAACTTCTTTTATAATAGTATTAAAAAGGATAAAATACTTAGGAATATACTTAACATATTCAAGAAAAGAAGTTCAAGACTTGTACTCTAAAAATTGTTGAAAGAAATTACAGAACTAAATAAATGGAAAAGCATCCTATATCTATGGTTCTAAGAACTTACTTAGTATTGTTAAAATGGCAGTAACTCCAAATTTATCTACAGATTTGATGAAATCCCTGTCAAAATCTCAGCTAGTTTTTTTGAAAAATTGAGAAGTTGATCTTAAAATTCAAACTGACATGCAGGGAACACACAATAACCATAACATTCTGGAAAAAGAGGAGCAAAGTTGGAAAACTCAAACTTCTTGCACTGTCTGATCTAAAAATTTAAGTGGTGCCTTAACATCTCAAAGTTGCACAGAATCCCATGGGTTCCTCTGCTCTCACCAGATATGCTCCCCCACCAAGCAGAAAAAGATATATCCTTGGCTGGTTCCCCTATCAGCTGGACCAGCTGGACCCCACCAACCTAATGGGTTTCAGTTCCCTGCCAGCCCATGAAATTATTCAAACAAGCCACCCTACCCTCTGGTACTACAAAGCTTATCTCCCACAACCAGTGCTGCTGGTTCACTGTGCTTCCAAGTGTAACCTGTACATGGCCTTGCATGGCACGTGGTGTCCTCTTCCACCAGTCTGTAAGTATATGTGACTAATACACTGCTGCCAATCTCAGATGTCCTGTGCTGGGCATTATGTTCAACCATCCCATACTTTAGGGATGGGATCACTCCTTCACCAGCAAAGTGAATGTGACACACCCAATTCAAAACTTATTATAGAGGTAATCAGAACATCTTCCAATTATAAAACTTATTACAAAGCTATAGCAATCAAGATTATGTGTCACTAGCATAAGAATAGACAGATATATCAACGTAATAGAATTGAGAGTCTAGAAATAAGCCCTTACGTTTATGATTAGTTGATTTTCAACAATAGTGCTAACACAATACAATGTGGAAAGAATAGTGTTTTTACTAATGGTGCTGGAACAACTGGATATCCACATGCAAAAAAATGGACACCCCCACCTCAAAATATATACAAAATCTCTTTCTATGCTCGTGTCCTGTGATTAAATCAATGGAAAACTACAGAATCTCAATTAATGCAGAGCTACTAATGGTCCAGACCCTTTAGGAATAAAATTTTGGATCACTCCATGAGATAAAGAAAAATGACCAGCTGAGGTGCTTGCTGATATTAAAGGAATATACAATAGATAATGAAAAAAGATAGTTATAACTACCAGCTATGATGATGTGTTCAGTTGCAGAAATAAGGACTGTAATTTTGTTATGAATTGTTTGTGAATATGTACCATATATATCTCAAATATCTTTGTTCACTTTCCTCTCTTATCCCCTTATCATCTAATCATGTAACATAAGATTTATTAATAATAATAAACCTTTATATCACAACATTTAATATATATATATATATATATATATATATATATATATATATATATACACACACACACACAAAGGAAACATCAAAATCAATGAAAGACCAAATGTAAGAGCTAAAATTATAAAACTCTTAGAAGAAAACTTTGGTGTTAATTTCCATGACCTTGCATCAGGCAATGGTTTCTTAGATAAAAGACCAAAAAGTACAAATAACCAAAGAAAAATAAATTGAACTTTTTCAAAATTAAAAGGTTTTATGGTTCAAAGGGCATTATCGAGAAAGTAAAAAGACAACTCATAGAATGGGAAAAAATATTTGTAATTCATGTATCTGATAAGGGACTTGTATCCAAACTATATAAAGAATGTTTATAACTTAATAATAAAAATACCAAAAAAAAAATTTAAATGAGAAAAGTATCTGAATAGACATTTCTCCAAAGAAGATATACAAATGTGGTACATACATACATTGGAATATTACATGCCCATAAAAAAGAATGCAATCTTACAATTTACAACAACATGGATGGACTAAAGGGTGTTATGCTAAGTGAAATAAGTTAGACATAGAAAGACAAATCCCATATGATCTCACATTTATGAAATCTAATAAACAAACAAACAAAACAGAAACAAATACATAGACACAGAACAAACTGCTGGTTGCCAGATAGTTGGGGCGTTGGGGGGCTGGGTGGAAAAGGTAAAGGGATTAAGAAGTACAAATTGGTAGTTACAGAATATTCATGGGGATGTACAGTATAAGGAATATAGTTGTAATATTGCAATAACTATGTATGGTGTCAGGTGGGTACTAGACATATCGGGGGAAATCACTTCGTGTGTTATAATTGCCTAACTATGCTATATACCTGAAAGTAATATAATATTGAATGTCAACTGTAATTAAAAAACAAAAAAATTTAAAATAAAAATAAATTAAAAATTAAAAAAGAAGATATACGAAAGGTCAATAGCACATGAGCACATGAAAAAATCTTCAGCATCATTAGTCATTAAGGAAATGCAAAGCAAAATTACAATGAAATGTCACCTCACACACACTAAAACAGCTCTAGTTAAAAAGACAGACAATGGTTATGTGTTGACAAGGACAAATTGGAAAAATTGAAATCCCCATGCATTGCTGGTGGGAATGTAAAATGATGTAGTGCCATGAAAAGAGTTGGACAGTTCCTCAAATTGTTAAACATATAGTTACCATGTGATCCAGCAATTCTACATATGACGAGGGATCAAAAAATATGGCGAATGTTTAAATTTTAAACAATTTATTACAGTAAAAGACACATTGACATTAATACTCCTCAAAATACTCCCCCTCGCTTCGAACACATTTACGCCATCGTTCTTGCCACTTTCTGAAGCAGTTCTGGAAGTCCTTTTTGTGAGTGTCTTTACATCATGACAAACACTCCGTGTCACATATCACTTCTGGTACGGCAATTTCTGTCAAATAAAAACATTACCGTGTGTCTTCATCACCTTATTCACCAGATCTGGCGCCATGTGATTTCTGGCTCTTCCCCAAAGTCAAAATGACCATGACTATTTTGAATCGATTTAGGATATTGAGGCAGCCATGGCAGCACAACTAAAGAGACTCATGAAAGGGACTTCCAAAACTGCTTCAAAAATGGATAGAACGATGGAATAAGTGTGTTCAAAGCAAGGGGGAGTATTTTGAGGGGGATTAATGACAATGTGTTTTTTACTGTAATATTTTTTTTTAATTTAAACATTCACTGTATTGTTTTATTACACCTCATATGAGTATATATATCCAAGAGAAATGAAAACATACCTCCACACAAAAAAATGTGTACTTGAATGTTTCTAGAAGCATTAGTTATAATAGCCAAAAAGTAGAAACAATGCAAAGGTCCATCAGCTGATGATTGGGTAAATAAAAAGGGACATAAGCATGCACTGAAATATTACTTAGCAATACAAATGCATGAAGTACTGATTCATGCTACAAAATAAATGAAACCCGAAAACGTTATCCTAAGGGAAATAAGTCAGTCACAGAAGACCACATATTATATGATCCTGTTTATATGAAATATTCAGAATAGATAAACTTATAATGACAGAAAATAGATAAATGGTTGCCAGGGGCTGGCAGGAGGGAAAATGGGGAGTGAATGCTAATGAGCATATGATTTCTTTTTGGGGTGATGAAAATATTCTGAAATTAGAGCGTGGTAGATAGTAGCCTCTCAATTCTGTGAACACACTGAAAACCACTGAATTGTACACTTCAAGTGGGTAGATTTTACGGCAGTGAATTATGTTCCAATAATTCTGTTTAAAAAATTAATATGGAAATGCAAAAACCTAATATAGCTAAAACAATCTTGAAAAAGAAACACAAAGATGGAAATCTTTTATCAACTGATTTCAAGATTCATTATAAACCTCCAGTGATCAAGATAGTGTGGTATTGATCCAGAATAGACACATACTTATATTGTCAGTTGATTTTACAAAGGTGCTAAGATAATCCAATGGGTATAGTCATTTCCACAAATAGTGCTATAAAATTGGATACCTATATGCAAAAATAAACATAAAAACCTTCACCTTTATCTCACATTATATACAAAAATAAATTTAAAAGGGTCATAGGCCTAAATGTACGAGTTAAATTTATAAAACTTTTAGTAGAAAACAGAGGAGAAAATCTTTATAACCTTTGGTTAGGCAAAGATTTCTCAAATATATATAAAAATATGAACTATAAATAAAAATTTTGACAAAATTGGAGTTCATAAAAATTAAAACTTGCTCTTCAAAATATATTGTTAAGAGAAGAAACAGCAAGACACACACTGGAAGAAAACATTTACAAAATATACACTTAATTTCAGAATATATAAAAACCTCATAATTTATTAATAAGAATACAAATAATAAAACACAAACAAATGGGCAGAACACTTGATATTTATCAATCAAGATATATAAATGACAAAGAAAGATCATTTATTTCAACATCATTACTAATTAGGGAAATGCACATTAAAACCATATGAGAAACACCTACGCATCACTAGAATGGCCAAAATTTAAGAGACTGACCATACTAAGTTTTGGTGAGAACGTGGAACAACTGGAACTTTATTGGTGGGAATTCAAATTGTACAGGCATTTTGAAAACTCTTTGGCAATTTTCTATGGTGTTAAATATACACTTACCCTATGATCCAGCAATCCGGCTCCCACATATTTATCGAAGAGATATTAAAAATGGATATCCACACAAATACTTCTACTGAAATGTTCACAGCAGCTGTATTTATAATAATCCCAAACTGTGAAAACACAGAACAAATTGTCATAGATCTATACAATGAAACACTACTCAACAATTAAAAGGAAGACCAATTGATGCATGCAACAACATGAATGAATTTCAAAAGCCTTTGCTAAATAAAAGACAGACACAAAAGACTACGTACTGACTCAATTCATATGAGTTCTAGAAAAAGAAAAAACTACATTGACAGAAAAGGATGTATGGCTGCCAGTGCCCAAGATCAGAGGAGGGCATGGACTGACTGGGGCATAAGGGAATCTTCTGTATTTTGATTATGGTGATAGATACACTCCTATGCTCATTTGTCAAAATTTATCAAATTATACACTTAAAATTGGTAACTCTCCTTAAATGCAGATTATACCCGAATAAAGCTGATTAACAACAACATCTGAACAATAGCTGTAATTGGCAAGGAGGCCATTCATTAGGAGAGAAGTCTGGCCATGTACTGAGACAGACTAAAACAATATGATCCTTTATTCATAGAGATCTGAATTGGGCGGGGTGGGGGGAGGTGGGTTAAAATAGTCGCAGAAGGAAGTATATTTAGATTTAGGAAAACACACAACCATTCTCTTTTTGAAACTGAAATAGGAAATGTAGGTCAACTTACCTCTGAATGTGGTTCAGTGTAACAACTTCCTTCTGCCTGGGGGAATTTGGGCAGAACTTGATGGAAAGTTCTTTCCTTTAGAGCTCCAACCTTCGCCTGTGGAGGATGGTCTCTGGAGTGTGAGTTCACGTCCCAGAGGCAGCACCCAGTTGTGCCCCCAGGTGAGGACAGCAGGGCTGCAGGGCCAGGTCAGGCAATCATCATGCCCCTGAGGCAGATATCAGGGGGTGGGTCTGACCACCAGATGCAGACACTAGATTTTTTTATTTTAAATCATGATTCAATTTCCAGGCCGGAGGTAAATCAAGGTAGAAAAAATAAGGATATAGGATATTCTGATTTTTTTTAAATAAAGTTATTTTAAACCATCTGTGGAAAAACATGATCTACAAAGGTAAAAATCCTTGAGTCTCGCTTCTGATTTCAGAGCTCTGTCTTCTCTGATCATAGTTCTACCTGCCTAGCATCAAGGACACTAAGGTATCATTATAGGCTCTAAAATCCAAGTTCTGGACAATAGCACAGGTAACGTACACACCTGAGTATTATGATGGATTTTGGTTTTGTTTTGTTTTGTTTCTAGAGAGAATGGAACAACCCAACTATTCTCACTTCTCTTGCAATGTGCATTTTATTCTTTGCATAAATACCACTTTCTGACTTATTTTGGTTGGTGAAGCCTTTTCCCTACCATTGTAACATGTGGAGGACTGTTACTAGTCTTTGCAGTGAATGGACACTGAGAAATCCTTTTACTCGGTGAGAGGAATATGAAATGAAGAGAAGAGGACACATTTAGCAGGTGGAAACAGAAACAGAAGTGCTTTCTCACCTCAGGGGTACATTTTAAAGCTTCCAGCTTCTAGCTCTCAATTAACAAATCCACACCTCAATTCCCACACCAGTGTTTTCTCTGGTCAGGTCAAGCAGAATTATTAGAAGTGCAGAAAGAAGTTGTTTTAAAGAGTCTCTCAACCAGGGAATGACTCCTGATGAAGCAACAAGCTCTGGTGGGTGAAAAGGCACTGGGGATGGGTTGCCCCATTTTCGAAGGAAGGTGTTTACAGGGCTTCACAATGCTACAGGCAAAGAGTAGATTTATTTAATGAGAACTCTCTGTCTAGAGGTGAAATAACACAGCCATCAGGGCCAGATGTGTTTTGGATACAGGCCTTCAGCTGCTGCAAATCCATGGACTGCTTGTCCAAAATCAGAGAAAGCTATAATATTTGAGAAATGCTTTAAAAAATTAAATATAGCTCCTTCTTTTTCTTCCTTCTTTTATTGAATGAGCACATACACATTTGTGTCCACAGACACATGAACATGCAGATACATATCACACTCCTCCAGGATGTGGACTCCAGCATTAACAGCCTTTGTGACAAGCATTGGTGAGTTGTCACCTCACCATGACTGGGTTTCTACATCTGTAAAGTCATGACAGAAGCTGCCTCTTATGGATGTTGTGAGGAATAAAGAGATAAGGCATGTAAGGTAAGGCATGTAAGGTACATAGAACAGTCCCTGGCACGTGCTAAATAATTGTTAACCTGAATTACAATCGTTATGTGTACACAAGTACATACACATATACACAGGCAACTGTGCAGGCCTTCACACAGACAGCCTGTGCTCGTACACCTGCATATCAGCACCCACGCACATGCACAGCGTGAGCACAACCTTTCATCCATCTGTACATACATGATACACATCTTCCCAGCACTGCACAGTGTGTGTTCAGACACACACAGTGACACACAAGGGTGTCACCCCTAGGCCAAGATCAGCAGTGGTCCCCTGTAACCTCACAGAGCCCCTATCACTTGATGCCTGACCTGTCCTTGCCCTGTCCTATCATTCTTTGAGGTGCACAGGTGGCAGGACTCGAGCTCTCCCAGCACCTGCATCCCATGCCCCTTTATATGCTGCATCTTCCTGCTTGTGGGAGGAGCCGGCACATCCCGACACTCCACGGCTTTCCACCCTGATTCACAGTCAAGCCCACTCACACCAGTTCCTCACAGGGATGGGAGCCTGCACAGTGTACCTACTGGTTTTAGGAGAGCCCTGGCTGAGTAAAAACCTTCCAGCATTCTCCATTCATCCTAGTGAAAAGTCCAAAATCATTAAACAGTGTGCAAGCTCAGACGCTGGCTATCTCCAGCCTTCCCTGCACCATGAACTGCTTCTTACTCCAGAACCACTGCCTACTTTCACAGGCTTCAGGACATTCTTCATGCCATTCTCCATCCAGCAAGCTCCTCCTAGGGCTTCAAAGTCCAGCTCAAACACCAACGCTTTTCTGAATTGACGCAGCACGCTTGTTCCCTTCTCTGTGCCTCCACCCACTCCGCTACTGCCCTGGGTGGCCCTGCTTGTGCTGCATTGAGAGGACCCACCTGGATAAAGTCTACCTTCTCCCACCAACCCTTTCTGTCCTAAACCCTCTGACCGCACAGCATCTCCCACCTCATTTTTCAAAATACTCTTTCCTTTTTTCACAGCGCTGTTCACATCAACGTCCATCCTGGACCTCAAATATGCCAAATTCTTTTGTGCTTCTGGGCCTTTTCATTGGTTTTGCCCTCTACCCACCTCCTCCCCAAACACACACACACACACACACACACACTACCCCTCCCAGCTGTTTGCAGTCACCACCTTTTTATCCTTCAATTCTCAGTTCAAAACTCCCTGCAGAGAGATCTTTCAAGCTCCCCTATCCAAAAGACCCTTTTTCCCTTTATTACTACTTTTTAGGTTGTACTTTTACTTTCTTCACAGCACTTTTCACAGCCTGTAATTATCCAATTATCTGTTCCTGTTTCTTGTCTGTTCCCCCAGTCAGTTTGTCAGCTTCGCATGTTCTCGGCCACATTGGCTTTACTCAGGGCTGTGGTCCCAGCACCTGCTACACGGGAAGGGCTCCATGAATGACAGGTCTGCTTCCCCACCAGGCACTGAGTTGCTGAAGGACAAGCACTGTGGCTAATATTCACACCTTTCTTTTCTTGTTATTTGACTACCCAAGGCTGTAGGAGCTCTGGGTATCATCTTTGCAAAAGGTAAAACTCTGTCCCCTGAGGCAAGACTAATAAAAATAGAGCTGCTTTATTTGAAACAGGGATGTGTGGAGCCCACACGTGTGCAAACGAGAGCACACATACACACTCACACACATTATCTTATTGATTTGGGGCCTTTTCCTGGAATCACCATAGCTCTGATGAGTTAAGTGTGAAAAAAACACACTAGTGAGTTCTCTGAAGCAGGTGCTATAGTCTGAATATTTGTGTCCCCCAAAATCCATGGGTTAAAATCTAACTCACAATGTAATGGTATCAGGAGGTGGGACTTTTGGGAGGTGATTAGGTTATGAGGGTGGGACCTAGTGCTGTTATAAAAGACTCCAGCGCACTCCCTCAGCCCTTCTGCCATGTGAGGACATAAGTTTGCTGTTTGCAACCTGGAAGATGAACCTCACCAGAACCTAGCTGTGGGGACAGAGCCACGAGTGCCGTTTCTAGGCTCTCGACCTCATGTGGAAAGGTGCTGGCTCAGGTAGTAAATGGCCATCAATTGTGATTGGATGGCCATCAGCTGTGGCTAGTGGGCCGTCAGCTGTAACCAGTGAGCCATTAATAAAACTGCCACTAATAAAACTGCCGTGGCTACGCTAGCAGAAAATGGGGGCTAGCAAGAAGATGATGCTGGCAAGCGTGGATTGCAGTTAGCATGGCGGATTGCAGCTAGCAAGTGAGGTTGGTTGGCAGAGAGAAGTGGATGGCAGGTTGCGGATCATGTGGGTCCTGCTTCCTGTGTCTCCAACCCAGCCACCAGCGAGACTATGGTATGACTCCCCTACCTATGGCTCCGTGGGTGTTCCTTTTTGGCCTCACCATGTCCTGCGTTCTTATGTGGGGAGTGGAACCAGAGACCCCATATGATACCCTGCATGACACTAACCATGCTGGCATCCTGATTTCAAATTACCCAGTTTGTGATATTTTTATAGCAGCCAAAAGGACCAAGACATATCTGTTCTTTACTCCAAGTTCTGGACTTCCTGGAAGAGAAAGAGTCAACCAGCAACAAGGGAGAATATAGCCAGAGACCTTCCCACTTGTTTGTTGAGTCCCAGCAGATCTGGATAAGTTATACTGATGGGAGACAGGGAGCTGGAAGGTCTCAAGAAGAATGGGGAGGCCCCATCCAAGGGCTACTCACAGAGCATCACGCCTCACTGTGGACAGTGAGATCCACCAAGGGTTATATCATCTGCCTTTGTGAGCATCCCCTGAGGCAGATGGTGCCCTCTGATGAGCCTGAGCCCCCTCGTCATTACAAAACAGACTGTCAGAGGGAAAGGGGCCTGGGGCTAAGCACTGTATTAGCCAGAGCAACAGAATCATCGCAATGGAAATGGTTTATTTTAACCATCACGTTCTCCTAACACCCTCATTTGATGCAACAGGAATCTGAGCCACAAAGAGTTGCAGGTCAGTGTGCCTAGAGTCACAGTCAGCCTGGGATACAGGTCTCCTGCTTCCTCATAGAGTGCACCCTCCATTCCCAGGCTGCCTTTCAGAAGCTGGCCTGCAGGCACATAGCTCTCCTGACTCCTGAACCTAAAGAACTTCCAAAGCTGATCTTCCTCAACCCTCCTGCCAGTTGAGCCAGAATATCAGAACACGTCTTTAGAATTTCCTCTGCAGCTATAGTGTATGGGTGGACAGGGAGCCCAGTTTCCCTGGAACATCAGTATTTGCTCTCCTTGCCACACCCCTACTGGTCCACGTGGTGCCTCTCCCTGCCCTGTTTCCTGCTTTCACTGGGTGTCTGCATGCACTGTCTTCCCCAGTACCCTCCCATATGGCAATGTACCTGTCCCTGCTAGCTGTGCAACCTTAGATGGAAACATGACTCCCCTGTCCTCATCTGCAAAATGGAGATAATGATAGTGTATGACCCACGTGCTTCCAGGAGGACTAAATACATCAATACTTGTGATAAAATTACAGCAGGCCTGGCATAGAGCAGTGTCATGTGGGGTGTCTGGTCCTGCTCCCTGCATAAGAACGCAGAATATGGTGAGGCCAAAAAGGAACACCCACGGAGCCATAGACAGGGGAGTCATACCACTATATTCTCGCTGGCAGGTGGGTTGGAAATACAGGAAGCGAGCTCCACAATCTGCATCCACTTCTCTGCTAACCAACCAACCAACCAACCCCTTGCTAACTGCAATCCACTCTTGCTAGCTCAGCCATGGCAGTTATATTAGCGGCTAATGGCTAACCAATGGCCAACTAGTCACAGATGATGGGCATCTAGTACCCAAGCCAGCAGCTTTCCACGTGAGGCCGAGAGCCTGGAAAATGCTCTCTGGGACTCTGTCCCCACACTCCACTTCTACAGGGTCTCGCCTCACAATCTACGTGACAAGTGTCTTCCGTGAGGGGCCCTGTGTCAGGAACCTGGAGGTATCCTGTGCACAGCCAGGATTTCTGGGCACAGCCAGGGTTTTCAGGGTAGCACCAGTCTTTCTGGTCACAGCGAGACTTCCTGGGCACAGCAGGTTTTCTCATAAACAAGACTGCAGTCTGCGCCAGTGTCCACTAGGGCCAAAACCCTCTGCACATTGGAAGGAGACCAATGTATGGACAGTTCCACATGGGGCCTCCGGTCCCCACTCGTCCCGTCTGACCGAGTACCTTGTCTCCACCCCCCACCTCCTCTCAATCAAGCTGAAAGAAGTCGGCCTCAAGCAGCCGCATGAAGTCCTGGAGGGACATGGGTTGCACTTCCTGTACTTCCCCTTTAGGCTTCACCGGATTTGTTGTTCTGGACACAGCTGTTTCCAAAGTTCCAACAAGAGTACATTGGGTTGTTAGTCTATTTTTTTCCTCATCAACCCCTGCTGCCACAAGATCATGCCACATCTGCATGTGTGTTACTCTCTGAGTCCCGTGACCTCGCCCCCTTACTTTTGGGATTCCAGGTCTTGACTTCTTGGACCTCCTGTCTTAACTTCCCTTGCCTCCGGTTTTCAACATCCCCTAGGGTGGCCATGGCAGTTGTAACTTCATGGATCCACCGTCCCACATAAGGCGTAAGAATGGCAACCAAGGATCCCAAAGCGCTCGCAGGGGCCGTATCCAAAACCAGATCTCTCCTGCTGGCTGTAAAAAACTCATCATCCGGCCCCTGCATATTAGGGTTGAACATAGCATTTCTCATACCCATTTCACGGATGATTTGAGTAAGTTCAGCATACGATTGCCATTTACTCACAATGTCTGGCAGCTTGCCAGCCTCTCCCCATACTGTGCATACCGTAGCGATGAGCCACTCCATTAGAGAATGGTTGCCCTGGTCTTGAGCCAACCTATGGCAATTCTGTAAACTTTGTCACAGGGACAGATGCACTGCCACAGAGGCTAGCTTTTCCATTTCACCTGAGGAGCAAAGAATGCCCTTTCATCCCATAAACATAGTAGCCAAGCCAAGATCGGCTCTCCAGGGTGCTATAGGCAACGCCTCCCCTGCTCCTGCAACTCAATGAGAGTGTAAGGGGTGTAGGTTGTGAACTCAGTCACAGCTGGGTTACCGGCAGCAATGCCCCCGGACCCAAATGTTGCTCATGCTTTTCCTTTTGCTTCATGATGGGCTGGGCAGGGGTTTGAGAGCTACATTGTTTTCACTCACAACGTCTACCTCTGCCTCAGAGTCTCCACTGTGAGGATCCTTGCCATACGGGATACCCTGCTCGCTGCGCCATTTGTCATGCAAGGCAGCCTGCGGGGTCTCAGCTCCTGCTCCCCACATAAGAAAGCAGGATGTGGCTAGGCCAAAAAGGGACACCCACAAAGCCATAGGTAGGGGAGTCATACCACTATAGTCTCACTGGAGGCTGGAGCCACACGACCTGCAACCTGCTGTCTGCTTCTCTGCCTGCCAACCGACCAATTCTCCAACAAACGCAGCCACGACAGTTATGTCAGTGGCTAATTGGCTAACTGGTTACAGCTGATAGCTAACTAGCCACAGCTGATGGCCATCTACTACCCAAGCCAGCACCTTTTCACATGAGGCCAAGAGCCTGGAAACTGCTCTCTGGGACTCTGTCCCCATACCCCTTCTCTAACATGCGGACTCGAACTTACAGCACCTCCCACCAGGGCTGCTGGTCCCACACGTGGGCTATTTCACTAAGTTTGTCTTCCGTGTTATGACGAAACGTGGCCGGCTGTACACAACGCCTCTTCCGGCAGCCACTCAGCTGCAGAGCCTTCTCCACGCTGGCAGGAGAGACATCCATGTCCTCCCACCTCTCCTCGGGGGTCCAACTCCTGAGAACAGTGGCTACCAGGTACCAAACACTGTTTGGGGGCCACCTGTCCTCCTGCCCAAAGTCAGACACCCAAAGTCAGACACCCAAAGTCAGACACCATTCCTACCTGGCCAGAATCCTGCTTGCTGTGCCAGGTGTCCGATTGGGTGGAGGCCTCGTTACAAGATGTCCGCAACCCTTGGAGCCTACGGCAGCAGCAAATCACCAAAAGGAAGGTGATGCCCATCACAGCCAAAAGGATGGCGTGCCATCTGGAGGCTAGAGAGGCCCACCAATTCACAGAGGAGTCACGTTTCTCCCAGGCAGATTGTGTTTCCTGTTCCCAGTGCCACTCCTCACAGGTTTCCTGAAGCTGAGCTTTCACACATATAAACTGCTCCATTACCCCTTTGAAAATTCTGGCTAGCACCATATCCTTCTCGCTGTGCTATTTGTCCTGCAGGGTCTCTGGTCCCGCTCCCCGCACAAGAACACAGGATATGGCTAGGGCAAAAAGGAACACCAGTGGAGCCATAGATAGGGGAGTCACACCACTATAGTCTCGCTGGCGGCTGGATCGGAGATACAGAAAGCAGGCTCCAGAATCTGCTGTCAACTTCTCTACTAACCAACCAACTAACCAACCCTTGCTAACTGCAACCCACGCTTGCTAGCTCAGCCATGGCAGTTATATCAGTGGCTAATGGCTAACTGGTTACAGCTGATGGCCAGCTAGTCACAGCTGATGACCACCTATTACCCGAGCCAGCACCTTTCCAAATGCGGTCGAGAGCCTAGAAACTCTTCTCTGGGACTGTCCCCACAAGCAGCTTTTCCCATTCTCTGCTCTTTGAGCCCCCAGAGGCATTATTTACATACCAGGATGCCAGAGGAGCAGTGGAAGTGTCCTGATTACCAGAGATGGGGCCCTCTTGGAACAAGAGCATCTTTCATGCAGATAACAAGGTTGTGACCCTCCCTCACCTGGGTGGGAAACAACTGTCTTCTTTTCTTCTCCTGAATGCTAGGTGTGGGGACAGAGTCCCAGAGAGCAGTTTCCAGGCTCTCAGCCTCACGTAGAAAGGTGCTGGCTCAGGTAGTAGATGGCCGTCAGCTGTGGCTAATTGGCCATCAGCTGCAACCAGCTAGCCAATTAGCTACTGAGATAACTGCCGCAGCTGCACTGGGGAGTCGAGAGTCGAGTCAAGTCGAGTGAGTCGGTCGGTTGGCAGTCAGAGAAGCGAACAGCAGGCTGCAGGTCGTGTGGCTCCAGCCTCCAGTGAGACTACAGTGCCCCCAGTGAGACTATAGTGGTATGACTCCCCTACCTATGGCTCCATGTGTGTTCCTTTTTGGCCTAGCCATATCCTGCGTTCTATGTGGGGAGTAGGACCAGAGACCCCTCAGGCCACCCTGCACAACAAATGGCGGAGCGAGCATGGTCTCCCTGCATGACAAATGGTGCAGTGAGCAGGGTATGGTGCCGGCCAAAACTTACCAAAGGATGGTGGAGCAGTTTGAGCAAGTGAAAGCTCAGCTTTGGAAGGCCCATGAGGATTGACACCTGGAACGGGAGGTGCAGTCTGCCTGGGTGACTCAAGCCTCCAGATGGCACACCACCCTCTTGGCCAAAGAAGGTATCACCTTCATTTTGGTGATCTGCTGCTGTCTTAGGCTCAGAAGACTATGGACATCTTACACCGAGGCCACCACCCCCTCAGACACCTGGCAAGGCAAGCAGGATTCTGACTAGGTAGGAATGGCATCTGACTCTGGGCAGGAGGACGTGTGGCCCCCACACAGTGTGTGGTGCCCAGTGGCCACTGTTCTCAGGAGTTGGACCCCCGAGGAGGGGTGGGAGGACATGGACGGCTCTCCAGCCAACGTGGAGAGGGCCCTGCAGGTTCTGGCTGAGCGGTTGCCAGAGGAGGCGAAAGCTACAGCCGACCAAGTGGGCTGGACGTTCCTCACGGCCTTGAGTCGTAATATGGAAAATGCGACTAATGAAATAGCCCAGGTACCGGACCAGATGTCCCAGTTGGAGGCGCTGGAAGCTCGGGCCCACCTGTTTGAAGTGGGCCCCACAGTGGAGACTCTGAGGCAGAAGCGGAGGAAGCCACTAGAGACAATGTAGCTCCCAACCCCCACACCCGGCCAATCTTGAAGCAAAGGGTAAAACCTGAGCAACCTTTGGGCCCCGGGGGCGTGCTGCCAGCAACCCAGCTGTGACTGAGGTCACAACCTACACCCCTTGTCACGTCCAGCACAACACGGGCAGTGAGGGTGCAAGAAAGGGAGGCTTTGGGTTAAGTTCTTAAGGAAGAAACACTTAATGCCGTTAAATCTCAGAAGGCCAGGGGTCTCACAGTTCTGAAAGACTGGAGCCCAGAATAAAGCCAACTGGAGGTATTTATTGATAAGTATACATATACAAGAAAGTAACATTGTTTCTTATGCGTTCTGTGAGACTCATACATCATAGCAGAAAAATGTTTATTCCAATCACCCTTTTGCTGTCAACAGCTGAAGCATAAAGTACCATGATGTGTTAATTACGGTATGTACCCTCTCAGGGACAAGTCTCTCATATTGTAACAGTTTCATTGAGATAAGTGAGGAGAGCTGATCTTTATTGTCTTCATGACTTCTCTCACAATCAGATGAGAGGGGAAAGCCAGAGTCAGCAATGGCTTTTCCCAGGCAGGGGGCAAGGGGAGGCAAGGCTCCTAATGTATCTTCTAAGGCAGCTAATTGCGGGTCTCCACGGGGTTCCGCCTGCCTTGAGTTGTTCCCCCCATGGGGAATCTTACTCGTCATTGGCTGCAAATCATCTTTTGGAAACCAGATAGAGAGATATAAGGTGTAAAACATAGAAATAAGCAAAGTCCTAAAAAGGCACAGTCTCACAGACTTTTCTTTCCTCAAGAAAAGACACAGGGAGACAATCGGCTAGGCAGTTAGCTGTGTGAATACAACCCCTTACACTCCCACTGAGTTGCAGGAGCTGGGGAGGTGGTACCGACAGAGCCCTGGAGAGCCAGTCTCAGCTTGGCTACTACGTTTATGGGATGAGGGAGCAGACAACATTCTCTGCTCCTCAGGTGAGATGGAAAAGCTAGCCTTCGTGACAGTGCATCCGTCCGTGCGACAAAGGTTACAGAACTGCCATAGGTTGGCCCACGACCAGGGCAACCACTCTCTAATGGAGTGGCTCACTGCTGCGGTATGCACAGTATGGGGACAGCCTGGTGAGCTGCCGGACTCTGTGAGTCAATGGCAGTCATATACGGAACTCACTCAAATCATCCGTGAAATGGATATGAGACATGCTATTTTCAACTCAAACATGCAGGGGCTGGATGACGAGCATTTTAGAGCCAGCATGAGAGATCTGGTTTTGGATACTGCACCTATGAGTGCTTTTGGATCCCTGGTTGCCATTCTTGCGCCCTATGTGGGGCAGCAGATCCATGAAGTTACAACTGCCATGGCCATCCTAGGGGATGTTGAAAGCCAGAGGCAAAGGAAGTTAAGACAGGAGGTCCCAGCAGTTGAGACCTGGAAGCCCAAATCAAAAGTAAAGGGGCGAGTTCTCGGGCCTCAGAGAGTAACACGCGCACAGATGTGGCGTGATCTCGTGGCAGCAGGGGTCGATCGGGAGAAGATAGACCGACAACCCAATGCACTCTTGTTGGAACTTTGGAAACAGTTGCGTCCGGAACAGCAATTCTGGAGAAGCCTAAAGGAGAAGTCTGGGAAAGCGCGACCCGTGTCCCTCCAGGACTTCATGCGGCAGCTTGAGGCCGACTCCTTTCAGCTTGATTAGGGGTGGGGCCAAGGTACCTGGTCAGAGGGAACGAGCAGGGACTGGAGGCCCCACGTGCAACTGTCCATAAATTGGTCCCCTTCTAATGTGCAGAGGGTTTTGGCCCTAGTTGACACTGGCACAGACTGCAGTCTTGTTTATGGGAACCCAGAACTGTTCCTTGGACTAGCAATCTGCATTGACGGCTACAGGGGAAAGATTGTGACTGTAAAAGCTGTTTCTTTATCACTGGGTGTAGGAAGGCTTCCCCCTCATACCTACAAGGTTTATGTCTCCCCCTTTCCGGAACATATTCTAGGGGTGGACGTGCTACATGGCCTCAGCTTACGGACATCAGTAGGAGAGTCCCATCTCCAGATCCAGGTGGTGAAAGCGTAACAAGGGGGCATGCTCACCACCCTCCTCAAGTGTTGCCACAGCCCTGGCGTGTGGTTACAGGGTGACAGTACCCCCTGCCAGAGGGCAGGAGGAGATTGGTCGTACAATATTGGAATTGGAGAAGGCACATATTGTGAGGCCAACGCACAGTCCCTTTAACTCCCCAGTATGGCCTGTCAAGAAGCCAGATGGGACCTGGCAAATGACTGTGGACTATAGGGAGTTAAATAAGGTGACGCCACCCTTGCATGCTGCAGTGCCTTCAATACACTATTTGATGGATCGTCTGACTGTCCACCTGGGAAAGTATCACTATGTAGTGGACTTGGCCAATGCTTTTTTCTCCATTGACATTGCACCCGAGTGTCAAGAGCAGTTTGCTTTTACTTGGGACGGGCGGCAGTGGACTTTCCAAGTCCTTCCGCAAGGATACTTGCACAGCCCCACTATCTGCCACGGGCTCTTGGCCCAGGATTTGGCACAGTGGGATCACCCATCCTCTGTAGCCTTGTTTCATTATGTTGATGATATTTTATTAACATCAGATTCTCTTTCAGATTTAGAGCAAACAGCTCCCTCTTCTCTCCGCCATCTGAAGTCACGTGGCTGGGTGGTGAATGAGGAAAAGGTCCAAGGCCCTGGCTTATCTGTCAAGTTTTTGGTTGTTGTGCGGTTGGATAAGACAAAGGTCGTACCTGAGGTGATTATGGACAAAACACAAGCCTTTCCCCGGCTGACCAAGGTCTCCCAACTGCAGACGTATTTGGGTCTGCTAGGATATCGGCGGGCGTTTCTACCCCATTTAGCACAAATGGCAAGGCCCTTGTACAACATGATGAAAAATGGGGCCTCATGGGATTGGACACAGGCTATAGCGCAAGGCTTCGTTGCTACTAAACGGGCACTGCAGCAGGCACAGGCTCTGCAAGTAGTGGACCCCGGCCGCCTGTTTGAACTTGATGTTCACGTAACCCGAGAGGGGTACGGTTGGGGCCTCTGGCAACTGCAGGAGCATCTTTGGTTGCCAGTGGGATTTTGGTCCCAATTATGGAAAGGAGTGGAGGTCCACTACTCTCTAATAGAGAAACAGCTGGCTGCTGTGTACGCAGCCCTAGTGGCCACAGAAGCCATCACAGTAACGGCACGGGTTTTGGTTCGAACAACCTATCCCATCCAGGTGTAGGTCCGTACGTGGACCCAAGGACCCAAAACGGGGGTAGCACAGACCACCACCATCGCCAAGTGGGGTGCAGACTTGGAGGAACGTAGCACCCTTAGTTCAAGCCCTTTGAGCCCAGAGCTACAAAAAGTCCTGGGGCCTGTGGAGCTTGTAGCCCAGGCTGAGCCAAGCGCTCTACCTATGGGGCAGGACTCAGAGCCCTCGCCCTACAAAGAAGGACAGCCCCCAGTACCTGAGGATGCCTGGTTTACTGATGGTTCTAGTCGAGGAGCTGTAGTCATTTGGACGGCTATTGGTGTGCAGCCCAAAACAGACACCATTTGGTTTGATACTGGGACAGGCCAGAGTAGCCAGTGGGCTGAGCTACGGGCTGTGCGGATGGTAATCAGGCATGAGTCTGGGCCCCTGTTTATTTGTACTGACAGCTGGGCGGTGTTCCGGGGCCTAACGTTGTGGCTCCCTACGTGGAAACACCAAAACTGGTTGGTAGGACACCGTCCACTGTGGGGTCAAGCCATGTTGCAGGACCTCTGGGACCCAGGGCAGAGAAAGGAGGTGACCCTAATGCATGTCACAGGTCACTCCCCCTTAGTGTCCCCAGGAAATGATGAAGCAGATGCCCTCGCACGGGTCCGATGGTTAGAACGGGCTCCTGCCACTGATGTGCCCCATTGGCTGCACAGGAAATTGCAGCACGCTGGAAGCCGAACCATGTGGCAGGTGAGCAGACGCTGGGGTCTGCCTTTGAAATGGCAGGAGATAGCAGATGCCTGCTATGATTGTGCCATCTGTGCCCAGGACAGCCCCCAAAGGTGGAGGCTCCCCTGGGAGACACAGCAGATAACACGAGGGAGGGTGCCCCTCACTCGCTGGCAAGTGGATTACATTGGACCCCTGCCTAAGGCCCGCAATGCGATGTATGCGTTCACAGCAGTGGACACTGCTACAGGGTTGATGTTTGCTTGGCCGTGTCCGGCTGAGGATCAGCGGCATACAGTGGACGCTCTTACACGGCTGTGCGCCCTCTATGGGCGCCCCCAAGTCATTGAAAGTGACAGGGGTACCCATTTTATGGGTCAAGAAGTGCAGCGCTGGGCTGCCAGGATGGAAGTGAAATGGTTGTTTCATGCTCCGTATAATCCACAAGCAGCTGGCATGATTGAACACTATAATGGCCTTTTGAAGCAAGGTCTCTGGGTGTCAAAACACCCTCCCACGATGCGTGAGGGGGCCTCGCATCTATGGGACGTCCTGAGAGTGCTGAATGAGAGACCACGGAAGGGAGGGCCCACACCAGTAGAAGCTCTGCTACATCGAACGGCCGCTCCCATTCAATTACAAGTTACCACCAGTGAGACTCTGTTAAAGCCAGGCGATGGCAGAAATGGAAACATTTTGCTGCCAGCACCCACATGCTTGAAAGCAGGGAAACGGCAGCAATGGACTTGACCCTGGCAGGTCAAAGGCCCCCACTGTCAGTGGTTGGGCCTGATAGCCCCATCGGGGGCCGGTTTAACTCATGATTTACAAGTGACACCAGGGGTGGTGGCTGAGTGGCCACCGCAAGTGACTGTAGTATACGGAGGTCCTGATACCAGGATGATTTTGCGGGGAACCTTTGTGCTCTCGCTATGGCCTATTATTGGGTCCCCTGTTCTGTTACATGTTGAAACTATGCAAGGGACCCCAAGCACTGCCATAAAGGTCTGGTACCACAAACCGGGAAAGGTGCCAGTGGCAGAGACCCTCCTTTCCCAGGACAAAAAGCTAGCATGTATCCTCCCAGATGGAAGGGATTTGCCAGTGTTGGTTCCCAAGACTACTATTTCTTTCCGTCCATAGGTGTCTATAGGCTGATATGACACAGGGACCTTCGCGGAAGCTGCTTGTCACGTAAATTGTGAGGTGAGACCCTGTAGGGGTGGAGTGTGGGGACAGAGCTCCAGAGAGCAGTTTCCAGGCTCTTAGGCTCACGTAGAAAGGTGCTGGCTCGGGTAGTAGATGGCCATCAGCTGTAACCAGTTAGCCAATTGGCCACTAATATAACTGCCGCGGCTGCGCAGGTTGGTCAGTTGGTGGGTTGGCAGAGAAGCGGACAGCAGGTTGCAGATCGTGTGGATCCAGCCTCCAGCGAGACTATAGTGGTATGACTCCCCTACCTATGGCTCCATGGGTGTTCCCTTTTGGCCTCACCATGTCCTGCGTTCTTATGTGGGGAGCGGGGCAGGAGGCCTGCATGACATCAGGAGAGCTCTATTCTTCCTTCCCAGTATGAAGCCAAATGTTTGCATTGTGTTCTCCATGTTACAGGACATTCCCATACGTTATCTCACTCAATCCACACAAAAGCCCCACAACGTAGAATTTTCCCTATGAGAGAACTAAGGTGAATTGAAAGCATGAAGTAAGAAACACAAAGTTGGTTTTGTCAAAGTCACAGAGCTAAAGAACGTCAAGGACTCCAGGAAGTCAGAGAAGCAGTGCTTGGGTTTCTCAAGGCCTGACAGTCAGCAGGGAGAGCTAACTAATGCTAACCAGCCACCATACTGGGCAGAATAACTCTCACCAGCTGTGGGCTGTGGGTTACAAAAAGAAACATTCTGTTCAGCAAGGAAGGAAAGACAAAGAAAACTATTCAAGAGAGAAAGAAAAATTGATGGCAATGGAAAAGGAATTCTGGAGGGTTAGAGGGAGAATCACTTTATTTAACAGGTAAACTATGCAGGATACAAAGAGCCCTCATTTATAGGATGGTGCCAGCCTCACCTGGTTTTCACCAGGATCCTGTTAAGAAACAAAGTGGGAAATGGGGAATGAGAGGTTTCAGGCCCAAAAACTTTGTTACCTTATCATCAGTCCCAGCTGTGGGGCCAAGAGTGCAATTGACACAGGTAAGCAGCCTGGAACTCTTTCACCTTCAGCCTGGCGTCCTGCTCCCCAGGCTGAGGCCATCTCAGGCCCTGGCCCTCCTGTCTAGTCAACCTCATATGGTGTCATAGGAAATCCCATCTCCTAATGATGCTTCACCTAACAAGCCACAAAGAAGGCTGGGGGTCAGAAAATACAGTCCTTGATTAGCCTTTGCTCTGTGATCCGAGGTCTGCAGGTAAGCATCAGACTTCACGAAAACCATATTTCAAATCATTTGTTGTCAAAACCAAATTTCAAATTGTTTATCTCTATGGTTCTTAATTATTTCAGGAAATCAACAACACAATTATGAAGGGCAGCTAGACCCTTAAAGTGGGTGCATGCATGTGTACGAATTGTGATTAAAAAATATGTTGAGGGCCGGCCCGGTGGCTCAGGCGGTTAGAGCTCCGTGCTCCTAACTCCAAAGGCTGCCAGTTCAGTTCCCACATAGGCCAGTGGGCTCTCAACCACAAGGGTGCCAGTTCAATTCCTCAAGTCCCGCAAGGGCTAGTGGGCAGCGCGCCCTGTAACTAAGATTGAAAAGGGCACCTTGAGATGAGCTGCCTCCCGGATGGCTCACTTGGTTGGAATGCGTCCTCTCAACCACAAGGTTGCCGGTTCGACTCCCGCGAGGGATGGTGGGCTGTGTCCCCTGCAACTAGCAACGGCAACTGGACCTGGAGCTGAACTGCACCCTCCACAACTGGGATTGAAAGGACAACACCTTGAAGCTGAACAGCACCCTCCACAACTAAGATTGAAAGGACAACAACTTGACTTGGAAAAAGTCCTGGAAATACACACTGTTCCCCAATAAAGTCCTGTTCCCCTTCCCCAATAAAATCTTTAAAAAAAAATACGGTGAATGTTTGAATTAAATATATATATATATATATATATATATATATATATATATATATATATATATATATCTTTTTACTGCTATATATACATGTATCTTTTTACTGCTATATATATATATATATATATATATATAGCAGTAACAAGATACATTGTCATTAACCCCCCTCAAAATACTCTCCCTCTTTGAACACACGTATCCCATCATTCTTTCCACTTTCTGAAGTAGTTCTGGAAGTCTTCTTTCGTGAGTGACATGGCGTTGCACTCAGTGTGTCTAGGTTTCAGGTACATTAGTACATCTAGAAAATATAGTTCTCAAAATTCGGTATGTGTGTTTGTTTTCTATTCCTACTGTAACAAATTACCATTTGTGTAGTGGTATAAAACAGTACAAGTTTTTTGCCTCACAGTTCTGTAGGTCAGAAGTCCAATACAGGTGTCACTGGTCTAAAATCAAAGTGTGGGTGGGCTGTTTTCCTTTCTAGAGGTGGCTGGGGACACTCCAGCTTCTAAAAGCTGCCTGCATTCCTTGATCCATGGCCCTTTTCTCCAACTTGAAACCAGCCACAGTGAGCTGGGTCCTTTTCCCGTTACATCTCTCTGACCGCTCTTCCATTGTCCCATCTAACTCTATAACCACAGCTGGGAAAAGTTCTCTGATTTTAGACTTTAAAGATTTATGTCATTAGATTGTTCCACCCAATAATCCATGATACTCTCTCTATTCGTAACCTTCAGCACATCTGCAAAGCCCCTTGTGCTATGTAAGGCAGCATATTCACAGGTTCTGGGTGGTAGGAAGTGAATGTCCTTGGGCCATTATTCTGCTCACCATGCATTAGGAAGACTCACTGGTAAGGGGAATCTTGGGCCACACCTGCAGAGATTCTGATTCAGAATGTGTGGGGTGAGGCCCACCACAGATGAGTCTACTGTGGGTAGCCTAAGGGGCCCTCTTTGAGAAATACTAACGGGGCACTTACAAAGCAGTCGCACTTCCACAATTTTTGGTGATATGCACAGGAGCCTTTGGAGACATTAAGGTAGGGACATTCCTGCCCATTTCAGAGATGGGAGTCTGGCACTGAGACTGAGAGAAGGCACTGTACTGAGCATGATGGAGGCGGGGCTGCAGCTCAAATCTTCAGGCACCAAGTCAGATGCTCCCGGCATCCTCCCTACCAGCAAGTGTTATCCCAGAAACTGGCAGTGACCACACATCCCTCCCTAGAGACAGAGAGACAAGCAGCATCACAGGATGAAGGACAGACTGCCCTGGGGGCTGTTCTCTGTGGGAAAGGGTGGCAATCACCCTGGCTCTCTGATGTGACTTGGACCACCTCCCACAGGTTCCCCACAGACCTGAGCAGTGACTGGGGAGACCTGCTCACATCTGCCACACTGAGCCGTGCAGGAGGCGCCTTTCCACTTCACAGGCTGGCTTTTAGTGCTGCACCCTGCTGAATTCTTTCCATCCACTCCCCCAGCACTCTCTGCTTCAGAAGAGATTTCATCTGCTGGGAGGGGTCTCTGCAAGGTCTGCTTCTGTTGCAGGCCCTGACATATGTGTTTCTGTGCTATGTTCCAATCTAATTATTCACAACTAGAAAGTACTGGGGTGTATAATACTAATTGAAAATTTTGCTGCTTACCTCCTGTAATATGGGAGAGTGTGTGTGCATGTCTGGTTAACAGGAGAGGGGTTATATTTTCTAGATCATTGATTTATCATCATTAAGGCTCCAAATACAGTGCTGTGTGAGTCAGCATCAGGAGTATGCTTCTCTCGTTTCATTTACCTCAGAATGAACCGCCTCCAGCTCTCCAAATGTTAAAACAGACTGGATTGGATTTGGTACGGTCACCACCCCTACCTGTCAAGCGTTATTTATCTCGTTTATGTTCATAATGGATGATTTTAGTGAGACCCTCACAATTATGTCTGCCCAGTATTGACTATAAAAGAGACATGCTCTGGGTTTGGCACATAGTATTGTGTCCAGCCCTATGGGAGGGGCAAGGGAGCCAACATTACTGCCTCCTCCCCTCTCGCCATGCAGGCCCAGACCAGCTCCCTGAACTATGTGGTGATATCCTGGCTGTGACAGATTTCTCAGGAGAAGGATGGAGCAGGTGAGGAGAAACAGGCAGCTTCCACATGGTACAGGTTTGGGATGCGGGTAGTGGAGACTAGATTACTGATGGAGGCAAATGTCCACCAGGCTCAATAAAGAGTCTGCATTGCCCCAAACCCGCCCCATCCATTGCGGTACAGTACACTCCAGCTCTGTGCTGGGAGCCCTTCATGCACAGAGCTTTGCCTTCTGACTCATCTAGGAGTGGGTGGCAGCATCATCCTAAGGCATAGTCATGCTGTCACACACAGAGACACACTCAGGAAGAAGGAAACGTAGTCACATGGTCACACACAAAGACATACGGTACGTACAAACCATAGTCACATGGACGCACAAAGACATTCACTTCCTGTCACTCACTCTCTTCTTCATAGCAGTTGTTTCTAAGCTAATATTATGTTGTCTTGATTTCCCTCTCTCTTCCTAAGGCTGAGATGTTCACCAAATTTCTTTCCTCTCCTCCCAGCCCCTCATAGGTAGCTGTGCTCAGCTCATATGATGGGCGTCACTCCCCAGCACCATCCTCCATGCTTTCTTCCCCTTTCTGCCATCCTCATGCAGATGAACTCTACGGACACATTTTGAATTTCACATGATAAGGAAATGAATTCATATAGTATCGAGGCCCTGAGATCACCTCACATTACTTAAACTCATAGGAGTACAATCCTCCAGTGTAGAAGCCGCTATGTGAGAGCAGAGAGAGCTTCTGCCTTACACCACCCCATCCCTCTGCACCCAACATACAGTAGGCATTCAATCTGCAGGTGTTGAATGAATGAATGAACAAGTGAATGAAGGAATGTGCCTTGGAGACTGCTACATGCCCTACCTCTGCCTACCCGCATTTCTCCAGCCTGACCTCGAGTCTAAACTGGGTGTCTTTCTGGGCAGGCAAAACGGCTGGATTTGTCTTCTTGGGTCACGGAGCTGTCGCCCTGCATTCCATCCCCTGCTAGGCTGTTGGCTGCACGGCGAAGGATGGCTTGGATCATGTTCACTGTTTCCAGCTCCTGCTGCAGTGCGTCTCATCCAGCAGGAACCTGATAGACATGTGCTACCTGACTGAATGGATAAACCCGTATTTGCTAGCACTTTGAGTCTACAAAGTACTTTCATAGACGTCATCTCCATGTGTTTGATTCCTAGGTTCAGACAGTGAGAGCTGTGGTGACGAAGGGCAGCGTGATCTGAATCTGCTGCTTCTCGATGAGAGATAGCAAGTACTCAGAGGGCAGATTTTTAAGTGTATCAACAATGATCTTTTCAGTCAATCTGTCTAGTTCTTAAGTTCAGATAGCAGGGGTTATCTGCATTTTAGTTCATTGGATCTTCACAATACTCCTCCGAAGTACAAGCACGCCTATGGTAAATGACAGTCTAGGTTCAGAAAGGCTGAGTGTTGGCCAAGTGATACACAGCATGTGAATAGTAAAACCAGACTTAAAACTCAGCCACAGAGTTCTCTCTCCCTTTGTGCTCTCTACAGCAACCCCAGAGACTAAGAATAGCAACAGCATGGCCTGGATTTTCTGAGAAAGCTCTGATTTTAATAGTTTTCCCATTTTGCCTGTAACTGCACTAGAACGTGTCAGTCCCTTATACAAGTCCCACTGGAGAATGTGGTTTCCATTAGTACTAGGCACAGCCCAAGCAGACAAGGTGTGTTGCCTCAGGTCCTGTCAGGCTCTGACCATAGTGAGATCTGGCCTGGGAACCAACCCACTAGAGGACACGGTCCTCCACCACCTACCCCTTGCTTGCCAAGCTGCCCACCTTATCCCCTGCCACCCATACCCACCAGACACTTCCTGAAGGGCTTTCCTGTTTTCCTGGCCTCCCAGGCTTCTGGAGTCCCAGCAGACAGGAGTGGGAAAAACTGAGGACTGGGAAAGTTGCCAAACCAAAAGGAGCCCAGACATCCAGGCCTCAACCGGGCCGTCTCACTGAACACCACCGGAAATGTAGACAGCATCATTGGCATCTGCACCTGAGAAAATGTAGGTCAGGGCTTGCATGCAAGGAGAGAAAGAAGCATGGCCATGGGAGTGAAATACAGAAAGGAAGTAATTACAAAATATAGGTTAAATAACCATCAAATAACAAGCTGAATAATAAGCATCAAAATATGGAGATAAAGGAAAACAATTAAGTCAGTGGATTGTAACTGGTTCCCAAACTTGTCAGGAGGTTCCTCCCTTCTTCCTGTTTATGGCAAATGTAATGCTGCTCCATTCCTGAGGCAGCTACTTGCTCTTCTCTCTGCCCAGTGCTTGGAGCTGCCTCAATGGAGGCTATTCTTGAGAATCAGGGCCTGGTCCCTGATGCAGCCTTTTCAGGCTTACAAGCAGTTTGTGGATCCTAGAGGGAGGGGGCATTTAGGGGTGTTTTGAGAGCACTGAGAGCTCCAAACCCTGCATTGAAGTTGTTAGCCTTGGATGGCGTTATCCATGAAATCTTACAAACACTCCACATCAAAAAGCTCTGCTAAAATACAGCTGTCCCAGGATTTTTATAGCTTCACTACTTTCACTGGCAATTTAACTTCCAGGAGAAGGAAGGGTCAGAGAAGGATCTGGAAAGTTGGGTAACAGAGACATCTTTTGACCAGGTGTCAGGATACCCAGGTCTGCAGTTGGTTCTGTTGGTCTGCTATTAACCTACTGTATGACCTTGGGCAAGTTAATCTCCGGGCTTTAGTTTCCTCATTAGTAAGACAAGGGTTTCACAAGATGATCTATAAAGCCATTATCTTTCTAACAGCAGGAATCAGGCAACTTAGGCATGTCTCTTGTCCGCTCAGTGGACTAACCTGAGAACCTCGGGAGGAAGACTGCCCTTCTCTTCCTCAAAGGACTTAAGAAGCCACATGAGCTCCAAGTGTCACCTGAGTTCCCCCAAAAACCCATCCTCATCCCTGCTTTCCTCACTAGGTCTGTCCAACCTGAAGCAGAATGTTGCCTGCCCTTTGTGGCCTCTTTTCTCAGCTTCTTTTCAGGGAACAAGAGGCCCTGAGTCCCAGGAATTAGAGTTCCTAAGCGTGTCCAGTCTTTGGTATAGATGAGGAATCAGGCCCAAAGAAGAGACATGACTTACCTTTTATACTTTTACACTTGCCTGCTTGGAGCTTTGAGCAAACCACTTTCCATTCAGAGATTCAGTTTTTTTACCTGCAAAGAGGACTTCATACTACCTATTCACAGTGTTTTGTGAGGAAAATTAAGAAACATATAGTAACACCCAATTCATGGTAGGTATTCAAGAGTGATGGGTATTTTTAATACCACAGGTCTCATAATAATGCCTGGCAGGCCTGAAACTAGACTCCAGCTTTGCTGCTTAGGAGACCCATGTTCTTCCTACTACAAATTGTTGCTTCTGAAAAGAAATGGCACTGACTCCTGCCCCTTAGACTACATTCATCAGTTGACTTGGGCAGGAGTCCATGTTTGTTCAAAGACAGTGATTTGGACTTGAGGAAAGCAGAAGTGGACACTGGACCAGGGCTGAATCCTGGGTTCTAGTGTTATCTCTACAGTTGTATCACTTTGCTGGGTGACTTGGCAGATGCTCATTCTCTGTGCCTCCTGTTCTCATCTATAACACACAGGTAAGAACACTGTAGATATGTTCTGAGGAATCATCAGGAGCATAGATATGAAATGGACTTAATAACATTAAGGTACTGGACCGATGGAAAGGTTTGTTTTTAAATTTTGTTTTCGTAAATTTTGTGATGTGACGATTGGAAGCAATTATGGATGTGAAGAGTTTTCTGTGAACGTTAAAATTCTCAGCAAATGTAAGCACCATTCTTCTTAACCTGTGTGGGCTGACAGAGGCAAGGAGAGATGTGCTGAAGGTCATGTAGCCTGGTCTCGTGGACATAGGACACAGAGTTCCGATCTCCTCCCAGGCATTCTTCCCAAGTCTGTGCCCCATGCACATAATACAGAGAAGAGAGCTGTGGGCGGCTCCCAGCTGGGTTTGTTTGCCTGGTGAAACCCCTTCTGTTATAATCCCACTTATCAAAGCAGCTACCATTTGTCAGAAAGGGCAACTTTGCATAATAAATTACATTGGTATAATCAAATATTTCCAAAGATTAAATTAGGTTCAATTGTTTATCCTCAAGACTGTTCCCCCCCTTCCCAACAGAACTGGCCAGCCCCCTGCAGCCTGTTCCCATCCTCTGTGCCAGTAGCAGCCCCTGAGATGGCCCCTGAGCCAGGCCCATAGGGAAGGTCCGGCTGGAGACCCTCTAACCAAATACCCCAGTGCACTGGGGTGTTTGGTTGGAACATGGTAAGGTTAGTCTAGATGCATGTTCTCTTAGCACTCTCAGAGATTATTTCATATCAGAGTGTTTACCCACTTCTTTGTAATAGGTATAAAGATATTGTTCTATGGTTTTAACAGGATTGATGTTTCTCTATTAATGGAACAGTTTAGGGGAGAATCTTAGCCACTCGTTCACTTGGATAAGTCACTTTATTCTTTTTTTAAAAATCCACTTTATTCTTGAGTCTTAATTCACTCTTCTCTAACAAGAAGATGAAACCTGTATTGCCTATCTCTCATGGTATCACTTACTCCTCTGAACATCCTGAGAAGCAAGCATTATCATCCATAGAAAAGGTGAGGGAACCCAGGCACAGAGAGCGTGAATAGAATTTGCAAGGTCACATCATTGGTAAGTGACATAGTTGGGCTAGGCTCAAGCGAACAAGGTGTGCAGAAGCAATATCAAGAGTGCAAAAGCCCCAGCAGATGAGCTCTCTGTTGCCGTGGGGTCAGGGACAGTGCAGATGGGTGCCCCCACAGGAGCCCTGCAGATACCTCACGCTGCTCTGGATGGGGCAGGAGCCAGGGTGGCTCAGGATCAAGAGGGGAGTTCAGACGCCACCCTGGGTCTGACTGCCCTGTGCCTTCCGTAGTGCTCATACTGTCCTTCCCTCACTGCTAATGGTTTGCTTTTGTTTTATGGCTGCACCTCAATACACAGGTCAGTGCAGGGTGCAACATAGAGGTTTAATCAATGCATGTTGTGTTGAGTTAAATTTCCTCTAAACAATTAAGCAAGAAACCAAAATGTAAAGTAACCAGTCTCCGGCTGTGATGAACAGGGCAGGGGGTTCATGGGAGGAAAGCAGGTGGAAAATAAGAGAAATAGCTGGTAACACCTCTTCCCACCACAGTCCCTCCTACATCTGGGCCATGCACCCTGGGAGGTGACTGAAGCAGGGTCTCAGGGAGTCTCCTGTTCCAGACATATGGCAAGTCACAAGCCAGGATGCAGAAAAACAAGTCCTTACCCTCCCAGAGAACAGTGCCAGTGGGCAGTGTGTCCCTCTCTCGGGCAGTTTGAATGGCCAAGACCTGAGCTGCAGTGTCTCCACTTGTAGCAGAGAGTAGTTACCGCCTCTGAATCTCTGCAACATGGACCATGAGGAGACTGGAGGGCTTAGAGCAGGACTCTGCACAGGACAGCCTCAGACCAAATCCAGCCCGCCACCTGGTTTTATAAAGAAAGTGTGACCGGAGCATAGCCACACTGGCACTTTTATAGACTGCCTATGCTGGTTTGTCTACAACACCGTTTAGTAGTTATGAGAGAGACCACATGGCCCGCAAAGTCTGAAATGTTTACTATCTGGCCCTTAATTTGTCAAGCCTGGCCTAGAGAGAGGCACAGGTCTACTGTAAGCAGCTCCAGCCCCCACCTCTTCATCTCTTATCCTGAGTCTTAGAATAAGGACAGTGCCAGACAAGGTTAATATTGAACAGCGAGGTGGTGTGATACAGCAAGCATCACCATTAAGAGCAGAGGCCTTCACCAGAGGGTAAGGGGTGGTGGAGGGGTGGGAGATGAGGGTAAGGGGACCAAATATATGGTGATGGAAGGAGAACTGACTCTGGGTGGTGAACACACAATGGGATTTATAGATGATGTAATACAGAATTATACACCTGAAATTATGTAATTTCATTAACAATTGTCACCCCAATAATTAAAAATAAAAAAGAGCAGAGGCCTTCAACCCAAGCAAAGGGTGGAATCCCTCAGAGGCCTGGGCATCATGGACTACACTGGGGAGGTGGGCACTCAGCAGGCCCAGGACATGGGCCATTTACCACTTGGCCTCACTCAGGCATGTTGACTGAACAGAAAATTAGGAGACTAGACGAAAGAATGACGTAAGGGAAGCATTTGTGCAGGTGTGACTGCCTAGTCTCTGCCCTCCCTGACTTGAGTGATTGAAGCAGAAAAATGCTCATGCTTTGGCTGCAGCCCTATCAGCAGTTTCTGGGTCAGACTCCAAGCCTGCGTCTGGCACAGAATTGTCTGGCAAGACCCAGCTTGGCTGATTGAGACCTGCTCATCCTCCCGTGGAAACCACCATTTGCCTCCTTATGCAGCTGAACCTCCTCAGGCTGGGAAGAATGGATAAGCACTGGTCAGAGGGAAAATTGCCCAGGATGCCTTTCAGCACATTCCAGCTATGATCTGTAGAATAATCTTTTTAAAAATAAATTCATCTGGAGACTCAGCAGAAAACAGCTTCCTAAAAACTGCAGGAGACATTGGACATTTTATTTCAGTGACAAAATTACTAGGCTGCTGCTCATTTCAGTAATTCCTGTTCAGGGTGGAGTTGCAGAGACCTACCCAGAGGTGGGCTGCAGGGACCCTCCCTATGCTCTCCTCAAGGAGGGCTAAGAAAATGCTGTGCAGAAAATGGCCAGTTATGACAGATACCCCAGGTGGTCAAATCAGTCCTAGAATGATCTTGATGTCTCACATTTTACCCCAAATGGTTCAAGTTCCCCAAAACGTTGCCTCTTGTCCATCCTGAGGAAGCATTAGCACGTCTGTTTTCTAGAAGATTTTTAAACCTGAAAGACCTACCTTCTGAATGCTGTTTTGATCCAAGAGTTTCTTGGATCAAATAAATGAATACTGAAATTAATTACTGATTTTGAATAAAGAAAGAATGATACTGTCGTTTTCCTGGGCTGAGTCTCTTGTGGTTATTGGCCCAACTAAGCAGTATCTGTGCTTTAAAGGTGAACAGAACTTCCTTTCATCCAGGGCTGAGCTTTATAGACACCTCTCCAAACTCTCTTTTGTTTAATCCTCACAAAAACCCTAAGAGATACATAATTCTATTTTTTTCCATTTCACAGTTGGGAAAATTGAGGATACTAAAGCTTACGTACCTTTTCCCAAACTGCATCTTACTAAATGGCAGTGCTGCAAATGGAACTCGGGTCCTCTAATTCAGAATCCCATGATGGCTGTGTGTGATCCACCAACAAGAAATATCCTTTCCTCTCCACTAGTAAATCTCTTCTAGGAATTCATCCAAGAGGCAGACAGCATGGTATTATGGATATAACATTCGCTTTAGAAATTAGAATCTACCAGTGTACCCTATAAGGTTCTGGAGGGATTCAGTGGTGTTGAGCTGATATATGTCCACCTCACCCTGTGCTTGTACGTGAAGGTCCTTAGCTCGTGTCCTTCCCCATGCCTATCCAGCTCCATCAGCCCTCAATATTGTGGTGCACTGCATAGGGGTAATTGGGTAGAAGCACCCCCTACTCTGGCCTGCTCAGCCAACTGATGTAGTAGGTCATCACCGGAAAACACTTCTGCAATACATGAAATATGCAGGATAACTAGAAAAAAGAATAGGGTAAAGTAAATATCGTATTTTTAAAGGCATTAAAATTCTAGAAGAAAAGAACCCTGCCAGGTGAGCTGAAGATCACAAGCTATTTTCCCAATGGGCATATTTGCTGATTATGGGCTTGGATCAATGACAGGTGTTTGTCCAACTCTGCTGGAGGAAAGAATAATTAGCAAAACTTCCAGCAGTTGTGTAGGGCTGGAGCAACAAGTTGAATATTTGATCTACTACCGTGTTTCCCCGAATATAAGACTTACCCCGAAAATAAGCCTTTGAGCAATTATTTCCTCAAAGAGTGTTTGCTGTCATGTTCTGATTATCTACTTTTTCTGGGATTCCAATTACATTATGTGATATTGTTTCACGAGTTATGGCACTTTGTTCTTTTTTTCCTCTCTGTTTTCAGGTTATGTAATTTTTATTGAACTGTCTCCTGATTCATTAATTCTTTTTTCTTCTACTTCTGATCTGTTCTTTGTTTTTTTTCTTATTTTTTGGGGGGGGTGAAGGGGAACAGGACTTTATTGGGGAAGAGTGTGTACTTCTGGAACTCTTCCAAGTCAAGTTGTTTGTTGTCCTTTCAATCATAGTTGTGGAGGGCGCAGCTCAGTTCTAGGTCCAGTTGCCATTATTAGGGGGGTGCAGCTCACCATCCCTTGGAGGGAGTCGAACCGGCAACCTTGTAGTTGAGAGCCCACCCTCCAACTGAGCCATCTGGCCAGCCGGGAGCTGAGTGGCAACTCATTGACTTCATTCTAGTTGTGGAGGGCACAGCTCACTGGCCCATGTGGGAATTGAACCAACAGCCCCATTGCCCAGAGCTCATGCTCGAACCAACTGAACCACCCATCCACCCCTCCTATCTCTTCTTTAGCCCATTCAATGAATTTTTTCATTTAAGTTATTTTATTTTTACTCTTGAATTTCTTTTTAATTCTTGCTTATAATTCCCACTTTTTTGCTGAAATCTCTATCAGCTCACTCATTTAAATTAATTTTTATAAGTTCTTTAACATATTTACAAAAACTGCTTTGAATTTTTTGTCTACTAAACTCAATATCTAGGCCATTTCAAAGTAGGTTTTTATACATCAATTTTATTTTTTGCCAATGTATCAGATTATTCTGTTTTTTTGTTTGTTTGTCTAGTTAGTGTTTTATTGTACATAAACATTGTGATCACACGTTGTAGAAATTCTGGATTCTATTACGTTTCTGCGAAGACTGGATATTTGTTCTAGTAACTAGTTCAATTACAGGTGAACTGCCATAAGCAAAATCATGGTTTTCTGAATTGCTGTGATGTAAATCTATGGAAAATCAAGCCCCTCAAACTGGTAGAACTCAACCTCCAAATACAAAATTATTTTTAAAGTGTTTAATTAATTTTAGGCTTTGTTACTGTAGCCTTTATTCTAAATCAGGGGTGTCCAAACTTTTTTCAATGTTTTTTACCAAGGGCCATATGCGGTAAAATACACAAACAGCCAGGCCACTCACTCGAGGTGAAGTACGTATTGCCTCACCTGGTTTATTTAAGTAAACTAAATATATTTTTGGAGTTTGCTGTGGGCCAATTAACAATGGATCATGGGCCGCAGTTGGCCCACGGGCCGCAGTTTTGACACCCCTGCTCTAGAGAGTGGTCCTTACTTCAAAGCCATGGCCTTTCCAGTGTTTCCACCAGATGCCTGTGGTGCACAAGTTCTCCCTATTCTGACTAGGCTGCAAGTCTAATGTTTCTCAGCACTATTCGACCTCTGGTGCCTTCACTCTATCAAACCGTAGAAACTGTTCTTTGGTAGATTTCACATAGTTTCATCCTGCCCTTAACCATCCCCACCTTTGAAAAAGAGTTCAAAGAAAGTCCCTACACAGATTTATGCCACCTCCCAATATAGGTCTCTCTGCTCCAGTCCTTTGTGAACTGAGACTATTAAAATGACTATCTAGCCCAAATTTAGCTTATTTCATTGTTGAAAAGATAAGCTCTTCCCCCTTTTGCCCAACAGAAGAAAATGAAAACTCTAACTCAAGGAATAAAATATCACCTAGCATGTTTAACACACAATATGGGTTACAAAATAAAACAAAAAAAAATCACCAGGCAGGCAAAGAAGAAAAAAAAAACCAACCTGCTAACTAAGAGAAAAGGCAGACCAATGATTCAGATATTGGCATTAGCAGCAAAAACTTTTAAAACTTTGATTAATAATGTTATTAATAGTAAAAAAACAACAACAATATAGGTGAAAATTTTGACATGTGTAATTGGAATCTATAAATAAGTGAAAACGCAATATCTAAGTATTAATTATTAGCTTTTAATATTTAACAGATTTAAAATCATATTGGATATAGCCAAACACAAGGTTAATTAAGTCAAAGGAAAGTACACAGAGAAAATAGAATGGAGAATACATCCAAAGATCAAGAGACATACAGGACATACTTGATAGGTCTGAAATTAGTATAATTGGAGTAGCAGAAGGTTAGGAGTGATGACATGTGGCAGAAGCAATATTCAGAGAAATAATTATTGGAAACAATAAGAGGCAACAGCATACAGATTTAAGAAACTCAGCAAAACTCACGCAGGATAAATACCAAAAAAATACACTGTGAGACATATTGTAGTCAAACTGCTAAAAGGAAGGAAGAGAAAGGAAAGAAGGAAGGGAAGGAGCAAGCGGAGGAGGAAAAGGGGGAGGAAGGAAAAGAGAAAAAAGAAAGGGAGGTCTGAAAAGCAACCAAACATTAAAAAAAAAACCTTCAAAGAAATATTAGTAAGAGCTGACTTCTCAAGAAAAAGGATCGAAACCAATAGATAACAGAATGTTATTTTAAAGCGTTAAAAGAAAAAAATGTAAATCTTGTAAAAATGAAGATGACTTTTTTAAAAATAAGCCTTTATATAGATAAAATGTGAGCAAAATAATGGCCAGCAAATCTTAACTGCAATAAACACTAAAGATAATTAATCAGTCTGAAAGGAAATGTCCTAGATGAAAACACAGAATTTCATGAATGAAAGAAAATAACCTGAAAGTGAAAATATACAGGTCAATTAAAATAAATATCAACTGTAGAAAACAATAATATTAATGGTTTGTGGAGTTTCAAATATATGTAGAATTAAAATAATAATAATCATAATAATAAATCAGAAGACAGCAGAGGTAAATGGAGTGAAACTTTCTAAAGTTCTAGCAACATCAGAGAAGTGGTGAAAATTTCATTTTTATAGGTGAAAATTCAAAGATATATGTTGTACTAGCTATAGTAACTAATAAAACATAATAAAAATATTTATATAATAAGTTAATAGACAAAATGAAGTAATACAAAATATCAAATTAATTTAAAGGAACTCAAAAAAGGAGGGAAAAAATGAACTCAAAGCTGTATGTTCAACTAGCAATAGTAATGTGGTAATTATAGGCCCACTCAAATCAGTAATAACATTAAATATAAATGGAGTGCTGATGATATTTTGTTTTGTGATCTCGGAACTCATTACCTAGGTGTATTCAGATTGTGAAGATGTCAAGTTATTGATTTGTGTACTTTCTGTTTGTATTTTACATATCATTTCAAAAGTATTTTTAAGCATTCTGGAAATGCCCACATTCCAGAAAACTATATTCCAAAATGCCAAAGGGGAAATGGGCTTAAGAAAGATATTTTCACCTCTTATTTATATATTTTTTCAATATTTTAATAATTTAAACCTATGCACTTTACACAATTACCAAAAATCTAAATATACTTTAAAAGCCAATGGAGGAAAAAAAAAAAAACTACAAACATAGTAGTGCAAAAGTCAGTCTATGGCCCCTCTCCTAAGCTTTTCATGCTTGATACTTCATGCTGGGTGTACATGGAACAGATCTGGGGTCTCTGTCAATTTACCTGGGTTCCAAGTTCAGAGGAGAAATGAAAATAATGTATATTGGAAATGTGGGGTTTTTAGTTCTTGGGGAGCCAGAGAAGGCTCTTGTAAACCTGTAATTTCTCTTTTCTGCCTTCCTCTACCCTAGCTTCTAAAAAATCTAGTAGGATGCCTGAGCAGCACTGGTGTTCAGAGGGACTACCTTCTATTCAAGGCCAAATGCAATAGGTATGGCTGTGGGGGCCGAATTCCTTGGGTTGTGAATGTTCCAGGGCCACAAAGTAGGGGCTGTGCAGGCAACTGGAAAGGGGAGAAGTCTCTCTGGCCTTTTTCCTTGGCAACGAAATATTGGAAATTCTTTACAATGTCTCCTAGAAAAAATGAATCAATTGTAGTGTCAGTGGCTGGGATATCTGGACTTATCTTTAGCCCATGGAAGGGATTTACTTAGCTCAAGGGAGTGCGTCTCTCTTGTTCCAATTCCTGGAAGCAAAATCGTTGATGTCAACAGATTCCAGAGATCAAAGAGCAGCTACAGGGACAAGTTTGAGGGTCCAAGGTTGGTTCTTAGGTGGTCAACGTCAAATAAACTTCCCTGCCACCTTTTCCTACTCTTCTTCCTGATAATTCTTGCTAGGAACATTGTGTCGATTTGAACAATTGGATGAAGGAAGAATGTGAAGGGTTAGGGTGTGAAGTTTCCACTTAGACATCCTATGGGTGCCCCAAACCCAACACATAAAGAATTAGACTCAACTTCCCCAAACCCAACTTCTCCTTCAATGTTCTTTTTTATTTTTTTTATTTTTTATTTTTTTATTTTATTTTAATTTATTAGTTTCAGGTGTACAAGACAAGGTAATACTTAGACGTTCATCATTTTTTAAACCATTCACCCCAACTAGAAACCTTGAAGTGACTCCTAATCATCCCCAGTGGGTTTTTGTTTCTCAGATCTCACCTGAGATTCACTTAAATCTGTGTCTTCTGCTTCCCCATGGCCATTATTATTGACCTGTCACACTGACTTTTACTGTCCCCCTCACACACACCCATCTGCCATGCTGGACCCAAACAATCTCTTTCTGTCAACTTCATCCCAAACCCCTGCAGGTTCTACATGGCCACCAGGGTGAGGATCAGTCCTCCCAGCACTGGGGTCCCGCCGGCATCAGCAGCCTCGCTTCCTGCTTCCCTTAGCTGTGAATGGCCACGCAGTTTCTCTCTGACACTTGAAGGAGCCATAGGATTTGGCACCTCCTTCCTTTCCCTGGATTCAGCCCACTCCACCTCCTTCTACAACACCTGGCACAGATGTTCCATCTTCTGAGAGGACTTTCCTCCCAGTTCATTGCTCTTGCTATGCTTCCATAAGGCTTTGCACATATCTCATTTTTTTCCACTGTCAATTTTTAAGCATTGACTATGTATGAAAATGCCAAGTCACTTAAATAGCTGTATGTCATTTAATACCCACAACAATCCTGCAAGGCAGGCACTATCATCATCCCCATGTTACTAATGAATAAATGAGCATAAGTTAACTAACTTATCCAAAGTGTTGAGTCCAGACATAGTTGAGATTTGAACATAAGTATGTATATGTGGCTCTCATGACATCACATTTTCTCCATCCACTGGCTGTGAGTTTCTGGAAGACAAGGATCAGCGGTGCTTCATAGAGGAGAAGCTCAAACCTCATTTGTGAAGATAGTGGCTATTCTACTTTATTTACCATGAGCTAGTGAGTAGGCTTAAGCAGTACATGTGGAGTCTCCATTCTTCTGTTTTTAAATGTCACCTGAGATAATTCATTGCAAATATTAAAACATATTGAGTCTCCATTATGGAACTGCTCGCAAAGATGAGCAAACATGATCCCCATCCTTAAAAAGCTGATATCACGTAACAATCTAGCTAGAGTTGCTGGAGAAGTGGGACCGATGCCCAACACTGTGCCAAGGAGGGAAGGCTTCATTGTGTGTCAGGAATGAGAGCAGCAATGGAGACAGGAATGTGCCAAAGGCCACTGTCAAGATCGGAAACCACCCTCACCTTACCCTGTCCTCCTGCCCCCTTCAGAAATGGTCATCCCCCCCACCCCGGCAGAAGACTCAGCACCCCTAGGCACACACCCAAGGGACTCTGTGGCAATGGAAAGTCAATGATAACTGCTGCTCTGTGGGTAGCAGTCTGAAGCACGGAGTCATGTGCAGTGTGTAGAATGTGTGATCTCTGGAGCAAGACTGGGTTTGAGCTCCAGATCCATGCTTCCCGGCTCTGTGACCTTGGGCACGTTAATTAGCTACTCTGGAATTTTGTTTCACCTTTTCTAAAATGGATATTATGGTAATGTACCTCCCTCATATGGTGTTTGGAGGACTTGTTAGATGAGTATGTAAATTAGGTGGAATAATCTTAAGGACCATTCTAGCATTGGGCACTTTTATCATTGGGACGGGACCCTGTGCAATGGGGTAGCATAGCCACAGTGAAGGGACTTAGAAAGAAGGCTTTCATCATACAATTGCTGTACTCTGTAATACTCAAAATAAGTCCAGCTTCCTCGTCCCCATTTTTGCCTGCATGTTATGTTAATATCCAAGAATCTCTGTGGCCTTCAGTCCTCATCCCCACTCCCCAGTTCAGAGCAGGAAGTGGCTGCTTAAATCCAGAGATATGAAGAACAGAATGAAAGCTGCTAGGCACAGCTGTGCAGCCTGCAGATTCCTGGAAAATGAGAAGTGGGAAGGGCTTAGCTCAGACTGTCTCTTCTTCTGGATGTCCTCCCTGACCCACCAGAAAAGGTGAGAGGTCTGTCTTCTGTGCTGCTCTGGCAGCAACATCTGTAACTTGTCCCCATCTCAGCACTTGGTACTGAATTTTCATTCTTTGTCTGCCACTGGCCTGTGAGGTCTTCAAATACAGGGACTGTGTGGTCTCTGATTAACCCTAGCCTTGGCCATGGTGCCAAGAAAATAGTAGGCATTCAGTAAATGTTAGTGGAATGACTGAATGAATTTTCAGGGTAAGATTGGAAAGATGAGAAATGGAGCCATAAGACAGAGAAAATGCTAGTCGTGAGAGCTCCTGCATTAGCCATTCAAAATGGCAACACACATCTAAGCGGGGGGCATGGCAGTTTGGGGAGGGGGTGAGCATACTTGCAGTTCTTACAACAGTCACTAAATAAATGGTGTTATGTTGATTAACAGCGCAATACAATTCACTTGGAGTTGTATTTGAAATATGTGTGTTTGCAAATACCAATTTAACACAAATATTAAATAAAGTAGAATGTTTACAAAATCCTTTATCTGGAACCTTTAGGCCAGAATTTTGAGGAGACTCCGAGAAAATCCATAGCTCAGTCCCTTGGAAACCTGTGAAATGGCTCCATTTAAACAGGAAGAGGCAGAGATCACCAGTAGCTATTGGACCAACACTGTTTTCTGTGCAGAAGGACCTCACATTGCAGAACACACTGACACTTTTCATGAGGACTAGACAACAATAACATAGGCCCATGTATTTGTGAAGTGCCTCAAAATTCGACTCTGAGGAAGGAGGCACATGTATACTGATGCCTTTTGCCATGTAAGAAAAGTGAGATTTTAGGTGCCAGCTGCTGCAAAACTAGAACCAGGTCTCCTGACTCCAAATCCAGGGCTCCTCAACTCACCACCCCTAAACCCACTCCAGCCTTGAGGATGACTGCAGAAACTAACCACGTTGCTGGGTGTTTTCTAAGTATATCAGGGCCCATCTGGAAGGAGAAACCATAGCAAGCCTTTTTCCATTTTCTTCCACTCTTCTCTCACCATCCATGGGGGAGAATCCAACAGTTGGCTGATGCTGACAAATGAGCCCCAGCAAACAGCAAAGTGCAGAGGGCAATGCGCCCTAAGAGACAGGTACCACATCCCATAACCAGCACAGAAGACAGAGGGGCCATGGGTGATGGTGGTAAGGGGGAACAGCAATAGCTCTCCGAGGCCTATGGGAGAGTGAAGCTTCCATGATGGCTGAAGGAAATCAGGTAAAGCTCATCTCAGACAGTGCAGTTTTCCAGGACCGAGGAAGCTGGCGGCATCCCCAGAAGGTGAGAAGAATCTAGGTAAGAGAACAGAGCAGAAGCTTCCAGAAGGAGGGCCCTTCAGGCAAAGCCTCTCTCTGAAGCTGACTAGGGCCATGCACCCACTTTCGGAGCCCAAGACCACACACTTGGACACAGCCTCTGGCCTAATGAATCCTCACACCTGAAGTAAAGGGCTTTGTCAAAAAGATTTGTATTCATTCATCCAACCAACATTCATGGTATGCTCACTCTGGCTGGTCAGAGACTGGCCTGAGATCTGTGGCTGGTGGCAGCTGCCTGCACAAGGGGAGAAGAGTGCTGTGTTCCTGTATGCAGATGGCCCCAGTGGATCCCAGCTCTGTGGGAATGGCAATGAACCTGTGGGAGGAGTGCTGGGCCAGTCAAGAGCCCTGCTGTGGGATCCAGAGGACATCTGCAAAGACATAGCAGGGGAGCAGATCCCCAGACCTTCTTAATCTCCCTGTCACCTGCAGCTGTGCCACAGCCTAGCTGGGGTCCTGATGACAGAAAGTCCAGAGCGAGGGTGAGCTGTTCCTAGGTCTTTCCTGGGTCTGGCTCACCAACTCTCATAGGCTGCTGAGCTGAAGAGAAAGGAAAGCCTTGAATGATTTTAAGCAAGAGGAGGAGGGGACAAAAAATAGCACACAATTAGGGAGATGCTGAACTTCTGTGCAAATTAATGAATAAACCAGCCCTTGACAACTTCTCCCAACTATTGCCGACAGGATAATTGTGCCTAATTTCTTAATTTTAATGCTGTTGTTGCATTTGGCTTCTGCTAATGAGATGTAAATATGTGTTGCTGGCTTGTGGATTTGTTTAATTGCAGGGTAGCTAAACTGCAACTGGCCAGAGGTTAGTCTTTTATTTATTTATTTTTATTATTTTCATATGCACACAAATGGCACAGAAAGTGAAGCCAGGGAGGAGCAGTGCTGGTGTCTGCCTCCTTCCCTGTCCCCTCCTCTTTGAGAGGGAGAAAGGAAGACAGTGCCTCCTAAGGGCTGGCTATTTGGAGTGCGGGAAGGAGGATGAAGAGGGTGGCTCCCGAGGCCACCACGCCCTCGCTGGCCACACTGATCTGAACAAGGTCTGTCCAATCGCCGAGGGAGGAGGAGCACCGGAACTGGACCAGGGTGTTCTCAGGAGCAGAGGTGGGATTCAGGCCAGAACCACCTGTAAAGTGGCAGTGACCACAGCTGGTGTGCGGGAGCAGGAGGCTGTGAGCAGGGCTGGGAAGGATGAGAGTGAGTGAGGCCATGTGATGAGGGGAGGCAGGTGACCTGGGTGCCTGGGCCTGTCCAGTCTCTCATGAGTCTAGTGAAAGGAGTCCAGATGGCTACACCCCTGGCAGAGGCTCACTCTGGGGCCAGGCTGAGGTGCAGAGAAGCCAGAGGAGGGCAGAAAGGCCTGGATATGGGGTCTGGAGCCCAGAGAGGGCAAGCATTGTGGATGCTGTGGGAATGTCCATGGTTCACACACTGAGAACTGGGAGCATTCCAGGAAACACCTCATTTTATCCTCACCATAGCCCTGAGAGCAAAGTGCTGCTTTTATCCTCACCTAAAAGGTGGGGTAACACTCTCAGAGAGATCTGAAACTTGCTCAAGGTCACAGAGCAAAGCAGTGGCAGCAGTTGAACCTGGTATGGTCTGATTATAAAGTTCATGCTCTCTGCTCTGGTCCATCTTCCTCTCATCTACTCCTCAGCCTATCTCTGCTCCTTGTGCTGATCCCCATAGAAATATGGTGCCTGGTCCTGGGCATCTCAACACTGGAGCTGCCATGGCCAAAATCTGAGGGGCCAGAGAGGTTATGGTCCCAGTCTTCCCTGGACTTGGAGGCCATCTAGTCCACTTTCCTAGTCCCTTCCATGGCAGGGATATGCCCAGTCATCTGACATAGTTGGGATCTCTCTCTGTAGCCACCATGTCCCAGATAGGGCAGGTTGCCTGCAGCCACCATGCCAGTGTTCACTTGTGAGTAGGGAAATTTTCCATTATGTCTCACTTAAGTCCTTGATCCGTGTTTTTAAATGGAACCTCTTCACCACCCTCTCCCCAGAAGAGTCCTTCGGATACTTTAAGGAAGACACACAGTGCTTCCTCAGCCTTCTCTTCATGGGGATAAACAACCTTGATTGCCTTCAGCCCCTCCTTTTCAGCTAGTCTTCTCTGAGACCCTCTGCTGATGCCACAGACCCCTATCTGACTGGAGAATACACTTCATTTAGTCAGGGTCAGGACAGTAAAAACAGTCTATTACTTCTTGGTCTTAACAAGGAGTGATGCTTAGAATTTGGCAACATACCTCTCTGGAGCCCTCTCCCTGCTTAATCACTGCACCTATCCACCTCCATCCCATACCTCTAGTCAAGCCTTACATTTTCAGGCCACTTTGCTCTCTTTGGGGGAAAGGAACTGATAAACCAATTCCTCCTGGTGTATTATTTCTTCCAGAGGTATCTACATTTAGAATGAAAAATTTTACAATCCAAAGAAATTAATATGTAATGGTGGAATTTTCTAGTCAAGGAAGAATAACAAAATTAATTTTACAATAAGAATATTCAAGCTATTTTCATATCAGGGAGGGGCACAAGCACAGCCTCACCAGTTAAGATGGCCCTGTCCAAATGCCAAGTGTCTACCTTATGTTTCTTCTTTTGGGGGCACCTTTTTCCTACTTCTGTGTCTTCCTTCATGTGAGCCTATCGCCATTTGCTTTTCTGCTTTACTTTCATGAAAACATCGAGGTGAAGTAAAAAGTCACGAGTTCCATCCTCGAGTCCCAGCTGACATGGCTAACAGAAGTCTGGAAATAAGCACATCATGAAAATTTTCAAAGGCAAAGGGCCAAAGCATTGGAGGAAAATCCATCTGGTCTCCCTTTCATCCAAAGTTTGAATATTTCACTACACATTGCAGGCAAGTGCTTGCCAGCCTGTGCTTAAATCCTTCTAAGAACTCACTTCTTTCCCCTGCAGTCTCTTCCACCCACGAGCTGCTCTGAGAGTAGGACTTCTTTCACTACATTGGCCAGAAACGGGTCTCCCAGTGCTTTGGAGCAATGGGTTCTGGCCCTCCAAAGGCAGCCATGTTGCTGAATGGGAAGAACAAGAGTCAGAGGGCCTGGACTCACCCTTCCCAGCATCTATGTGCTCTCTGGCATTCACTGATGTTGGTCTGCCTGCCTGTCTCACTTCATGATATGGATTATCCATGAATGATGATCTCCATCAGCAAACAGTTATTGTGAGGATAAAATGAGATTGTGATGTACAATGCCTGGTGTATAGGAGGAAGGTAATTAGTGTTAAATCGCATTCTTCCCTACGTAAGGCCCCTTCGAATTCTGTGGATAGCATAATGCCCTCTCCTCCATTCCACTGAGTCAAACTTCATGTGAAATGATTCCATGCCCTGTCACAGTTCCAATTTCCTCATGAGAATGATATGCGAAAAACTTTACTTGCCTTTCCTTCCTTAAAGGGCAATACAGTGTCAAATACAATCACAAACTTGGCAGGTTTGTAAAGGGCTGTACCAAAGTTAGATATTATTTCTTCTAGTTTTCTTTCTCCCTCTATTTTTCTTTATATCTTACCATTCTCCCTTTTCTCTCTCTTCTTTCTTCAGCTAGCCTGTCTATCCCTACCAGTTCTTTCTCTTTCCTCTTCCTTCTCCATTACCTTCCACAACTCCACTGGGCTCTTCACACTCTTGTTTGCTGGGGAGGGAAGCAGAATCTGAAGATAGATTCAGGAGCTCCTCTACCAGCCTCTGATAGAATACATAGCTGTTCATTTCCAAACACATTTGGTGAGAAAAATAAATTTGCCTTAGTTTAATAAGGATAATAGAAAATAATATGTATGCTAATAAGAAAGCAAGTTAAACACTTTGCAAACAAGCTGATCTTCCTTAACCAGCCAGGCAGCTGATGAGACAGTTCCAACGTAATTAACGATTTCATTCATCTCACCAAAGGCCTGTGTCACCCTTGGTTGGGTCTCTAGACACCATAACCCCATCATCCCAGCTTTTAGTAAGAGAACTTGATTGGAAATCTACTCCACTTATAAGTCCTCCTGACAGACATAAGGAGGAAGATGTGGGGGTGCATTTAGATTTAGCAGTGTACCCCATTTTTTTATTCTTTGAGAGCAGTGATATGCAACCTGGGATGCTCATTAAAATTAGAAGGAAATCTTTCATGCCAATACCTGTTTCCTATGCCAGACCAATTATGTCTGTCTTTAGGCTTCCTGTTTGGGTGTTTTTGTTGTTGTTTAGCTGTGTTTGGTGTTCTTGTACTGTGTTTCCCCAAAAATAAAACATAGCTGGACCATGAACTCTTATGCGTCTTTTGGAGCAAAAACTAATCTAAGACCCAGTCTTATTTTACTATACTATAAGACCAGGTCTTATATAGTATACTATAAGACCAGGTCTTATATAGTATACTATAAGACCAGGTCTTAAATAGATTTTTGCTCTAAAAGACACATTAGAGCTGATGGTCTGGCTACGTCTTATTTTCAGGGAAACACGGTATATACCAGGGGTGCCCAAAAAAATGTATACAGGTGGACAATTTGGTCAGTGTTGCTCAAGCAGTAGTTCGCCAAAATCAGAAATGTCTGGACACTGATGGTAACTACTTTGAGCACCTCTTGTAATTGCAGAAGTTAAATGTGACTTGTATTCATCTTTTGTTATTGATGCATATTGAGTATTACAATTTTAATACAGTTTTCCTTTCTTAAAATGCGTATACATTTTTTGGCACTATATATATGTGTGTGTGTATATATATATATTATCCAACCCCTAGGATGGCTTTGAGAAGAAGCAAGCTGTGGTTCTGCACCCATGAGGCATTGGATACCAGAACAAGTTCTGCCCATGACATCCTGGAGCCAGCTGGTGCCCTGGAAGAGACCATGCGCCCTGGGATCCCATGCATGAAGTTGCAGAGCCAGATAGATAGCCCCTAGCCAGGCTCAACCCAGAGGATGGCTCATGCTTGTTGGATAATGATATATCAGGTACAGGCATCTGAGTCACCCTGATTCCCAGCAGGACCACATGACCAGCCATCCTTAGGATGAAAACAACACAAAACCAGTGTTCAACAGTGACACCACATGGCAGCAGGACATCAGAGATCCATTGCCTCCATTGTAAGAGCTCTGTGTGATAGCAGAACTGACTCCCTTGTGAGCTTCAAATGCCCTACAGAATTCTCAGACAATTCACAAAGAAAGCCTCAGAAAAGTAAATAATATACTGACTTTCATACCAATAATATTCCAAGTGTCAATATTTGATTGGAATAATGAATTAGGTGTATCTGTGTTTGCACCTTGAGTTTGCAGAGCATCTCACACAAATTGCACAAAAAGAGCTATCACATCTCAACTTATCGTAACTTAGTATTTAACCTTGCTTGTGGCTTCTACAAGGACAACTATTTCAGGGCAGTAAATCCCAAAGTCCTTCGGCCATCGTTCCTGCCCTCTATTCCCACTTGGTTGGTTCTTATCCATAGGCACATCTTTCTTCATAGAACCCCATACCTGGGCTTGGAGACTACTGACTACTGCAGCCTTACCTGCCCTGAACTGAATCCTGTTCATTTCCCTTCCCAGACCATAGTGCTTTGAGAGGCCAGGCAGGAGTTACAGGGACTGGTAGTCAAAAGACATTCCAGCCCTAGTGTCTCTAGTCACCTGTGCTTCCTTGAAGTGAGTCCCCTCAATTTTCTGGACTACAGTTTCATCTATAAAACGAGAAAGTAACATGAGATGATCTGAATAGAGGCCTTATTAGCTCGAATTATCTGTGGTTCATAGTGAGAGGTGATGGTTACAGGGTTGGAAAGGACTACATTAAGGTCAGTTTCTCCACCCTCGTGTTTTGACTAAACCATCCCAAATATTGGATCTCTTTTTTTGGTTTCTGAAGCTTTCATGCAAATGGAGTTTTTAAAAAATCTCGTACATTTATTCCTCCAAAATCTCAGTCTCTGTAGTCCACCCCCTGTATAGACCTGTGATATTACAAAACAAGAAACAAATATAAGCCACTGACCAAAACTTCTACCGGCACAACAACCTAAAGCCTGTTAAAAAAAATCTCTGTTATGTCAGCCCAAGGTGTCAAACCCCTATGTGCTGAGCTTTATTGTGAGCTGTACTACCCCATCCTGTTCCTGGATGATGATGGATGTTGAGAACTAAAATGGGGTAGGCCCTGTGGTTAGGGAAGGGGCATGGTGCCATAGGCCATACAATAGAGGGTTTGCAGCAGAAGGATAGCAATTGCAGGCCAGGGCCAGGAGGGCAATTCCAAATCAAAGTGCTAATGATAAGAAAATTTAGCATGGTAGGTAAAAAAAAGGCTGATACAAGTAGCAGATAAGTAAGTAAGAGCTGAGGAAGATGAGGAAAAATTAGATTCCAAATGAGCAATGGAGCATAGGGCCTGGATCTTTTCTTGGACTGCATTAAAGTGGTTTGGGAGGCTTTTTCTGGTCCCCGAAGCATTTAAAGAGGAAATGCCAGAGTGACTCCGGGTGTGTTGGGCATAGACTTACTTTTTATGTCTTTTTGGTTTTTTTTTGTTTTTTTTTAATTTTCAGAGAAAAAGGCTTTGTCCTAGATTACAAGCCCCATTCTGCCTAGACATCCTGAATCTCAGTCCCCAGGTCAACACAGAAGAACTCTTCTCTCCAGAAAGCCATGTGTTTGTCACACAAAGTACCCACAACCTCAAGCCACTGTCAGATAGGAACAACTCTGATCAAAAGTGCTGGGATTTCAGTGCTGTGTGGACAGAGCCAGGAGTGCAGTTTCCAGGCTCTCGGCCTCACATAGAAAGGTGCTGGCTCAGGTAGTAAATGCACATCAACTGTGATTGGATGGCCATCAGCTGTGGCTAGTTGGCCATCAGCTGTAACCAGTGAGCCATTGGGCACTAACATAACTACCATGGCTACACTAGCAGCAATTGGGGGCTAGCAAGAAGATGGTGGCTGAGCTAGAAGAGCTAATTGCAGTGTCGTGCACAGTGTCCGGCGGGGTCTCTGTTCCTGCTCCCCACATAAGATCACAGGACATGATGAGGCCAAAAAGGAACACCCACGGAGTCATAAGTAGGGGAGTCAAATCACTATATTCTCGCCAGCAGCATCCGCCTCTCTGCAATCCTCTCTTGCTAGCCCCTATTTGCTGCTAGCGTAGCCACAGCAGTTATATTAGTGGCCAATGTCTCACTGGTTACAGCTGACGGCCATCCAATCACAGTTGATGGCCATTTACTACCTGAGCCAGCACCTTTCTATGTGAGGCCAAGAGCCTGGAAACTGCTTTTTGGGGCTTTGTCCCCACATGCAGTTGGCATGGTGGATTGCAACTATCAAGTGAGGTTGGTTGGCAGAGAGAGCAGTGGTTGCGGATAGTGTGATTCCTGCCACCTGTGTCTCCAACCCAGCCGCCAAGTAGACTATAGTGGTATGACTCTCCTACCTATGGCTCCGTGGGTGTTCCTTTTTGGCATCACCATGTCCGGCGTTCTTATGTGGGGTGTGGGACCAGAAACCCCACATGATATACTGTATGGAGACAGAGTCCCAGAGAGCAGTTTCCAGGCTCTCGACCTCACATGGAAAAGTGCTGGCTCGGGTAGTAGATGGCCATCAGCTGTGGCTAATTGGCCATCAGCTGTTACCAGTTAGCCAATTAGCCCCTGATATAACTGCCGTGGCTGCGGTGGTGAGTAGAGTCGGAAGTCCAGTCCAGAGTTGGTCGGTTGGCAGGCAGAGAAGTGGACAGCAGGCTGCAGGTCGTGTGGCTCCAGCCTCCAGTGAGACTAGAGTGGCATGACTCCCCTACCTATGGCTCCGTGGGTGTTCCTTCTTGACTCATGCTGTGGACTTTTTAAAAATATCCTAAAAGTTCACAAACCCAAAACAAGTAGCATCTGGCTTTGGCATGCCCTGACCTATTGCTGAGGTCCAAATCTTGCATTGGTGACAGCTGGCCTTGATTTGAGGTTTGGCCTGTCTTGGGCACCTTTGAACCCAGCAGTGAGGGTGCCCATTGGCAGATTGTTTTGTGGCTCATGCCAGGTGACCCTGGGCAGGATACAGGCTGCAGCTGAACTTAGCCTATGGCAAGGCCCCTCCCAGGAGGCCCTGGGGCTTCCATGTCCAGTGGCCAGCTTTGGGCTGAACCAGAGCAACACCGAGCTACCTCAGCAGATGACACACCCAAAGGGCAGATTAATTAGGCATCAGAGTCCTGCTAAAGTGAATCCTGCTCTGTAGGGTCAGCCTCTGCACTGCAGATCCTCCACGGTAGTCATGGCCAGTCCTTACCATTCTGCCTGAGGTTCAATCCTTCCCATTGACATACTAACAGCAACCAAGGCTCAATTACAAGGGGAGGGCACACACAACCCAAACAAGGGACACTCATGCAGCACCCAGCTCCAGGGACCAGGGAGACTGTTCCACTGGGTCCCACATGACACCTAACACATAAGGCCACTCTACTAAGGCTGGGAGATATAGCACCCCTACCTTATACACAGAAAAAAAACACAGGGAGGCAGCCAAAATGGGGAGACAAAGAAATATGTCCCACATGAAAAAACAGAACAAAACTCCAGAAAAAGAACTAAAAAAAATGAAGACAAGCAATCTACCTGATGCAGAGTTCAAAACACTGGTTATAAGGATGATCAATGATCTCAGGGACAATTTCAACAGAGAGATAGGAAACATAGAAACGGTGATAGAAAATATAAAAAAGAAAAAGTCAGAAATGAAGACTACAATAACTGAAATAAAGAATACATTAGAAGGAATCAACAATAGATTAGATGAAGCCGAGGATAGAATCAGCAATATGAAAGATAAGGTAGCAGAAAATACCCAATAACAACAGCAAAAAGGAAAAAAAAAATCCAAAAAAAGTGAGGATAGCTTAAGGGGCCTCTCGGAGAACATCAAGAATACCAATATTCACATGATAGGTGTGCCCGAAGAAGAAGAGAGAGAGCAAGGAATTGAAAACCTACCTAGAGAAACAATGACAGAAAACTTGCCTAACCTGGAAAAGGAAATAGACATACAAACCCAGGAAGTTCAGAGTCCCAACAAGATGAACCCAAAGAGGCTTACACCAAGACATATCAAAATTAAAATGGCAAAGAGTAAAGACAAAGAGGGAATCTTAAAAGCAGCAAGAGGAAAATAGTTAGTTACTACCAGGGAGCTCCCATAAGATTGGCAGCTGATTTCTCAACAGAAACATTGTAGACCAAAAGGGACTGACACAAAATAGTCAAAGTGTTGAAAAGCAAGGACCTATAACCAAGATTATTCTACCCAGAAAAACTATCATTTAGAATCGAAGGACAGATAAAAAACTTCCCAGGAAAAAATGAAAAAAACAACAACAAAGGAGTTCATCACCACCAAACCAGTATTACAAAAATGTTAGAGGAACTTCTGTAAAATTATACACACACACACACACAGCTGGTGTATGTAGTTGGGAGTCGAAACAGGACTGAAGAAACCAAGCTGCTGGTGCTGGACTTTGATGTGGACATGAAGTGAAGAGCATAAAAGATAAATTTGTCCAAAACTGTAGATAATATACTCCCTGTCCTTCCCTTGGGGAAAAAAAAAAAAAAAAAAAAAAAAAAAAAAAAAAAAAAAAAAAAAAAAACAGAAAAAGATAAAAAAGAATATATATATATATATATATATATATATATATATATATGGTGTGTGTGAGTGTGTGTGTGTGTGTGTGTGTTTGAAGTGGAGGGGAGTATTTTGAGGGGGATTAATGGCAATGTGTCTTTTACTGTAATAATTTATTTTAATTTAAATAATCACTATAGTTTTTTATCACATCTTTTATATACAATGGAATATTGCTTGGCCATTGGAGGGAATAGGTCCTTGCCATCTGCAGCAGTATGGATGGACCCGGAGGTTATTCTGCTGGGCAGAGTACGTCAGACAGAGAAACACAAATACAATGTGATTTTGTTTATATGTGGAATCTAAAGAACAAAATTAATAAACAAACAAAACAGAAACAAACTGATAGATACAGAGAACATTTTGATCATTGCCAGATGGGAGGAAGGTTGCAAGGGAGTGTGAAAAAGAGGGAGATTAAGAAGTACAAATTGGTTGTTACAAAATAGTCATTGGGATGTAGGGTATAGCATAAGAAATACAGTCAACAATAGTATAATAACAATGTATGGTGTCAGATGGGTTAGGTTTATCAGGGTGATTACCCCATAAGTATAGAAATGTTTAATCACTGCATTGCATACCTTAAACTAATATAACATTGTATGTCCACTGTAATTGAAAAAATAAAAATCATTTAAAAAAAAAGAATTCTGCTCAGAAAAAAAAAATGATGTGATTTTCTGTATCTGCCTGTCTATCTCTCCAATTATTAAGGAAGCAGTTTGCCCTGTGACCTCAATTCTTTGAAGGATCTTAGTAGAGTTGTTGATTTTCAATTTATTCAACTATTTTCTCGTTCTAAGGACACTAGTTATCATTTCCAAGCTCATTACATGTCAGACCAGAAACCAGAAGTCCTGCGATGTTTTAATTTTAGAATATTTTTAGATATGCAGATAACTTGTGAAGAGCACAGAGAGGGTTCCCATACATCCCATACCCATTTTCCTCTATTTTTAACATCTAATATTATATAGTTCTCAATAATATTCCTGTTATAATATCTTACATTGTATATTTGTCACAATTAATGATTCAATACTGATGTATTATTATTATTACTACTATTAACTAAGTCCATAGTTTATTCACATTTTCCTACTTTTTACCTAATGACCCTTTTTCTGTTCCAGTATCACATTACATTTCATCATCACATCTCCTCAAGTTCCTTTTGCCTATGATGATTTCCCAGACTTTCCTTGTTTTTTCATTGCCCTGACAGTTTTAAAGAGTATGATTCAGTTATTTTGTATAATGTTCCTCAACTGGGGTTTGTCTGGTGATTTTTTGATGATTAGACTGGGATAATGGGTCTTTGCAAGGAAGACCATGGAGGTGAAGTGTCACGCCCATCACCTTATGGCAAGTATACACCCTACCATCATGACTTCTCATTGTTGGTATTAACTCAGCCACCTGCCTGAGGCAATGTTGGTCATGTTTCTCCACTATAAAGTTACTTTTGCCCCCTTTCCCTCTTTGAAAGGAAGTCAGTATTTGGCAGAACTTTTTAAACTGAGGATTCTCAAACAGGACCTTCCTTCCCATTTTCCACAGGAGAAGGCATATCATCATCCCACATGCTTTCACTCACCCGCTCATTCCTTCGTCGATCCACTCATTCAATAAACACTTATCTGGTGTCCACCGTGGGTCTGATCGCACAATAGGTCCTGACTATCAAGTGCAGAATAAAGCACACCAGGCCCTTGTCCTCAGGAAACTTATAGTTTAGTGGGAAGGCAAATACTTAACAAACAAGCAGAAAAAAAACTCAAATCACAGTGGTCATGAAAGCAGTGAGACAGACAGCAAAAGAACTCAAGGGGACCTAAGTTAGATGCAGTAGAGCAGGAAAGACGGTCTGCGACCCAGAGGATGCCAGGGATGGATGTAAGCAGATGAGCAGGGCGGGAACTGAAAGCTGCGCTCAAGTGGGGAACCGGCACGTGCTAGGCCTGATGGGCAATGAAGAGGGTCGAACACAGTGTTTGCACTGCGTTTTCTATTTTTTCATCAGACTTTGTTCTACTCCAGGTCAGACACCATGTTTCTCCTCTGTGTCTTTACTTAGTACAGAGCCTAATTCTGTTTATGGACAGAATCAGGGTAGTCATGGAGATTTGTACAGTTTGTTTGGGGGTGGAGGGCTATCAAACAATTTTCTGAGCCTGAGTTTCTGCATCTCTGAAAGGGTTGTGTTTAGGAAGAGGGAGGGGTGTAGGGTCTCACAGCTGGAGAGAGAAGGTAGCCAGCAGTCAGCGTGGACTCAGGCATCTGCCAATAAAGCAGACAAAACAAGGCCCAGGAACAGACGATAAGGCGCTTTGAGAGAAGTAGGTCAGATTTCAGATTCCTGAGCTCACCTTTCAGCTTCCTAGGACTTGACAGAGCTGCAGTCTTCCAGAGCAAAGGACATCCAGATGTGCTTAGCTTCCAGGCACAGTCCTTGCATGTGGCCATGCAGATGCTCTGGGCTTGCTGTGTCTATACCTGCAGGCCTGACCCTGGTGTGCCCATAGCAACTGGAGCTGCCCTGAGTGGGTAAGGAGAGGGGAGAGAAGAGAGAAGTGCTGACTTTCCAGTGACTGAACCTCGTGTAATTAAAGCCAACCTCCCTCTGGCTAGGACCAAATGAGGTGTGTGGGTTTCTGCTCCAGTTCACAGTGCAGTTAGTAGAAGGGGGAGGTAGAGAGGATTTTTAGCACCTGAGTCCTTTGTGACCAGATCTTAGCCCCCGCCCCATCCCTCAAACTCCAAGCCCATTGGTTCCTTTTTTGCACTTTCTTACCCTCCTGACCACCTCAGCCTCTTTGTAGTGCTCCCTTCTGTACATACACACAGGCACACACTCACATTTACATGCACACACACACACGCACACACACACACACACCTGGACTGGCTCCTCTTCATACCCTATATGCAGCCTCTAGTCATTGACCCAGGTCCCATTCCAACCTCCCCTCAGCACACATGGATCCTGCCTTCTTCAGACCCATTATCTGTGGTTGCCATCCATTGCCTGCTTCCTGTGTGTTGGTCCTGGCAATCTCAAGGTTGGTCATTGTCCCTATTTCACAGATGAGGACACTCTAAGAGCAGTCAAGTGATTTAGGGCAATGAATGAGAGGACTGCAATGTGAAACAAGTCTACCTGCTTCCAAAAACCCGTGTTTTTTCCTGCTGCTCTCATGTGGCCCCTTAATGCAGTGAGAGACCAATTAGGAAAAGGGCGTCCTTCTTCTAGAGAAGGGATGGGAGTAAAGAGTACCTTCGCTATGCCAGGTCACCATATGCTGACATGACAGTACATGACCCAGAGCCAAGATGGGAGTCCAGTGGGATAGCAGTGGCAGAGTTCAACACAACCTGGGTAAGTCCCCAGGCCAGCCTAGGTCCCAGGTACACCATGTGTCTGCTGTGTGGCTGGGGCAAGATGCTTAACATCTCTGTGCTCAAGTGATGGGGACGCCCACCCCACAGGGCATTTCTAAGAGCTGAAGAAAGTCCTCTATACAGTCACCGTTGGCTCTCACAGTTACAATCACCAGGCACCCAGCCCCAGGGGAGCTTCCTAGGCAGCTCTCCAGACCCAGATGGCACCAACCTGAGGGTCCCTTCCAGCCAAGGTGGGTCACCAACTCTGCGCTCATCCATTTCAGAGCTGTCAGCACCTCCTAAATGTCAGCACCACTGGGGAAACCCACTACTGGGCAGGCTTTCTGTGTTTTTATGATGGGCACACAATAAATGCAGGAATGAGTGCAGAGTGCATTTCCACCTTGAATTCTTCCAGCCTGACTGTGAGTGGGCATATCTCCTTATTAGCTCTCCTTTACAGAGCCAGCAGCTAGGGTTTGGAGACTTGACGAAGTGATTTGATCAGAATTATGCAGCAAGAAAGAGTCTCCAATTGGACTATAGCCTCTGTGGCTGAGAGGTGCAAGTGAAGAAGGCACACAGGCTTTGGAGAGGAACAGAAGCTACTGCCTGTGTTGCCGTAAGCACGTCTATTAACCTCAGTTTCCTCATCTGTAAACTGGGGCTAATGATCCCTAATAAGACTATTTTGAAGATTAAACTGGGCAACGTCTATGAGGTGCCTGGCACCTAGAAGGGCTCAGGAAGTGACACCACTACTAGAGCTAACATGAAGGCTGACTATTATGATCTCTGCCTACCTGAACCCCAACAGAGAGAGTTATTTTCACCCAACCCTTGGTGGGCCCCTCTTGAAGGTGGCAGCTCCTTTACCCCTCTTCCCTCCAGCACATGTTAATTATATATGAAGCTTCCTTCCAGCGGAAGGGTTATAATTAATTTATGTAGGGACCATAATATATTCCAATACAAACTCTGTTTCACTGCATCCAGCTGTACTCTGTTTGCTGCAAAGCATAATTTGCTGTGAGATGGGACCTCTTGCATCATACCCTTCCCCAGCTCCTAGGAAGACAAACCAATGGAAGGGAGAATGGAGATGAGAGGCTCTCTGTCAGTGGAGATAACAGGAAGGCTCTCCATTCCTCACCCTTCTGATTGGCCATTATGCCCAGAAAGGAAGGAACACACGCACAGATCACGCAGATCTGGCATGGAGTCTCAGCTCCTCCTTGTAATTGCTGAGTGACCTAAGATGTTCACTCGACCTCTCTGAGCTTCAGCTTTCTCATTTATAAAAACGGAAAAATACAGTAACATATACCTATAAAGGTATTTGGGAGAACTAAATCAGACAAACTTTTGTAACACATTCACAACAATATCAAGCACTTACCATGTACTTAAAAATAACAACTAACAATAGCAGTTACTATTTAGTGAGCATGTACTGTTTACCAGGCACTGTGCTGGTTCGTTCCACCCTCACGACAACTTGTGAGGTCAATCCCCATGACAGCTCCCTGGTGTTGTGGGGGAAGGCCATATGGTAGTGTGGTCCCTCTTTAGGAAGGACCCTGTGTTATGGGTCACGGTTGAAGGTGGGCCCAGCGCCATCCCTGGAGAGGCAGCCCTGCCTGAGCTACCAGACCAGGATAGTGCTGGCTGCTTGCTGCTACACAAGGTCTTTTCAGGGAGCAGAGAGGGGAGAGCAAAGTTTTTTCACTTTAGAGGAGATTGCTGTCACTCCCTGATTACAAGGATCTAAGAAGTAAGCAACTTAAAAGTGGAGAGAGCAAATACAGATTGTAAACATGGAGGGTGGAGAGAGAAGTTGTGGTTGCTATAAGAGGGCAGCAGGCAGAGCAAGAATGCTTGGAAAGAAAGGACTGAAAGTGTTTCCTGGCCAGGTGGAGAGGATCAGATCAGAGACACGAGTTCCTTGAGAGTCTGAGAGGGCCACGTCCCTTCTGACCGGCTCCCACGACCATCCCAGGGCTCCATGTACGTGCTCTTCACCTCCCAGGAGCCTCCCCACAACTCCTCAAGTTCATTTTCTCTGAGCATTTCTGCACTGTTACCCACTCATCAAACAGCATACCCAATGGACAAGCCATTGGATCTTTGTGTCGTAGCATATTAATATTCAAGTGTCCTCGAGCACCAAGTGCTTTTCGTGCCTGGTCAGGGAGCCCTCAGGCCCAGTCCCCAGGTCTCTCATCCTCTAGTTTACTTTGGGGATCTCATCTTCTGAACCTGTTTCTCCCTGAACTCTGAGTTCAGTCTCTTCAGAGCACCTTTCAATTCCTGATAGTTTAAAACATTTTTTTAGTTATTTGGTTATTTCAATGTCCCCAGTAAAATGTCAGATTTGGGGTTATGGGCTTTTAAAAATCTTTTTAAACTACTGTATCGTAAAAGCCTATAACTGTCTAGAACATAGCAGATTTTCAATAAATAGGTGTTAAATGAAGGAATGAGCAAAATAAAAGGTGCTGTCCTTGTCTTCTAATTTGTCTACAGTAGAACCAGTTAGAAAACAACCCCTGAATGTATACACACACACACACACACACACACACACACACCTGACGATGTGCACACACAGATGTGGTGTGGGGGAGAAAGGGGAGGAAGGCTCCAGCAAGAGGAAACTCTCCTTTCACTCAGGAAGTCACATTCCAGGAGAAGAGGCCACACGCTGAAAAGACAAAGACATTAGACAAATGGATCTTCAGAGAAGGGTAGGTGACCACTGCCCAGCACCAAGGAGCTGGGTACCTGAATGCAGAGACTGGGTTGGGCAAGAGCTCCTTTGATCTACAGCAAGGTCACCCTGGCAGTCCACAGCAGGGAGGGGGCTGCATGCAGCCACCCAGTCAGGGGTGACACAGAAAGTGACCAAGGCCAGTGAGTGAAGCCCTAGTGAGTGAAGGGCTCAGGCATGTAGGAATGGGGACCTCTGACGCCTGAGCTGCCCTTTAGGAGTTCACTGCCTCCTTATGTGGTTTCCCAGGAGAGTGGAGTGCGGTGCTTCTCTGGCCCATTCACTGAGGTTGAAGGGAATACGAATGTCTAGAACCTGCACTTTGGAAATCCTAAATCTGCTGCTGAACCTTGGGCAAAATGAACTAACATCTCTGAGCGCATTTCCCACAGTGACCTCATGACTCAGTTTGCAGAGGGCCGTCATGGCAGATGTCTGGTGTCCCAAAATATATCTCAGTCAACCTCCTTTCACTTCGCAGGAGTCTCAATTTGGACAATAAATCATGTTGTCCCTCCAGCAATAAGTCCCTTTTAGAGTTTTATGAGGATTAAGTGAGTTGGCACATGGGATAGTGGCCAGCACAGGGTCTGACGCAAGAATCCCAGTGAATTTTCATGGGAACAATTAAATACAAGTCACGCCGGCATCCTTCCTGGCGCAAGCCCCTGGGCCCTGTCCCACTGCTGCCTCTGACTAGATGCTGGGGTCCACTCCTGACACCTCCTCCCTACCCCCACCCATCCCCTCTGGGATCTGCTGTTTTCACCTCCTCCCTCTCCCCACCTCTGTCTCTCCTCAGCGAAGTGATTCATGGGCCATTGAGAGCTCTGTGGAGAAAGTATCACCCTGCACAATGGGCCATGCCTCCCTCCTGTCCTGGCCACACAGTTAATGGACGAGCAAGGCCATTTAGGGAAGAATTCCCTTATCTCACCTTGTTCCCTCTTCCTCTTCTTGAGAAATGGGCAGCTGGCTGACGTGGGAGTCGGAACCACTCTTCTGAGCCTTCACCAGGATTGATGGATGGAATTTCTGCTCTTTGTAAAGAGAAATTTGGTAGCGAGATTCTCTCCCCTGGGCTTTGTCTGCCTCCCTGCGAACAAGCACAAACAAGGGTAGAGGCTGGAAGGCAGATTCTACAGCTGAGGAAAGAGGTATACAGAGAGGAAAGGGCTGGCATGAGGTCACCGAGCTCCAGGTAGCACTTCCAGGCTGGTAGCACTTCCAGAAAGACACCCGCGTCTTTCTGTTCTGTGAACTTGCTGGGTGAGCAGGTGAGCAGTTGTAAGGCATCAGGAGGAGTACCAAGTTGGGGTCCAGAGAAGAGAGGGGGCCTGCAGAAGAGGACAGGCCCTGCTTTGTTAAGACCAGCAGCTGGCAACCTTCAGCCCTGCCCAGGTGGCACATCTGCCCATGGCCCTTGTGCTGGGAGCCGGACCTTGTACCCAGTCAGATTCTGTCCTGCCCCTGCCCTTTGTGACCATGCATAGGCAGCGGCCAGATTAGAAGGAAAATAAACACTGCGATACCCTGCAGTGTTAAGGACACACTCACACTAAAACTGTGTGGTTACTGAAATGTACATTAGCTGGGTGTCCTTTATTTCATCTGGCAGCCTTGCTTGCACAAGGCTGCTCAGCTTGGAGCACAAACAGATGTCAGCGGGGAGGTCTGTTGTGGGAGTGGGGCCCAGGATCAGGCCTACAAGAGACCCCCACACAGACAAAAGCATGGCACATGCAATTCCAGGATGGGAGTCTGTGGGGACAGAGCCAGGAGTGCAGTTTCCAGGCTCTCGGCCTCACATGGAAAGGTGCTGGCTCACGTAGTAAATGGCCATCAACTGTGATTGGATGGCCATCAGCTGTGACTAGCTGGCTGTCAGCTGTAACCAGTGAGCCTTTGGCCACTAATATAACTGTTGCAGCTGCGTTGGGGAGTGGAGTCGAGGGGAGTCAAGGAGAGTCAGTCGGTTGGCAGCAAAGCGGACAGCAAGTTGCATGTCATGTGAATCCAGCCTCCAGTGAGACTATAGTGGTATGACTCCCCTACCTATGGCTCCGTGGGTGTTCCTTTTTAGTCTCACCATGTCCTGTGTTCTTGTGTGGGGAGTGGGAGCTGAGACCCCGCAGGCCGCCCTGCATGACAGAGTCCCCAAAGTTCTGAGCTGGTCATGTCTCTAGCTGAGAGCCAGGCATCTGCTAAAAACAAAGGGACGTCAGCAAAAGGCAGGAATGTCCCTCGGGAGCAGGTACTGGAGGGCACTGTGCATCTTGCCCCAAGACCGGCTCTGCTCCCCAGGCATCTCTGGGAGGAAATGGATGGCAGAGTAAGCAGAGCAGACTGAGGGGTGGGGCACAGACCAGCCTTGTCCTGAGCTGAGCCGTGCTGCTTGCCCTCCACAGCTACTTGGAAAATCATGGAACGTCTCTCAGCATCACATTTGAGCACAATGTCCAGGGGTACAAGATGCTCAGTACCCAAAGGTGTTCAAAAATAATTGTCAAATGAATAGATGGGCTCCGTCCATATTGGAATATTTCTTCAATTGCTATTCTTATATGTCCTCAATCTGAACGTCCACATCTTTCATTGGTTCTGTTCATTTCTCAGCCATCTCACTGAATGTCGTCTTTCCCCCAGTCCCTCCACTCTCTCCTGTTAGCTAAATAGGAGTCTTTCTAATTCCATCCGTATCTCTTAACTTTCTTGTGACATTTGTCATCCCTCATCCCTGGCACTGTGCTCTGATGCACTCCTCCAATATTGTCATCACTCTGTTCCTCACTGCATTAGTCAGCTGTTTAGCTTGCTCATTAGATTTTAATTTTAACATAATCGATGTTAATTTTGAGAAGTTCATTTTTTTCAAACCTTGTTCTTTTATCATACCTATTCTTTGTTATGTTTTTTCTACCTCTAATAATTTTTACACACTCTGTCATGGTGTCGTGTCACCCTCAGTGCTGAGGGTTCTGGGGCTCCTCTTTCTTGGGTTGCTGAATCTAGTTTATAAAAGAACAATGGAATATGTTTGACATTGTTATTGTGGGCTCCTAATGAGCAAGGATATTTTTCTCAGTGAAAATCCTATATGACCTAAGTTTTTATTAGCATCTTCCTGGCACCTTGGAGTATCACAGAAATGGGATCAATTTTATGTTTATTACCCAGCCTGGGGATCCCAGCCCACATTGTGCTGTCAATTCCAACTCCAATCCAGTATACAATAGAGGCTCCAGGAACCAATTACACAGAGGAGACTTTTCCACCCGAATCACAGGCAGAGTTGTTCCCTGCTCCCTGTGGTGGTAGCAGATTCCTCCTCTCCTCTTCAGTGACTGCATCCCTTTGAGGGGGACTTGCCCTGTATAGGCTCAAACCCTGCCTCCCGTGCCATGTAGTTAGAGCCCGAAGTCATCTGCACACATTCACATGCATGCACATATATGCAAGTACACATACACATACAACTTAAATGCACATATGCATGTGCACACATGCACACACATGGGCACTGAAGTGTTACCTCACACTCTCACAGTGCGGGCTTTTAGTGACTTCTCACTGCTGGCACCTGGGGATTCCAATGTCTTTCCTGAATCTTCACCTATACCTTTAAAGAATATGCACATATGATCATCTATTAAACAATTCTGCAGGTTGGTATGGTGCTTGCCCTCACTTGTGCCAGCACCAGAAGCCGTGTCCCTGGATTTGCCAATAGAAATACTAATTTCTTGCTTTTAGTTGTTAGTAAAAATTAAGATTTTGAAGGTTATGGATTCTAACTAATATGAAAGGAAATAATATGTGTTTTCAAGAAAGGTACATGGTATGGAAATACATTTTTGAGGGAACTGAAAGAGTAGTTTGTCCTAACGATGGTTATTTCTGAATGAGAGGAGACAAACTAAGAGGGACTGAGAAAGTTGTAGGCTTGTGAAGAAAAATCTTAAGAGAATTGTATGTATAGTTAAGCTAAATGCGATTGACTAGGCATATTTAAATATAAAAAGTAAGCTGGTGCAAAATTAAAGTTCTCTTTCTACCAAATAGGACGACGTTTATTACACTATTGGCCTGTTACTGATAGTAGTAAAAAGTTTTCTGCCTGAAAAGCAAAGACTATGTATCATCAAAATATTTTTGTTTCATATTGTCTTAATTAGGTCTTCAGTTACTCAAGAAAACTAAATCTAAGAACTAAGTTTTGCGAATCGTTATGTAAACTTCTGTATTGTAGGACTGCTGGAGTTCATGTGCCCTCCCAGCATAAGAAAGCCTAACCTAATGTTTTCCCTAACCTCACAGAATATAATAGTTCTGGCCCACTTACATCCCTGATAGAGACTCAGATCCTAGAGAAGGCCAGAGAATTTATTTAAATATCTTTAACAACGGAAACAGGGAAAACAAGGAAAGAAAGGAATAGAAAGAATAGAGATGAAGCCAGAGACAGGCAAGGTTTTTAGCTGCAGTTAATAGGCCAAGGCCAGGGCCCCCCAGAAACCATAGAAAAGGTCCCCAAAAACAGCAATGATCCCTATGCAAACTAAAAGGACACTGGAGAAGGGATTGTCCCCTGTTCTGAAGGGAGCAAAGACCAACTGCTTCCCTGCAAATGGCTGTGACCAAGACAGGTCTGAGGGTTCCAGTGCCTCCCTCCCGCCCACCCACCACCCAGAAGAAAGAGGCTATTCTCATTATAAGGGAGGAATTGTGGGTGATCCTTGATGCAGCAGGTAAGCCTGTTAATTTCCTGATTGATATGGAGCCATTTAGTCTGTCTTCACTGCTCACTCTGGATCTGTTTCCTCTGAAACCTGCTTGGTTATGTTACCACACCAGAGGTCTAACCTGGCGGAGTCTGAGCTAGCTTCCCACAACAGGGCAAACCCGAGCCTCGGGGAGGAAACGGGAAAACTTAGCCACTATGTTACCTGAGGATGGGTCCTCCTCGGCGCGGGGTCCAGGTTCTTGGCATCTCAAGCAAAAATTGAACAAGACACAGAGGTAGAGTGGTAAGAGAGTAGTGTATTAGAAAAGATAGTACACTCCAAAGAATTAGGAGCAGGCCAAGCACAAAAAAAAGCAGCTCAAGGCTTTAAGGCTCAAGGTTTAAAGCTCAAAGTGGCATTATTAGAAGAAAAAGTACACTCCAAAGAGTTTGGAGCAGGCCCCGAGCAAAGGCAAGGCTCAAAAAGCAACAGCTAGCAGGAGCCTAGGGGTTTTACCTTTTTTTCTCCAGGATGGGCTGTTCCTCTCTGGGCGTGGGACCACTTGATTGACATCTGTAATTGATAAGGGGCTATTACCTCATCCCAAGAGCTCACTCTGTTATAATGATATTAATGAACTACTGGGCATATGTATGATATTATAATGTGGTATAATGAGGCTAGGGTGAGATGGAGGTCGTGATGGCCTTCTACCATGCAGGTGTGAGTGATGAGTCCAATTTAATTAGGTCCTCACAGCAGTTAATGGCTAGGGCAGATAAAAAATTTGGGAGGTCTCCAGGAGGTGCTCCCCATAGATTGTGTTGGACACCAGGAATGCAGAGACCCAAATACCTGTTTCTAACTTCTTGCCTTATTTCTCCTGAGAGAGGTGATCCTCATAAATCTCTGTGGGGAGTTGAGGGACAGGAAGTATTTTCCTCTGCATCTGCTTCATGCTGAGAAGGTGGGGTAGAGCTGTCCCTACCTAATGGGGATTCACCAAACTCTCACCCTAGCTGATCTTAAATAAAAAGAGGGGTCTCCTGTCTGCCTTGGTTGGGGTGCACTGGAAGCCTTGCTGGGACATAACTTGTATCCTCACGGCCCCAGATTAGGAGAGACAGATGTTAGTTGATAAATTTGAGGTGCTGGCTCTAGGAACAGAACTTTTTTTTTTTTTTTTTTTTTTTTTTTTTTTTCAGGAACAAGTTGCCTTTTTATTATCACTTTGCACCCATAATTCCAAACAGAATCCTCCCTGAAATACTCTTCCATTGGTCTAGGTTATTTTTTTTTTTTTTATTAATTTATTTATTAGTTTCAGGTGTACAAAACAAGGTAATACTTAGACGTTCATCATTTATATCCCTCATACTGTGAACCCCCTCCCCCCATCCACTATCCCTCCGACCTCACACTGAACCATAGGAACAGAACTTTGAAGTGAAGTCTATTTATCGTATTCCACCCAGGGGTTAGGTATGGACTGGCCTGGAGGAGTGTTGGACTATAATGATCACAGTTAACAAGTTTGAGTCACATGCTTTTAAGTGGTTATCTGAAGCAGGGGTGAGAAACATTTTGTCATTTAGGCTAGGAGTAATCTTTGATTTAGCATTAAGAAACTGGTTAAAAGAGTGATTAAAACCAGAGACTAAGAAGCTAAGAAACTAGAGAAAAGAAGACTTAAAATTGTTACATTGAGGGGACTTAAAAATTTCTATAATGATGGAGGCTTAAAACTTCTGTAGTGAGGGAGCTCTCCCATGTCAGTTGTGTGGATAAATGAAGTCCCTAAATTTGGGCTCATACTCAAGCCAGTTTCTCACCGTTGGCCAAACCTTAGAGGAAATGAAAAAAGAGCAAGTCGCACTTAAAAAAATACTGGGAAAGTTTTGTCAGGAGACCTTTAAGCCCTGGCTCTAATTGCTGAGATTCTAACCTCAATTCTGTTATTTCCTATGTTGTTGACTTGGGAGAGGTTCAGCAGGCACTTAAGAAATATGGGGGACTGACACCTCTCCCTGGCCAACCCCTCTAAATATTGTAGCCCTGGAAAGCCAGGAGACCAAGTGCTATTAGAAGCCTAGAGGTGAGGGGTCTCTAACAGACCAGTTAGCTCCTAAATGGAAGGGACCTTTTGCAATTTTCCAAGCACCCCAACTGTTGTTGGGCTTCAGAGTCAGTGGCTGAGTCCACTTCCCTCAAATCAAACTTATTTAAGTCTCCACAGGACTCCCCCAGAAGGAAGTCTGTCACTCCTTTTCCTGTGAGCCAATTTTAGACCTGAAGCTCCTCTTCAAACAACAGTTGAAGCTGTTCATTACTGCCTCTCTACTTGTGCCCCACCTGGGATGCCCATTGAATGCCTTTTAGCTCTAGCCTTCCCAGGGGGGGAATAAGAAACTAATACCTTTGTCTAATATACTAGCTAGGTGCAATAGCCTCTGACTGCTGGGTATGTCATAAACAGCCCTCTCCCCACTGATATATTAGGAAGAAACTCTAGTGCCCATAGGCAGGGACGATGACCACTCTCAGCAGGAAACAACCAAAAAAGGTCATTGGCCCCCACCCTGTACTTTTATAGAAATAAAATGAATAAAAGACAGGGGGCATTGAAACAGGGTGTGGTTGGTCCCCTTAGTAGAAGCCTCTCCACGTCCATGGCCTCACTTTTCCTTGACCTATATGCAGCTTAATAGATCATCCCTGTCATGCCAGGACTCAGCTCCCGCTCCCCACATAAGAACACAGACATGGCGAGGCCAAAAGGGAACACCCACGGAGCCATGGGTAAGGGGTTCACACCACTATAGTCTCGCTGGCAGCTGGGCTGGAGACACAGGAGGCAGGAGCCACACGATGTGCAATCTGCCCTCCGATTCTCTGCCAGCCAACCAGCCCCCACTTGCTAGCTGCAATCCATGCTTGCTAGCTCAGCCACAGCAGTTCCATCTGGCCAATGGCTAACCAGTAACAGCTGATGGCCACCCAGCCACAGCGGATGACCATCTGATTACAGCTGATGTCCATCTAATAACTGAGATAGCACCTTTCCACTTGAGGCTGAGAGCCTGGAAACTGCTCTCAGGGACTCTGTCCCCACAATCCCTCTGGGCTTGAGCTCAGAGTGTCCCCTATCCCATCCAGTTCCCTGTTTTAGAAAATTACTCTGAAACCTGTGATTTATACCTTTAGGCTTATTGATCACAATACCAGGCTACTCCTGTCATTGTTCCTGGGTTGCTGAATCCATCAGAGAATCACATTGCCAGAGGAAAAGGCTCCTGAAACCTTCACATAGCCTCTGGAGGAATTCCCTTATTTTATCTTAAATACCCCCAGCCATCTGAGAATGTTAAAGCAATTTTTGAACCACCAGTGCTCTGATAATAAACATGCTCTGATAATAAATGCTTATTCTATGGCCCAACTCCTGTCTATTGGCTAAGTCTATTGGCTCAGCAGCACAGGCAGCATGAGCCCCAGACTTGGCTGGCCTCCGGTTTCACCTCCACCGTTACCGGAGAGCAGGCTTTTCTAGGCGTGGTGTCCAGGTTCTTGGCGTCTCAAGCAAAGAATTAAACGAGACACAGAAATAAAGTGGTGAAAGAATAGTTTATTAGAAGAGATAGTACACTCCAAAGAAATAGGAGTGGACCCGAGCAACAGAGAGTGGCTCAAGGGCCGTTATTAGAAGAGAAAGTACACCCCTAAGGATTTGGAGAGGGCCCCTGAGCAAAAGCAAGGCTCAGAAAGCTCAAAGAGCTTGGACTGCTGAGCAGTTGGACTTTTTATCCATTTTTTCTCTAGAATGGACTGTTCCTTTACGGGCCTGGGAACACTTGATACCTATGATTGACAAGAGGCAATTACCTCATCTTTTTAGACTGCACTTCTTCCTTCCCAGAATTCAGTCTGTTATAATGATATTAATAAACTTCCAGGCATATGTATGATATTATAATGAGGCCCAGGTGAAATGAAGGTCTGTCCCCACACTCTACCCCCCAGGGTCTCGCCTCACAAACTACACGACAAACGTCTTCTGTGAGGGACCCTAGTCCCTGTGTCATATTAGCTTATAGGCACCAACAGGTGGAAAAAAATAGGAGCATAAGAACCAACAATGGCAAATCCCTTCCATCTGGGAGGATACATGCTAGCTTTTTGTCCTGGGAAATGGAAGGGCAGTGCCACTGGCACCTTTCCCGGTTTGTGTTTGTGTTACCAAACCTTTATGGCAGTGCTTGGGGTCCCATGCATAGTTTCAACATGTAACAGAATAGAATAGGCCATAGCGAGAGCACATAGGTTCCCCACAAAATCATCCTGGCATCAGGACCTCCGTATACCACAGTCACTTGCGGTGGCCATTTGGGCACTACCCCTGGCGTCACTTGCAAATCATGAGTCAAACCAGCCCCCCATGGGGCTATCAGGCCCAACCACTGACAGCGGGGGCTTTTGACCTGCCAGCGCCAAGTCCATTGCTGCCGTTCCCCTGCTTTCAAGCATGTGGGTGCTGGCAGCAAAATGTTTCCATTTCTGCTGTAGCCTGGCTTTAACAGAGTCTCACTTGTGGTAACTTGTAATTGAATGGGAGTGGCTGTTCGATGTAGCAGAGCTTCTACTGGTGCGGGCCCTCCCTTCCATGGTCTCTCATTCAGCACTCTCAGGACGTCCCATAGACGCGAGGCCCAGTCACGCATCGTGGGAGGGTGTTTTGACACCCGGAGACCTTGCTTCAAAAGGCCATTATAGCGTTCAATCATGCCAGCTGCTTGTGGATTATACGGGGTATGAAACAACCATTGCACGTCCATCCTGGCAGCCCAGCGCTGCACTTCTTGCCCCGTAAAATGGGTACCCCTGTCACTTTCAATGACTTGGGGGCACCCATAGAGGGCGCACAACCGTGTAAGAGCGACCACTGTATGCCGCTGATCCTCAGCCGGACACGGCCAAGCAAACATCAACCCCGTAGCAGTGTCCACTGCTGTGAACGCGTACATTGCATTGCGGGCCTTAGGTAGGGGCTCAATGTAATCCACTTGCCAGCGAGTGAGGGGCACCCTCCCTCGCGTAATCTGCTGTCTCCCAGGGAAGCGTCCACCTTTGGGGACTGTCCTGGGCACAGACGGCACAGTCATAGCAGGCATCTGCTATCTCCTGCCATTTCAAAGGCAGACCCCAGCGTCTGCTCACCTGCCACATTGGTTCTGCTTCCAACGTGCTGCAATTTCCTATGCAGCCAATGGGCCACATCAGTGGCAGGAGCCCGTTCTAACCATCGGACCCATGCTAGGGCATTTGCTTCATCATTACCTGGGGACACTAAGGGGGAGTGACCTGTGACATGCATTAGGGTCACCTCCTTTCTCTGCCCTAGGTCCAGAGGTCCTGCCACATGGCTTGACCCCACAGTGAACGGTGTCCTACCAACCAGTTTTGGTGTTTCCACATAGAAAACCACAACGCTAGGCCCTGCTGCACTGCCCGTTTAGTGGTAACAAAGCCTTGCTCTATAGCCTATGTCCAATCCCATGAGGTCCCCTTTTTTTATCATGTTATACAAGGGCCTTGCCATTTGTGCTAAATAGGGTACAAACATCCGCCAATACACCAACAGACCCAAATATGTCTGCAGTTGGGAGACCTTGGTTGGCTGGGGAAATGCTTGCAATTTATCAATGATCGCCTCAGGTATGACCTTTGTCTTACCCAATCACACACCAAAAAACATGACAGATAAGCCAGGGCCTTAGACCTTTTCCTCATTCACCGCCCAGCCACGTGACTTCAGGTGGCAGAGATGACAGGGAGCTGCTTGCTCTAAATCTGAAAGAGAATCAGATGTTAATAATATGTCATCAACATAGTAAAACAAGATCACAGAGGACAGGTGGACCCACTGTGCCAAATCCTGGGCCACGAACCTGTGGCAGAGAGTGGGGCTGTGCAAGTATCCTTGCGGAAGGACTTGGAAAGTCCACTGCCGCCCGTCCCAAGTAAAAGCAAACTGCTCTTGACACTCGGGTGCAATGTCAATGGAGAACAAAGCACTGGCCAAGTCCACTACATAGTGATATGTCCCCAGGCTGACAGTCAGACGATCCATCAAATCGTGTGTTGAAGGCACTGCAGCGTGCAAGGGTGGTGTCACCTTATTTAACTCCCTATAGTCCACAGTCATTGGCCAGGTCCCATCTGGCTTCTTGACAGGCCATACCGGGGAGTTAAAGGGACTGTGCGTTGGCCTCACAATATGTGCCTTCTCCAATTCCAATATTATACGACCAATCTCCTCCTGCCCTCCTGGCAGGCGGTACTGTCGCACTGTAACCACGCGCAGGGCTGTGGCAACACTTGAGGAGGGTGGTGAGCATGGCCGCGTGTCACCGTTTTCACCACCTGGATCCAGAGACGGAACTCTCCTACCGACGTCTGTAAGCTGAGGCCATGTAGCACATCCACCCCTAGAATATACTCCGGAACGGGGGAGACATAAACCTTGTAGGTACGAGGGGACAGCCTTTCTATACCCAGTGGTAAGGAAACAGCTTTTACAGTCACAGTCTTTCCCCCGTAGCCATCAATGCAGATTGCTGGTCCGGGGAACAGTTCTGGGTTCCCATAAACAAGACTGCAGTGTGCACCAGTGTCAACTAGGGCCAAAACCCTCTGCACATTAGAAGGGGACCAATGTATGGACAGTTCCACACGGGGCCTCCGGTCCCTGTTCATCCCCTCTGACCGAGTACCTTGGCCCCACCCCTAATCAAGCTGAACAGAGTCAGCCTCAAGCAGCCGCATGAAGTCCTAGAGGAACACTGGTCGTGCTTTCCCAGACTTCTCCTTTGGGCTTCGCTGAAATTGCTGTTCCAGACGCAAGTGTTTCCAAAGTTCCAACAAGAGTGCATTGGGTTGTGGGTCTATTTTTTCCCCGATCGACCCCTGCTGCCACGAGATCATACAACATCTGTGCGCGTGTTACTCTCTGAGGCCCGAGACCTCGCCCCTTTACTTTTGATTTGGGCTTCCAGGTCTCAACTGTGCGGACCTCCTGTCTTAACTTCCTTTGCTTCCGGCTTTCAACATCCCCTAGGGTGGCCATGGCAGTTGTAACTTCATGGATCTGTCACCCCACATAGGGCGTAAGAATGGCAACCAAGGATCCAAAAGCACTCGCAAGTGCAGTATCCAAAACCAGATCTCTCATGCTGGCTGTAAAAAGCTCGTCATCCGGCTCCTGCATATTAGGGTTGAAAATAGCACCTCTCATACCCATTTCATGGATTATTTGCGTAAGTTCCGTGTATGACTGCCATTGACTGACAGAGTCTGGCAGCTCGCCAGCCTGTCCCCATACTGTGCGTACTGCAGCAGTGAGCCACTCCATTAGAGTGTGGTTGCTCTGGTTTTGGGCCAACCTATGGCAGTTCTGTAACCTTTGTCGCAGGGACGGATGCACCGTCACAAAGGCTAGCTTTTCCTTCTCGCCTGGGGAGCAGAGAACGTTGTCTGCTCCCTCATCCCATAAACGCAGTAGCCAAGCCAAGACTGGCTCTCCAGGACTCTGCCTGTACTGCCTCCCCAGCTCCTGCAACTCAGTGGGAGTGTGAGGGGTGTAGGTTGTGAACTCAGTCACAGCTGGGTTGCCAGCAGCAACGCCCCCGGGGCCCAAAAGTTGCTCATGCTTAGCTTTTCCTTCACAATGGGCCGGGCTCGGGGGTTGGGAGCTACATTGTCTCCACTGGCATCTGCCTCTGCCACAGAGTCTCCACTGTGGGGCCCCTCTTCTTTCAGGCAGACCTGAGCTTCCAGTACCTCCCACCTGGACACCTGGTCCCACACTTGGGCTATTCCAGCAAGAGCTTCCTCCGAGTTATGACGCAACGTGGTGAGGATCTCCTCTAACTGGCGGTGCTGAACTTCCAGCACCTCCTGCCAGGACTGCTGGTCCCGCACCTGGGCTATTTCATTAAGTGTGTCTTCCGTGCTACAACACAACACAGTGAGGAACATCCAGCCCACGCGGCTGGCTGTACGTAACGCCACTTCCAGCAGCCACTCAGCTAGAACTCAGGGTCCTCTCCACGCTGGCCAGAAAGCCATCCAAGTCCTCCCACCCCTCCTCAAGGGTCCAATTCCTGAGAATGGTGGTTACCAGGTACCACACACTGTGTGGGGGCCACCTGTCCCCCTGCCCAGAGTCAGATACCATTCCTACCCGGCCGAAATCATGCTCACTGCACCAGGTATCCAATTGGGTGGAGGCCTCAGTCTAAGATGTCCGCAACCCTCGGAGCCTATGGCAGCAGCGGACCACCAAAAGGAAGGTGACACCCATCATGGCCAATAGGGTGGCGTGCCATCTGGAGGCTAGAGAGGCCCACTAATTCACCGAGGGGCCACGTTTCTCCCAGGCAGATTGCGTTGCCTGCTCCCGGTACTTCTCCTCATGGGCTTCCTGAGACTGAGTGTTCATACGCACAAACTGCTCCACCACCCTTCGGAGAGTTCTGGCCGGCACCATACCCTGCTTGTGAAACTAGCTTTCATATGTATAAACTGCTCCATTACCCCTTTGAAAATTCTGGCCAGCACCATACCCTGCCCACTGTGCCATGTGTCATGCAGGGTTTCAGCTTCCACTCCCTGCACGAGAACACAGGATATGGTAAGGCCAAAAACGAACACCAACGGAGCCATGGATAGGGGGTTTGTACCATTATTGTCTTGCTGGTGGCTGGGTTAGAGATACAGGAAGCAGGAGCCACACAACCCACAATCTACTGTCCACTTATCTGTCATCCAACAAACCAAGCAACCAACCCTCTAGCGTAGCCATGGCAGTTATATTAGAGGCTAATGGCTAACCAGTAACAGGTGGTGGCCACCAAGCCACAGTGGATGGCCATCTGATTACAGCTGATGGCCATCTAATAACCAAGCCAGCACCTTTCCACGTGAGGCTGAGAGCCTGGAAACTGCTCTTTGGGACTCTGTCCCCACAACTCCGCAACCCCAAGGCCCCTGAATGAGGAAAACTAGATTTTAATTAATAAATTTGTTAGCTCTATAGAGCCTGTGGCCATGCAACCGGTAATTCAGGTGTTGTTAATTGTCCAGGAGTTAGGCCCGGAATAGATAGGAGAAAATATTAGGCTTCAATGAGTATAATCAACAAGTATTAATCACAAGTTTTAGGGTAATTATCTAAAGCAGGGGTAGGAGATTTATGTGATTCAGGTTAAAAACAACCTATTATTTATGATTAAGAAACCAATGGAATTAAAATACTAAAGAAAGAAAACTTAGAATTTCTGTAGTGAGAAGTCCTTTCATTTGGCCCATATCACGACCACACAGGAACCAGCTGATGCTCCCCAACTTTCTGCCCCTTGCCCCACAGTTAAGATATCCTGAAAGCATGAGGACAGCGTCAGCTCCCTGCTATGCCCAACTAGGATTACTTCCGCTGCCCTGATGGCAGTGGGGCTGGGAGGAGGTGGGAGGTGAGAGAGGAAGTCTGCTTTACCCAGCCTGGAACAATCCTGGGACCACCTGGGGTTGGATGTGCTGAACGCGCCTAGGCTCACACTGCCCGCCACCATGTGCCCACTCTCCTTCCAGTGTGCACAACACAAACCTGCTCTGTCATTTGTACCAAAGGAGAGGAGAAAGGCCTGCCTGCCCCCTGCCTTTCTCTTTCGTCCTTCCTTTCTCTACCTATATGTTCATTCATTCATTTAACCATTAATTCATCAGTCTTTGAAGCCCTCTCAGTGCCAGCAGTGTGCTGGGCACTAAGAAAACAGTGGTAAGTCACAGTCCCAGCTACGAAGACTGCAGTTCAGAGGGAGAGATGGACATATAATCAGACTATTAACACAAAAGGAGCACAAGGCAGGAGAGGTCAACACTCAAGCATCTGGGAGGGGACAACTTAAATAGGCCCTGGGAGATCAGCAGGACTCAGAGGGGAGCAAGAGGAAGGGCCCCACAGCACCACGGAGATTTGAACAATCACTGCCTTTTTCCTACAGGACGGCAGGGAGGGGAAGAGTCTTAAACATCAGCCAAGGAGAGTGGACTTGATCCCAAGAGCAGTGAGGCCAAAGGGGGCTCCAAGCAGAGACATTGCAGGATCAGATCTTGGTTTCCACAAAGTCACTCTAATGCAAGTGTGAGAAGTGGTAGGGGGTTGGAAGGGAGACCACTGAAGGCTGTGGGACTAATCCTAGGAGGTGTAGTGAGGACCCAAATCGAGGCAGTGGGCCAGGGGATGAGAATGAGAACATGGTAAACCCGAGCAGCAGAATCTGAAGGACTCACAGACTCATGGTGTGGTGAGGCAAAGGCAGGGTGCAAGAGTGGCCCTTGTGTTTTCTCTCCATCACGTGGAGGTGGCTGGGGAGCAGAGGCCCAGAGCCAGCTAGCTCTAGGCAGTAGCCCAAACCATACCAGCAAGACTCACGGAGGAAGGCCCACCAACTCCTGTGCCTCCCCACCCACCAACCCTAGTCCCAGTGTGATTCAAGGACAGGACAAAACAGGCTCTCTCTGCAACCTCTGGAAAGCAAGGAGAGATGCAGGAGGAAAGCCTCATTATGAATTCTCCTTGGGGATTCTAGAGCCTCCAAAGCCAATTGTATTGTTTAAAACTGGCTTAAATTTGGCCCAGAATAAAGAGATGTCTGTCTTGTTTATGGTCATCCCCTTCTCCCATGGCATCTTCTCCATTTCCTTAGAAGAGGCAAAGCACTTCCAGCAGAGAATCAGGTCTCACGCACAGTCTCGTACCAATGGCATCACTTCCCCTCATCCCAGCTACAAAATGAAGCTAGCCTTGCTTCCCTCTCTTAAGCTCCCTAGTTTACAAAGAAGGCATAGTACATTAATTTCTGGTGGCATTTTGGGTAGAAAAATCCAAGTCATTTGCTTTCTTTGGCTGAACCACTCGAAGTTAGATCATCATGCAAGTAGCATGAAAACTGCAAGTCTCATGAAAGCCATTGGGCAGAGGGACTGACCTGTCTCCTAGAAGCAAGCAGCAGTTCAGGTGACTGGATACTAAGGGGCCTGAGCTTCTAGCCTGGGGGAAGAAGAAAGGAAAGACAGAGAAGCAAACTGGTTGCTATGGAGATGTTTTCCCCAGCAAATGAAGTAGTGGGGGCTGTCAATTGGAGCTAATCTTGAAGGATTTCACCGTGATAGAGAAAGAAAAAGCAGGCACAGATACAGATACACCATGTAAGTCTGACCTTTACCTGGGAGGCTGGGGAGGGTGGATATGCTAGGAAAGATACCATGGCCCACGGGCAGGAGAAAGGGAGAAAAAGGGAAGGGAAGGGAGGAGAAAACAAGGGAAGCAGAGAAGGAAGAAAGTAGGGAGACAGTGGGAAGGACAGAGGGAGGCAATAGGCAGGCAACATTTACTGAGTGTCTGTTATGTGCCACACACTGAGATCAGACCACGTTTTCTCCCATTTGACCATAACCAAATCCTAGGATAAAAGGTGTCACCTTGAGGGACTCATCCAGAGTCTCAGATCAGTAATTGATGGGGCTGACACTGGATGGCATATTTTTCTGACTCCAAAATCCATACGGATTCTCCCACTGCAGGATCCCACTTAATCACTCCAGTGACCCCCCTCCCTGGAAAGTAGAGGCTATGGAGCTCCAACCTGAGTCAAGAAGAAGAAAACAACCCCCTTTTCTCAGCTGTGCTCATCTAAACACCCAACCATCTCTCACATGGTTCTCCCTGGCATCATGGTCCTGGGGCTGCACCCCTTACTCTCCATCCACCACCCAGCCCAAGTGTCTCATTTGCCTTCTGCCTTAGCTCTTACTCCTGCTGGCCTCGCTGCTCCGGTTCAGACTGGAATTCCTGCCTCTCTACACCAGCCCCCACAAGTCCATCCCTAGGAATTTCCCCAGAACACACACCCACTGTCCTCTGACTCTCAGGGAAGAGCTCCAGGTATTCACCTCTTTTTTCCCCAGAGCTCCTGCTAAGGACACCCAGAGTGAGGAGACCAGGTGCTCACATTTAAAGGACCCAGAGGGATCAGTCATCAGGGAAGGGGCTCCGCATAGCAAGGGCTGGGCAGTTCTAACACCACAACCACTGGTGGGCTGCTGTGGGAAGAGGCCTCTCCCTCAAGTCGTTGGGCAAAGGGCTCAGCTTGTCCAGGACTGTGCTGTCTCAGTCTGGAGCTACAGACTCCAAACCTCATGGGCCTTCCCTGGCCTTCCTTCTGCATCAAGTGATCAGTACCCACAGGGTATCAGGACAAGGATAAGTAAGCAATTCATACTATGTTTCCAGATAAAAGACATAGGCTGTAGGATCTCCAAGGAATGGAGATCAAAAGATACTAGAGCAGCCCCAGAGGCAGATAAAGATAGGACTCTTTTTAGGTACATTTGTTGCTCCTATCAAAGCATTTGTCTTATACGTGGAGTTCAAATTCTAATTACAGCTCAGGGCTTGAAATTTGGAAACTCTAGTTTCAAGGGACAAAAACTTAAGGTACACAGTGGCCATAAATTCTGGAAGCATAAGTGACTGTAGGTAATAAATGATTTTCTGGTATTACATTACAACGTGTGACCTTACATATGCTCTGTGTTATCTTTCATTAGCAATGTGTAGTGCAATATACACTGGAAAACTGCAGAGAGCACAGTGCATTAAGGCAATGTCTCCACAAACCATTGCACTTGCAAGGGTAAGTAATTGCATCCAAGGATTTATGTTTCTGATTCTCAAAAGTAACTTTGTATCTTTACCAGACCCCAGAAGAGATCACCGAGGGCTTCAGATCTGGTGAGCATCCTGCCTTCTCCACCCAGCTACCTTGTCCTTTCCAGTCTGGGAAATTATCATCCATCAGCCCTCAGCACTCTGTCATAATGGATGGCACTCCATCCTGTTGGAAATATTTTGGGTGACGTCTCCCTAGCCCATAAGTTGCATAAAGGGATAATAATTGGTCACTTAACATGGTCAAATACAGCAAACAGACATCTAAGTTTTCAGAATTTATGCCCACCATATGTCTTAGTCAGCTCAGGCTGTCATAACAAAATACTGTAGACTAGGTGGTTTAAACAATAAACATTTATTTCTCACAGTTTTGGACACTGAAAGTCCAGGATCAAGGAGCCCACTTTGGTCAGGTTCCAGTGAGAATGCTCTTACTGACTTGCAGACAGCCACTTTCTCACTATGTCCCCACATGGTGGACAGAAATCCAACAAGCTCTCTGATATTTCTTCTTATAAGGGCACTACTCCAGTCAGAAGAATCCCACCTCATGGCCTCGTCTAAATTGAATTACCTCCCAATGATTTCATCTCCAAATACCATCACATTGTAAGGTTCAGGCTTTAACGTAGGATTTGGGGGAATACAATTCCTCTGTACTATTCTATCCCTGTCCCCCTAAACTTCATGTCCTTCCCACATGCAAAATATATACATTCCATCTTGAAAGCAAAAAAAGTCTTAATTCATTCCAGCACCACCTCTAAAGTCCAGTGTCATCTAAATATCATCTAAAGCAGATATAGGTGAGATTCAAGATCATCTTGAAGCCAGATTCCTCTCCAGCTGTGAATCTGTGAAACCAGAAAAATTACAATGGTGGGACAGGCTTGGAACAGCTATTCCTATTCCGAAGGGAAGAAATAGGAAAAAAGAAAAAGATAATCTGGTCCAAATAAGTCCAAACCCTAGCAAGGCAAATCCCATTATATCTTTTTTTTTTAATTTATTTATTGGGGTGACAATTGTTAATGAAATTACATAATTTCAGGTGTACAATTCTGTATTACATCAACTATAAATCCCATTGTGTGTTCACCACCCAGAGTCAGTTCTCCTTCCATCACCATATATTTGATCCCCCTTACCCTCATCTCCCTCCCCCCACCCCCCTTACCCTCTGGTAACCACTAAACTATTGTCTGTGTCTATGAGTTTTTGTTTCTCATTTGTTTGTCTTGTTTTTGGTTTATATACCACATATCAGTGAAATCATAGGGTTCTCTGCTTTTTCTGTCTGACTTATTTCGCTTAGCATTATACTCTCAAGATCCATCCATGTTGTCACAAATGTTCCTATATCATCTTTCCTTAACGCCGAATAGTATTCCATTGTGTATATGTACCACAACTTCTTTATCCATTCATCTATCAAAGGACATTTTGGTTGTTTCCATGTCTTGGCCACCGTAAACAAAGCTGCAATGAACATTGGAGTACAAGTGTCTCTATAGAGAAATGCTTTCAAATTTTTTGGGTAGATACCCAGGAGAGCAATTGCTGGGTCGTATGGTAATTCTATTCATAATTTCTTGAGGAACCTCCAAACTGCCTTCCATAGTGGCTGCACCAGTCTGCATTCCCACCAACAGTGTATGAGGGTTCCTTTTTCTCCACAGCCTCTCCAACACTTGTTGCTATTTGTCTTGTTGATGATAGCCATTCTGACTGGGGTGAAGAAAACATAGGTACTAAACTTATGGACCTTGGGTTCAAAGAGCATTTTATGAATTTGACTCCAAAGGCAAGGGAAGTAAAAGCTAAAATAAACAAATGGGACTATATGAAACTTAAAAGTTTCTGCACAGCAAAAGAAACCATCAACAAAATAAAGAGGCAACCGACTGAATGGGAGAAGATTTTTGCAAACAATTCCTCCAATAAGGGTCTAATATCCAAAATATACAAGGAACTCATGAAACTCAACAACAAAAAAACAAACAACTCAATTGAAAAATGGGTAGAGGACCTGAAGAGACATTTCTCCAAAGAGGACATACAAATGGCAAATAGACATATGAAAAAATGCTCAACATCACTAATCATCAGAGAAATGCAAATAAAAACCACAATGAGATATCACCATTATATCTTAAGACATAAGAATATTATAATACCCTATGGTTAAATGCCTTTCCCTCAGGTCCACTGGAGTGGTAACATCATCCCCACAGCTTGGCAGGTGGTCCCCCTTTGGCTCTGTGGGGCCCTGCGCACCCCAAAGTTCTCTGCAAGGATAGTAGTCCCATTCTTGGAAACTGAGGTAAAGACAGCCCTAACGCCCTAGGACCTGTACCCTCTGGGCTTGTGCTGGGAGTGGCCGTCCTGGTGATCTCTGAAACACCTTCAGGACACTTTTTTTTTCCTTGAGGGATAGCATGCATTTGCAGCTGAGTAGTTCTATGGTCCCATCTTGTAGAATCTAAGAAGTCTGACAGCTTTCTTTTATTCCCTCCAGCTTCCTCTGTCCCTTTACTTCAAACTGGCAGTGTCTTTGCTGGTATTATCCCATCTCTATTCCTGGCCTCTGCTAAGGTGGCTGATATAATTCATGAGTCATCTCCATGATTTCTTTATCAAATGGTTGCTTAGCCTCATCTTTGTGTTCTCTTCAGAACAATTTTTTGTTTTGTTTTCCCAAAATGGAAAGGCTGAGAATTTTCCAAATTTCCAAGTCTAGTTCCTTCTTGCTTAACAATTCTGTCTTCAAATTATCTCTCTCCTGTCACATTTTACTTTAAGCAGTTAGGAGGAACCATGCTGCTCCTTCAACACTTTGCTTAGAGATGTTTCCAGCTAAACATACAATTTCATTGCTTGCAAGTTCAGTCATCCACAACACACTAGGACACAATTCAGCCAAGGCCTTTGCCTCTTTATACAAGAATCACCTTTTCTCTACTTTCCAATAGCAGGTTCCAATCGCATTTTTCACTCTGTTCATGGTTATTTATATATTCTCTAAAAAAAGTCTAGACAATGATTTGTTGAGGTATGACCCCAAAAGCACAGGCAACAAAAGTAAAAATAGACAAACGGGTTTGCATCTAACTAAAAAGCTCCTGTGCAGCAAAGGAAACATTCAAGAGTATGAAGAGATAACCTACAGAATGGGAGAAAATATTTTCAAATCATACATCTGATAAGGAGTTAATATGCAAAATATGTAAGGAACTCAAACAACTCAATAGCAAGAAAACCCAATTGAAAAATGAGGATAGCACCTTAATAGACATTTCTCAAATAAAGACATGCAAATGGCCAACAGGTATATGACAAAATGCTCAACTTCAATAATTATCAGGGAAATGCAAATCAACATTATGATGAGATATCACTTCACATTTGTTATAATGGTTGTCAGCAAAAAGACAAGAAATGACAAGTGTTGGTGAGGATGTAAAGGAAAGGGAACTCTCGTACACTGTTGGTGGGAATGTAAATTGGCATGGCCATTATAAAGAACAGTATGGAGATTCCTCAAAAAATTAAAAATAGTACTTCCATATGATCCAGAAATCCCACTTCTTGATGTATTTCCAAAGGAAATGAAATCAGTGTCTCAAAGAGATGGCTGCACTCCAGTGTTCATTACAGTATTACAATAGCAAAGATATGGAATCAACCAGTGTCCATCAACAGATGAATGGATAAAGAAAATGTGACATATGGGTACAATGGAATATTATTCAGCCTTAAAAATTAAGGAAATCCTGCCATTGTGACAACGTGGAATAACCAAGAAGACATTATGCTAAGTGAAATAAGCCAGGCACAGAAATACAAATACTGCATGATCTCACTTATATGTGGAATCTGAAAAAGTTGAACCCATGAAAACAGAGTAGAATGGTGGTTACCAAGGAGAGGGAGGTAGGTGAAATGGAGAGTTGTTAATCAAAGGGTACAAAATTGCAGATATATAGGATAAATGAGTTTAGAGATTTAATATACAACATGATGACTATAATTAATAATACTGTATTGAATACTGGAAATACGCTAAAAGAGTAGATTTCAGGTGTTCTCACCACACAGGAAAAATGGTAACTATGTGAGAAGATATATTGATTACTTTGACAGTAGTAATTATTTCACTATATATGGTATATGTATATCAAATCATATACAATTAAAAATATATACAATTTTTAATAGAAAAAAATTAAAAGAAACCCCAAAAAATCTATAACAATTAAATTTTAATTGCAGATAAATAACAAGTAATATTTCAGTTTAAGTATATCCCATGCAATATTTGAGATCTACTTATACTAACAAATTACCTGCTTATCTGAAATTCAGGTTTAAATGGTATCCTTGGCTTTTCCTGGCAGCCCCAGCCCTCTGAGCACTGTTATTCCATCGGGGCCTTCTTGTGTGGGACCCTGAGCCATGTCATTCTGTTTCTCTATCAATGACTGCACTTCACTTGAAAAAGAAATTTTGTTCTATTTTGGAATTGTCATCTATTTCATATATTTTGGGGCTCTCCTCCTCTTGCCATATAGGGCTTTGCTTTAGAATAACACTTAGGGACAAGGAACTTTTCCTCTGAATAATTTATGAGTATATTCACCAAATAAAACAAAAATAAACAAGGTTATAAAAACTTTCTTCACTCTTATTTCAGAAAGTATTTTACTCAACAAAATAACAAACAACCCAATTCAAAAATGGCCAAAGGACTTGAATAGACATCTCCAAAGAAAATATACAAATGGCCAATAAGCATGTGCAAGATATTCAACATCACCAATAATTAGGAAAATGCAAATCAAAACCACAATGAGAAGATACCATTTTATACACAATAGGCTGAATTTTATTAAAAGATAGAACCTAATACTTGTACATGTGGGTGAGGTTGTGGAGAAATAAGAACCCTTGTGCATTGGTAGTGGGAAGGTAAAGTGATACCAGTGCTACAAAACGTAGTATCTTGACTCCTCAAAAAATAAACATCGAATTACTATTTGACTCAGCAATTCCACTTCTAGATATATGCCCAAAAGAACTGAAAGCACGGACTTGAACAGATATGTGCACATCCATGTTCATAGCAGCGTTATTCACAATAGCCGAAAGATGACGCAACTCAAATATCCTTCAACAGATGAATGGATAAACCCAATGTGATACACGCATACAATGGCATATTATGGAGCCCTAAAAAGGAAGGAAATTCTGCCACATGCTGCCACATGGGTGAGAACATTGAGGACATTATACTAAGTGAAATAAGCCAATCACAAAAGACAAATACTGTATGATACCACCTCCATGAGGTTCCTAGAGTAGTCAAATTCATAAAGCTAGAAAGTAGAATGGTGGTTGCCAGGGGCTACAGAGATGGAGGCTGGAGCAGGGGGCAGTTATTTTTTAATGGGCACAGAGTTTCAGTTTGGGAAGATGAAAACAGTTCTGGAGATGGATATTGGTGATGTTTGCAGAAAAATGCGAATGTACTTAATACCACTGAATTGTACACTTAAAAATAATTAAAATGGTAAATTTTAATGGTATATTTTACTACAACAAAAAATTTTAAAAAAGTATTTTACTTATTTCGATGCCTTTGAACTTTATTAATGCAAATACTTTGCATCCTCTTAAAACCTGGCTACATATTACTTTTTCTACTCAGTTAATCATAATTCTACACAGGTCCTCATACGTTACTCAATTCGCAAAATATATGCATCTCCATATAGCAATGTGGTGTTCAAGTCATTGATTAAAAGGAAAAAAAGTTGATGCCTCCATTTGGTGTATGCAGGTCACTCATCCTTGCTAACCACCCTCCCAGCAATCAAAAGGATTTACTAGCCCCTCGTGGTGCCCAGCACCATGCTAGGTGTTCTGGTGCAAACAGGCACATAACGTATGATCCCATCCCCGGTGGAATTGACGTGCAACTGAGGAAATTCTTATGAAAAAGTCTGGCATGTGATTGATGCTCAAGAAGTATGTTAGCTGGATTCATTATATAAATCATTAGGCCCAAAATCTATGGGGTTTTCAAGGAAAACAAAGGAATCCAATCTGAGGTCTATTAGTCAGGGTACGTTTCAAGGAAGGTCTGAGCCAGACCTGGAAAAATAGGAAGGAAGGAACTTACTCAATAATGGGCAACCCCAGCAAATAGATGTTAATTCCTATTTTATGGTTAAGAAACAGGCTTAAAGAAGTATGCGACTTGCCAATGGCTACACAGCTAGTTGGTAGGAGAGCTCAGACTGGGCCCACGTCAAATCCCAAAGACCATGATGGCAGCCACTATACGGCTGGCCTTTCCCCATGTCAGGGCGAGCCAGAGTAATCAGAGCATAGTGAAGGTACCCTGGGAAAAGAGGCAGGGACAGGGTCCAGGGGAAAGCTGTGCTCAGTTTGGGGGTCTTGAGAGCCAGGCAGAAGGGCAGCACAGGGCCTCCTTCCCACTGGACTGGCTTCCCAAAGCGTCCTCATGCAGAGCATCAGAGCCAGAACATCCCAGAATGGACAGTGCAGACAGGTTGTTTGCTTCCCTTGAAATATAAACAAGAGAACCACTTGTCAGCCCTCCCGCAAGGGCAATCGATCTGGGGGAGAGCCCACAGATTTTGGCAACAGTTGTGTTTCCTCAGTCTGACAATTTCAGGAAGCATGAGAGACTTTATCCATCAAGACCAAAAACCAATCTGCCTTCTCCTCAGCCTCATCCATCACCATCCTCACCCGCGTCTGGGGAGGTGGGGAAGAGGAGACAGAGCTCTCCTCCCATCTCCTACAGTCCAACGTACACTGGTCCCTACTTCCTTCCAATGAGCTCCTGTCAGACAAAGCACGTAGGTCATTGCTGAGGCTGGAAAGGGGGAGGCAGAAGTAGCCAGGTCTTTCCAAAGCCTTCAGAGATTAGGATCCCTGCTGGCCCTGGAGCCAGCCTGCTGACCTGGTCTTTAATTCTGGCTCCACAGCTTACCAGCTGTCTGACATTGGTCCAGTTCCTCACCAATCTGAATTTCAAGGTCCTCACCTTCAAAGGTGAATGATGGTTGAATGTGCGGGAAACCAGGGGAAGGAATGGGAAGCATATGGGAAGCACCCAGCCTAGGGTCTAATCTATAGTAACATGAATGTAAACAGCCCTCGCTTATGGAGTATTGGAAGTATCCCTGGCCTGTGACAAGCTCTCCAAAGCCCATGCTCCTGATCTCCTTTCCTGATGCAGCTCCTCACAGGAGTCCAGGGTCTCCTTGTTCATCCCCCTGGAGGCTGCAAACTCACCTGTTCTGCTTTTGGCCCTCAGGACTCTGCTCCTATGTGGGCCTGTCTCCCCATGCACTGCCATCGCCCGTGTGTGTTGCTGACCAGTGCTGCCCAGCACTGTGTCTCTAAGCACGCACCTTGCACACCCTTTAGCTCAGTTAGTTCTCACAGGGGTTCTCTTATAGAGGAGGACCCTATTGTCACAGAGCTTAAGTGACTTATCCCATGTTACACAGGTAAGTGATGGTGCCTGAATTCCAACTCAAGCCTATGACAGTCCACATGTTGAGTTTTGGAAAGTGTTCCTTAGAATAATCTCTGCTGCCTCAGTACTAAGCAGGGTTGTCCACACTTGTCCTACACCTTGACTACAAGCACCCATTACCAAGCACTTCTCACTCCTCTTAGCATAGGCGCTGCCCTGGTGAGGGGCGAGGAACTGGCTGGCCACCAGATTGGCTCTAGTGTGAAGATGTCTCTGGAGGAAGGGCCACAGCATTGTTTCTTAACCTGGAATTGAAAGCATTTCCAAGCAGGTGCAGCCCCCAAGGGCATGATAGAGCAGGTGGAGAGGGAATAGGGAGCCACAAGGTCTTACAGGGGCCCTCACGGCCTGTAAAGGTAGGTTAGTTGTCCTCCTCAGCCACCTGTTACATGGGGAAGATGCAAATCTCTGTACACGTCACCCAGTTGCTAATCCTACATGAAGAGCTCGGGGAAGTTCTCAATAGGTAGACAGCTCTTGAGTCCCTTCCTCAAGAAGGGAAAAAAGTTTATTATGTTCAGATTCCCAAAACCCTGGGCTCCAAGACTGGAATCAGTCTGCTTATCAGGTGTGTCACAGAGGGAAGGTGGACATCCTGGCTCTGAGCACCTCCCTCCTTGGGGAACCAGCAATGGCCTTCTCGCGGCCAGAGCCAGCGTGAGAGACTGCTGAGGCAGAGCACTGGGGCGGCTCACAGGTGCAGAGCAGGTGGCTTAGAGGGAGCAGCTCCAGCTCTTGGTGAGCAGCAGACACGTGCCAGGGCTGGGTGCACACCCTGCATACACTCACAGACATGCATGCCAACTCCACTAGCACCATGCCCAAGGTCACGGAGGCAGTTGTGTCTGAAGCACACATCTGTGCACACAGGGGAGCCCAAAACAGAAATACTCACATTCTTTCATATTTATGAATCTGTCACGATGACAGCCCTTATGATGCCCGTCCCCTTAACCCAAGCTCCTTCATCAGTGTCTGTGCTCCTTAGATAGTTGCCTATTTTCCTCACACTGTCATTCTTTTCATGAGTAAACATCATACGCCCACAAAAAAGAGCAGAAAGCTCTTGGCTCTCCTCTGGGTGTGACAGTGTGTGTGCTAAGTGATAGTGTCTTTGTGTGTGTGTGTGTACATGCTCGCGTGTGTGAGTGTATCTCCTTGTGTATGTGAGTGTGTCTGTGCGTGCATACATATTCTAGTTTCATGTCATTCTGTTCTTCTTGGTACTAACCCAGACATCACCTATTCGCAAAGACTGAAATTTGAACCCTGCAACTCAGAGATAATTAAGCCAATCTCCTAGTGTCACAGATAACTTAGGCTCAGAGAGGGTAAACTGGCCCAGGTTCCACAGCCAGCGAGCAGAGAGGCTGGTGGAGAGCTCATCCCACCCAACCAGCCAAGCGTTGCTCTCCCAGCCCTGCCCCTGCCCACCCTGGCTTCTCCCCTGCCTAGAGACAGAGCTATCTCCGGGTCTCTGCTTCACTCTGGGCCCTGCACTGACAGTAAAGTGGGAGAAGTGGACACAGGTGCTCATTAGTGCTGACAAGAATTGGACCAAGTCAGCATTGTAGACAGAAGGGAAAGAGATGGGATGGGCACTCTAAATGGGAAAATTGACTCCTCAATAAAGAAAGTAGGAAACGGAACTAAGCAGGATGGGAGGGGCCAGCAGGGATGCTCAGCATGAACACAAGGACCAGAAGGGTGGCCAGGGAGAGAGGGAGGACAAGGTGAGACCCACAAACCCACAGCGGGTGCCCCAGAACCACACGGAGAGGCAGCATCTGCCTGGAGAAGACAATGACTATTACAATGTGAGGCTGGGGAGGTGACACAGGCAAGGGTAGAAAAGGCGGAGGAAATATTTTAATAAGAAGAGAAAGGAAGGGAATTGTGAAATGAGAAGGGGCTCCAATAAAACTGATACAGCCAACAGGTACCACAGCTACCCTGAGTAGCTGTGAGGAGCACATCACCTGTCGAGGGACAGCCCGTCAGTTCTGTGCACTCACAGCATGCAGCTCCATCACAAGGTAACTCAGCTGGATGGTTGCAGTCTTCCGCTTCGCTCCACTCAAACAGCATCGTAGAACTATGGGGCTCAGGAGGGGGAAGTGTGTGTGTGAGGGACTCCTGTCTGAAAATGGGGCCCTCTACCCTCTGAAAAGGAAGAACCCTCTCTGGCCCATCAACCTCTAGGAGGTTGATCTTGGTTTCAGGGAAACAGGACATACCACCCTGCCCACCCTGGCTCTGCAGCTCTGCTCTGTGTTTCTGCCTCAAAAAGCCTGGTTCTCCCAAATACCTGCTACAGTGGCCCATTGTTGGCTTGTTCGCCTTCATGCTGTTAACACAGGTGAGATGCTCCTTTAAAAATTAGCTCTCATCTGCATGTGGGCAAGACTGATAGATCTATCTGAAATATGTGTGCCTTCTGCAAATGAGCCAGATCTTAATATAGTTGTGGATAGATGACATCTAGCCAGATAGATAGATAGATAGATAGATAGATAGATAGATAGATAGATAGATAGATAGATGATAGATAGACAGACAGGTTTTCGAGAATAGGTATCTTAACAGAAAAATAGCTACTCAAAAAGTTATAAAAATCAATGGAAACCTAAGAAATGAGTGGAAAAAATAAAATGGGGCAGGAAAATGAGTGTAAAGAATAGATTTTCATGTTGTTTTAGGTCCAGTCCAAAGGTTATTTTGCCCCATTTTTAACATTCCAGAGTTTCAAAGCATAAGACATGCAAGGCAGTTCTGGGATGGCAGCTCCAGCTCCATTTTAATATGGCCCTATTTATTATTTTTTACAGAGGGTAAAATTAGGATATCAGTGTAAAGCTCTAATATAGTGTCTCACATATAGTAGCATTCAGTAAAGCCTGGCTTTTATAAAGAATCTTTCTGCACCCACCCCAGGGTCCACAGAGATGGGAATGGGTCTTACTCAAGCAGCAGGGGGCTGGGGGTGGTAGTGGAAGGGAGATGAGAGAACGGAGCCCCAATGTCCAATGGCTGGAGAAACTTCCCTGAGAACTGTTGGTCCCCCACTCTCCTACCCCAGAATGCAAACTTACCATTGAAAATAAATAATTGTTCCGTATATAAAAAGAATAAATTTTTATAACTAGGTGAGAATAAATAAATGACAGTATTTGGCGGCAGACAGCAGGCCTAGATAACAAGAGATGGATGGATAATGGAGCTCTCGCCTCTGTGGGATCTGTCCTATGAGCCAGTCTTACACTACTAGCACTTTACATACCCGATCTCATTTAAGCCTCATAAACCTGTGAGGAGATACTTTTATTAACCCATTTCTCAACTGAGGAAACTGAGGCCCAGAGAAGTTAAGCAATTTGCTCAAAATCACACAGCATGTAAAAGAAAGAGATAAGATCTGAGTCCAGTTCTGTTTGAAAGAAAAACCAACGTTCCTCACCATTTTGCTATGCCGCCATTCCCTGAGGTAGACATAGATGTGGACAGATGATGGAAAGTTCTACAAGCCCACAGAAGAACAACTACATTGCACTGACCTGATTTTCCCACTCTCCTTCCTTTCTCGGGCCTCCTCATTAAAACAGAAGCTCAACAGAACCCTTCAATCCTTGTGTCCCAACTGTTGAGAGAAAATGATGTCACCTAAACAGTGAGTTCTATAAGACCAAGAGAAGTCACAGTTCCCAAAAGTCTCACACAGGCATTCTTTTACTAAAATCACTCTTCAAAATCTCACCTTTCCTTCCATCTCAAATCATATCACAACTCTGCAGGGAATTTCCTCCTGATTTCAATAGAGCTAGTTGCTTTTGCTGTGACAGATTTCAGAGACAGGCAATGCCAGAGAGACGGGCAGGGGGACAAAAGCATCAAATAACTTCTCCATGAGGTGTCCTTCAGGCTGTCTCTCAGCTTGCCTCCTCTCAAATCAGCATCCTAAAGATGTCCCAGGTATGAAAGAAAGAAGTCAGGTTTGGAGCAGCAACCATCTGCTCAGCTCTGGTCAGCAACTGCCAGGAGGAAGCCTGGGACCTGCTCTCCAGGCCTGGGAAGGCCATGCTCCCAGCTCCCCCAAGGCAGAATTCAGACCTTAGAATGTGCCTTGATTCTTCCAGATGCAAATAGGCCCAAGGGTGTTTACTTAGCTTGAAACCTTACTTGAGATTATAGGTCTAAATAAATAAATAATCATTGAAAAGAAGAGCTAGAAGGAAGCCTAAAACCTTGCAGTAAGAGTTAACATTTTAGCTGTATAACTGGGGAAACTGAGGCCCAGAGAAGTGAAGTGACTTATAAAAGATAATCCACGTTGCCCCACCCAGCAGGACTGGGTCCCACCATCATATTCCCTGCCTTGCATTGCTCCCCATCAGCCCTGGACTATTTGTTCGAGGGCTCATAATTTACTTTAACATGTGCTTTAAAACATCATAATGAGGGAAGTAAATCTTCCTTAAACCCAATGAGTAAAGTGCTTTCCAGCCTCTCTGTGGACTGTCTGCTCTGACACGGTGCAAAGCGCTGCAGATGACAGAGAGCCACATCACTTTCCCCTACCCAAGCCTTCCCTGTAGAAAGGCTATTTAGTCTCTGAACACTCAGACCTCAAGGCATCAAGCAGGATGCCGGTGATGCTGGAGAGACTCTTACTGCTGCTAAGAATATAATAATAAATTCGGGTTCCAAATCTCTAGGCTGGTCAGTTCTAAATTTTGTCCTTCAGTCTTAGAAATCATCACAGATCTAGACAACAATTTAGTTGTCTAGCAATTTCCCAGTGGGGTCCTGGGAAAATAACCATGACGCCTTACCATACCACGCACATGTCAGAAGCAGGTATGAGCCCTAGGGAACAGAGTAGGATGGGGAGTCGGGAGATAGCATGGTGTTCTGTCATTTAACTTTCATGACAACACTTTAAAGTGGGTACCACTGTCCCTGTTTCACAAATGACAAAACTGAGGCTTAAGAAAAAAATAAGTAACTTGCCTAAGAATGTACAAATCGTGACAGTGACACTGGCTTCGAACCCGTCAGCCTGATTCCAATATGCTCCCGCCTACCTCCTCTTTGGAGCACCAATGGTAAAGGCCATATAGTGCCCTGGTCAACACTGGCTAGATTTGAATCTTGCTCTGCCACTTTTAATTGTCTTTTCTTGGGCCAGTTGATTAAGCTTTGTGCCTTAGTTTTCCCATCTCTAAAATGGAAATGATAACAGTGGCTGGGCCAGAAGGGTGTTGTAATAATTCTATATTTGGAAGGACGCTGGACACTTGTGCACTCTGCACAAGTATTAGCCCTTGCTAGCGTTCTCTCTGCATCTCTTCTCCTCACCTCACATGGCAATGTCAACAAACTCGGGCCATTTATGTGTTTACCCCTCAACTGCAAGAGTCTCTACTTCCCCCAGGGAACTGGATGTACAATAAATTAGCTTATCTTCTGAAAGAGAGGACATGAGCCTTCTAAGCAAAGGAAGATGCTCAGAGAAGAAACCATGCATGGTGACAGGCAGGGAGTCCCCCAGAATTAATTGCTCACCACATGTCACCATTGATGACAAATTTGTGATTACTGTCTTCCTAGGAAGAAAAAACATCACGTCCTCTCCCAGGTCCAATTCCCACAGTCTCGGTCTGATTTAAGCAGGTCTGGAAGGCAACCCCTGCCAGTTCCAAAGGATAAAATGATGCCAGCAAAGGAGAAGACCCTGGGCCTTATGTGACAGACTGGGTTGTTTTTCTTTTTTTTGTCTGTTTAAATCTGTGAAGGGGGCTGACCATGCATTGACATCCTCCCAGTGGAATTTCTGATGTGCATGGATGCTGGGGTGGAAGCAAGACTAAGAAGGATGGCTTTTGCCTCTGAGGATAGATCCAGGAGGGGACCTTGCATGCTCTCTGTTCTCACCGGGCCTCAGACATTTGCTTCAGGATTCATCAGAGCAAACTTGCGGAAAGGACCAAAATAAAAATTGGGTCCCCCTCTGGATTTCCTGAAGGCAGGGACAGTCCCTGGACAGGCCCAAACGTCAACTCTGCTTTTGCTGTTTGCTTCTGAGCTGAGCTGGTGTCAGTGTTGCAAAGAACAGCCAGGAGGCTGCTACCTCTCTGAAAGCCATTGCTTCCTCTGTGAATCACTCGTCTGTCCTTAACATTAAAAGGTACTTGCAAATATTAACCATGTTATTTTGACTTTTCCTATTTCCTCTATAAAGGTAGTGGGGACAAATAGAAAGAAAAAAGACACAATTGGGAATCAGTGGTCTAGGGAATCTGGACCCAGAAACCGTCTTTGTGGGCCTCTTGTCTTTTATCATGTTTCTTCCCAATCGTTGGGGACTTTGCAAAAGAGGATGAAGTGCAAGTGAGACCAAGATGACTGAGAGGGCTTCTCCCACAAATTCACTGTAGGAGAAAGTGGGGACAGGTGGCTCGGCAGCTTCTGTGTGTGCCCCTGCCAGAGGGAAGGCACCTCCCCATGGTCCCAGGGCTCAAACCCACATGCTGAGTCAGGGCCCTAAATCTTGCTGCTAAGCATCTGCTGATGCTGGAAGTACTCCGTGATAATTACCCTCCAAGTGCCAGGTTATTTCTGTCCTTTACAGGAGGACAGATCAGGAGGGGGCAGAGTCCAGAAATAGCAAAAGCAATTAGCAGGCAGACTTCTTGGGGCATAATTACTGTGTGCAAATTAGGACCTGGCCGGGTAAACCTCGGCCCAGTTCTGGGCACGTGGGAGGTGCAGGCATTGGCAGGCCCTCCCCAGGCCCTCACCCAGTACACAGTGAGGACCACCGGCATCAAGGGCAACTTCTCCTAACAGGGCCCTTTCGGACGCAGAGGGCCTCAGAGGGCCTGGTGTGGCTGAGGATTACCTTCCCTGGCACGAACTCTACAACCCCCAAAATGGGCTTGATGGTCTGGGAGGTCCTAGAGGCCATATCCAATATGCACTAGCTAGTCCAGCTGCTCTCTGCCCAAAATGGCCTGGGCTTTAAGTCCTGAGAAACAGATCTGGGACTCGGTCCAGATCTCAGTCAGAAGACATGGGTTTCAGTTTTGGAGCTTTACTCCTGAGCTCTATGACCTTGGGCAAGTCACTTACCCTCATTGAAGCTTCGTTTCCCTTGCAATGTAATCAGTAGCCTGTATATCAGTGTTCGCGGGGTTGGGCTCGCTAACACTGCCTCACAAACAACTCCAACGTCTCAGAACCTTACTGCAATGAACATGTAGTCCTCACTTACACCAGGGCCACTGTAAGTCTGAGCTGTCCTCAGGGAGTGGCTCAGCAATCCATGCTAGATCAGGGAAGCGTGGCTTCCCATCTCCACACAAGGCTCCACATTCACTGTGGTGGGGAAAGACGGAGACTGGAGCAAAGCTTTTCATAGCGGTAGCCTGGGAGCAACACCTTTCACTTCTGCTAGCATTTCACTGGTCAGAATTAGCCACGTGGTCCTGCCCATCGACAAGGAGACCTGAAAGTCAGTCAGTCTCTTGTACCGTGTTTCCCTGAAAATAAGACCTAGCCAGCCAATCAGCTCTATTGCACCTTTTGGAGCAAAAATTAATATAAGACCCAGTATTTATTGTATTATATTATATTATATACCCAGTATTATATTATATTATATTATATTATATTATATTATATTATATTATACCCGGTCTTATACTAAAATAAGACCGGGTCTTATATTAATTTTTGCTCCAATAGACGCATTAGAGATGATTGTCCGGCTAGGTCTTATTTTCGGGGAAACACAGTACTCTCAGGAAGGGAAGGGGTACCAGATGTTGGTGAGTCCCGAATGTTCATCACAGATAGGCTGTCATTGTCACTAAGAACTTATGAAAGTCTGGAGGAAATGTCCATATCTCCACCAGAAACTGATATTCTACCTGCTATTGCTTTCTTCTTTGGGTCAAGTGTCTGTTTACAATTCCTTAGATTCAGGGTTAAAATACCCCTGAGGTGGGAAGTCAGCCACCAGCATTTAAGCAGAGGCTCATGCTGGGCAGTGGCAGGGGAAGGAGATAAAGCCCTGAGCTTCACACAATCTCTGCCCTCAAGTGCTAACTCTCCAGCTGAGGAGAAAGGGAAAATAGAGAAACTTCAAATTAGTGTTGAATTGGAGGGGGGGACACGAAGTGAATCAGGTGAGGTTTCCTTGAGGCATGCACCTGCAAAGCAAACCTGGTTTTCCCAGACTCCAAGCTTTCCTGGAACGTTATTGCTAGTCCAGCACTGCCCCTCACTCCAAGCCCAGCTCCCACCCTTGCTTCTGAGCCTTGAAGGCAGCCTGCTAGCAATCTGGATCCTTCCACTAGGAACCAGCAGGGAGAAAGTAAAATCATCCACCTGGGCTGGGATTTGGACCCACTCACTCCAGCCCTCTACCCCACTTCCCTCTGCTCTTCGTCAGAATGGGGAGGGGCCAAAGGGTGTGGGAGTAGGAGAGCAACCAATTCTGTGTGGATTCAGGCTGCCTCCTGACACATCTGTGCTCAGGTCCTCATACAGGGAGGTGGGGTGTCACCAGGACTGTAAGGTACCCACAGTACCTGGTACCTACGCACAGGGGTTTTTTCGCACCTCTTCTGTCAGTCTGATCCAGGGCCAGCCCCGAGTCTCTGGCCCCTCTTGCCAACCACGTAGGTGTTTCACCACCCTGCCATACCTTCCTCATTGGAAACTCAACACCACCTCAGTGGAGATTTATGCCAAAGTTGGTGGTCACAAGCCCCCAGGCTTCTGCACCCTTCTCTACAGAAGTGGAACTCCATTTGCTGCATATGTGTCTCAGGCCAACCCCAAACTCTTGCCGTGCTTTCATTCCCTGGGGCTCACAAGTTCCTCAGCTGGGTCCTATTCCTCCTATGATGAAATGACAATATTTTTCTCACAACAAAAGTGGCAGAGATACAGCATGCTGTGTGGACGCAGGCTGGAGCTGGAATGAGAAGATCTGTGTTCGTGGGTTCTGGTCCTGGTTCTGCCACTTTGGTGAGGCCTAAGTGAGTCATTTAAAATCTCTGAATATGAAAGGGGAGGGTTCATCATCCTGCCTATCTCACAGAGTGGCTTTGAGCAGGGATAGGTTGATGCAAAAGAAAATCGCTCTGTATTCCCAAGTCTCTAAGCCTTAAGGACAGGTTCTTATCCAAAGCCCCAAAGTAAGTGGTAAAAGTGAGATTCAGAAGGCCTGCCTAGCCACGCCCACGGAAGTGTAATGTGGGGTCTCCAGGCACTCGGGGGCCTTTCTCCTTCCCTACTGAACAGCCAGTCTTAGGTAGGCTCTGTCCATTCATCCACCCACAGGCTCGGCAAGGCTCACGAGCTCCAGGCAGAGCCCTATAGCATCAGCCCCGTCCGGAGCCCCATGCCTGAAGCTGTAGACACTGTGAATAATGGAGTGTCATGTTTGTCTAATGGATTTATCACTACTTACGAATGCAGCTTCATCAACAAAAGCAGGTAAAAATCGATGTCGAGGCAGCTAAGTGAGCTGCACTTTCCCTCACAGCTTGGCGTGTATTGATAGTCTTTTGTCCACTTGGTGTTTTGCACCCAATGTGGAGCTGAAAGCAGGAATAAAAATGTCGACAGCCTTTTGGCTCCTGTTCAGGACAGGGTGCTGAAGCTAAGTGCTCCCATCCAGCGCTCCATTGTCTGTGCTGGGGCAGAGAATGACCTAGCGGGGAGAGAGAAGAAAGGGCAGCTCCTCTGTGCTCTGCACAGGGCGCTCACTGACACAGGCCAGACCACTGCCAAGGGCCTGAGGAGAGCCATACCCCCTGCACTGAATCTGAGCAAGGACGGGATTTTCTTCTATGTGTGTGCATATGTGCATGCATGTACATGTATGTGTGTATGTGTGGTCTGTCTGTCGGTTTGTTGTTTTAGTTTTGGTTTTGGCCAGTGTGGAAATTAGTTGGTTGGATTAGAAGAAGAGGAGGAAATGGATTTTAGAAAGGTGTTGGATATTTCTGGATAAATCTGTGTTAGGATATGGAAGTGAAATGGAGCAGGAAAGCGGTGATGCCTTAGCCGTTGTTCCAAATTTTCATTTGTTGAAGTATGTTCTCTGCACTTCTCCAGGCTTTCACTGGTCTTGGTGGCTACTAAGGTCAGTGGAGAAAACAAGAAACCATCCCATTGCAATGAACTGCAGATGGCAAGTGCTGAAAATGCTTCCAATGAATTTTATTTATGTATTTATTGTATTAGTTTGGGATGCTCTGACAGAAAACCTTAGACTGGGTGGCTTAAACCACAGATATTTATTTATCGTAGTTCTGAGGGCTGGAAGGCTGAGGTCAAGGTGCCAGCAGATTCTGTGTCTGGTGAGAGCTCACTTCTGTGTCTGCAGACTACCATCCTACTGGGTCTCACAAACCAGAGACCAAGATCATCTTTCAAGTCTCTTACAAGGCATGGATTCCACCATGGGGGCTTTAACTTCACAACCTAATCACCTTCCAAGACCCTATCTCAAAAGAGTGAAGATTCGGAATTCAGCAAGTGAATTTGGGGAGACAATTTCACTTCATAGCATTAATCAAGTTCTGGGGGGAAACGGGTGGGAAAGGTGGATATGGAGGAGGGCTTCCTCATCTGTTTTCTATTTAGAGAGAATCCACCATGCGATAAGCATGTTACATGTGTCACTTCTAATCCTTACAATGACTCTCAGGATAGGTGTTTTTTACCCATTTTAGAGATTACAAAAGAGAGGAACCTACTTCCCCAAATCACACAAATATCAAAAGGCAATTTAAGTTGGGATTTGAGTTCAAGTATGTCTAGCACCAAAACTGCTCTTTGCACATTGGAGAATGCTTGGTGGTGGTATCCCATTTCACAATTTAGAAAATTTTATGATTTCTTAGTATAGACCAAAAGTTCTCACACTTCAGCATGCATCAAAATCCCTTGGAGGGCTTGCTGCTCACTCCCCCGGAGTTTCTTCTTCAGTGGGTCTAGAATGGGACAAGAGAGTCTGCATTTCTAACTAGTCTCCAGGTGGAGCTGATGCTGTGATTCCAGGGACCACACTTAGACAACTACCACTCAACATGGTGTATCCCGGTGCTAGAGAACCCAGGTGGGTCAGGTAGCTATTTGATGAAGTTGCCATGGAGAGCTATGTAGGCCTCACAGTACACTGACAGGCACCACCTCTCCAAGAGCCACTCTGCCATCTAGACGTAGTATATCCAGGGCAGGAGAAGGCTTGACGTCCCCAGCATTCCTGAAGCACAGAAAGCCAATGGCATCCTCCACTTGGATTCTAGCCCTCCCTTCAGCCTTTCTTTCCTGTTCTTAATTAACATTTGATTCCTTCCAGATGGTGAAGCACTCTTAGCAATATGAGAATTATCTCACGCTCCCTTCTTTTTGTATTCCTTTGATGGAGGCAGAATGAAAATTCTGCCTTATTTAAACAGATTTGAGAGAGTCACTGTTAATTTTGTGGAAGGCAGATATATATTTCTGGTACTGTCTTTATTTCTGGGATCACATTTCCCAAAGTATGTGTGAAATTTTGGATGGGTATACATTTAAGTTTTGCCTGAAAGACAAATGAGATATGGAAGATAATGTTCCCTTTTATGGATGTGGAATTAAAGGTCCAGAGGGTTTTCCCAGGTTTTGCAACTAAATCTGTGTTAGGATATTAGAAGTACTACTAATAACAATAATTATTCATCATTAGGTCCTTCCTATTCACTACAGCACACACAACATATCTCATTTAACTCTCACAGCCTTTCAAGTTATATATCACAGTTAACATTTATCAAATACATACAGTAGACCTGACACTATTCTAAGCCCTTTACCTGTATCACCTCATTTAATTCTTATAACTGCTTGATGAAATAGGTCCTGTTAGTATCTTTATTTTTGGAAACAGCAAACCAAGCGCAGAGAAATGAAGAGAGGCCCAAAGTCACACACTTAGTAAATGGTGGGGTCTTGATTTGATCAAGAGCCTGTGCCCTATCCAGCCTCCTAAGGTAGGGCTCTTATCCTGTATTTCATTGATGGCCCTGAGGGGATAATAGAGGCCAAATGGGAAGACACAGCAGCGGGTGTAAACCCAAGGCCATATGACTTCAGTGGCGAGTCGAGTCAGAACTCCAGTTGGAGTCAGAACTCCGAAGCCAGTTTCTATTCGCTAGCAAATACCAAGAAGGATTACCCCTCTCAAACTCTAAAACCACCATCGGAGCTGATACCATCTGACATTTCCAGCATCCCAGTTAGAAGTGCAAAGCTGTTGATCTTACATGTGACCTCAGAGAACAGGGGACATTTTCCAAGAGCACAAAACTCAAATCAGGATTGGAGTGAAATTCTCCAAATCCTCTAATGTCATTGGTTCCAATATACTTGGTTTTGTCCCCATTGGGACACCCCACCAAGCATGTCTCACCCAGTCCCTGCCCTGCTCTGGCCTCAGAGGGCCCTCCATCTCTGAGGTGTTTGCTCTCTCTCTCTCTCTCTCTCTCTCTCTCTCTCTCTCTCTCTCTTTCACACACACACACACACACACACACACACACACACACACACACACACGCACACACAGAGAGAGAGAGAGAGAGAGAAAGAGGCGTCCCAGTCTTCCCAGAGCCTCTGTCACACAACGAGTCGTGTTGCCTTGGGTTGCTATGGCATCTCACTAATAGGAATATGCATCCAGCACTGTACATGTTTTCTTTTCTGGTCTGTGGGAGACTGCAGATGGCAATAAGAGACGACGCAGGCAGGGGGCTGGCTGGCAGCTCAGATGAGCAGGTAGAGGCTTGTGTGGGAAGGTGATGAGGGTTCCTGCAGCATCTCACCATCTTGAAGTTTCCTCCCTGCCCAGGGTGCCATGCACTTGGCTCTCCTGCATTCCAGCCCGAAGTGTGCAGACAGACAGCTTTGACCTCAGCCTGAAAAGAGAGAGCCAAAAAGACCTGTCCTCATACTTCTTCATGGTCTTGAGCCTCAGCATCACTCCCTTGCTTGTGGGGCACTGGGTTCCTTGGAAGATGGAGGTGGGAAGGCTACAGAGAGCAGAACAAGGGGCAAATCTCCTTCCTGCCACCCGAGGGTTGTGATGCCAGAGGGACAGAGGAGGTGCAATATGCTTGGCATGGGCTCCTGGCTTACCTTGTTCTCAACAAGCTGCTTTCCTGAGAATGTCTTTCTCAGAGGCCCTACAGAATGAGATTCATACCTGTTCATTAGTCACAGGGAGAGGTGAGCTGAAAACCTTCTTGCAGAAGCTCAGGAAGACCTAGAACACCAAGACTTCTCAGCCACCTGTGATGTCACCATCCCAACTGCCAGCTATTCCTGAGGGAACAAGAAGACTCACGTATAGGGACTGCTGTGACCCCATCTGTGGGGGTAAGAGAAGGCTGCTCGGCAGAGATGGGGTCAGAACAGACCGGATGTGAATGCTGCCTAATGCCAGAGTCCAGTCAAAGGGAGAAACAGGAGTCAGCCCTGGACACTCAGAATTGCCTGCTTTGGAAGTCTCTCCCCGGTGTGTCCCAGGAGGGGGAGCAGAATTAGTCACTGTGAGACTCCAGAAGACAGAACGACAGTCCATGTTGGAAGATGCAAAAAGACAGATATTGATTCATGAAAAGAAGCATGCTCTTACATTGAAATTGGATAATGCTTCCCCAGGAGAGAGAGAGAAATCTGTCACTCAAGTGTTCAAGCCCAGACAGGGCAGCCCGAGAGCCAAGAATGGGTAGGATGTCTGCACCAGGGTAGCTTGCCCTGAACCACCAAGAGGGTCTCTTTCACTCTGAAGCTGAGATCCTCACACTCCAGTCCCTGGGGTCCCCACACGTCGCTTAGCACAAACATAAACAGAGTCCTTGAACTCAGAGAGCATCTAAGAAAGCTGGGAGAGATGATATACCCACAGGAGCTCATCAGCTTGCAGTAGCAAAGCCCATGAGCATGCCTGCTGTGAGAGTTACGAGACACAACACTGGGGCAGCACAGGGGCATGTGCTGTGTGTGAGGGGGATCCTTGTACGCAGCCAGGAGCACCAGGCCTGCCTATGGGGATGAGTGGATCACAGGTGAGGGCAGGAAAAGGCACGCACAGGCCACAGGCTGGTGGGCAGAGGGGCACACGTATAAGCAGCTATCCTGAGCTCCAGTTTGGGGGCCTCCAGGCAAGAGTCAAGCTGTGGCTCCTGGGACAGGGATGCAGGAACGTCTCTGGGCAAAGTAACTCTCGGCCCTTGAGACGTCTATAGCTCAGGTGGCCTCCCCTGTGAGAAGTTAACACAATGATGCAAGTGACCTCTACTGCCCCTCACAGCCAGAAACACCTCACAGGTCTCTGGGGCTTATTATTTTCTGACTTGGATCGTAATTATTTTTGCAAGTGTCTGACCACTTGAACCAGACTGTGAATTCCTCAAGAGCAGAATCCATCTTTTACCCAATGTCACACCCACCCAGACCAAACATGCACCCCCACACACACACACACACAATATTGTTAGTATACTGATAAATTAGCAAATAAATTAATACATTTTTCTACAAACATTTTTCAAAGGGGGAGAGTAGGGTCTAAACCCTTGAAACCTGGCCAGTGGCCTGCCTTAATGGAGTGACACCCTAACTCCACATGGAAAGCATGGGTTTAGAACCATAAATATTTCTGAGAAAAGAAAAGCTAGAGGAAGTTGGGGTTTGAGTCAGCGGGAGATGGGGAAGTGCCTGATACAGGTCTTGACACCTACAAAGTGATCTGTAAATGCTGGCTGCTGTGATTACCGTGTTAAATCTTCAGTCCTCAACGCACGTACAGCCACACGCACACCTTCACATGCCCACACGCTCACACACACATACACATATACCACTCACACATTCACATTCGTGTGTTCATACACACGCGCGCACCACACTCCCAATGAGTTCTCCCATCTCTCCCCCAAAGGCCTTCTCCGGCCTGCCTTCTCTCACCCTGGAGGGACAGAGTAGCTCAATTCTGGTCCCCACAAGGGCCTATCATGGTCTCACCCTGTGCCCCATTCCCTGTTCCCAAGACCTACTTCTGATGAGAAGTTTCTTGGCTCCCTGGTTGTCAGGTTCTGCTCTTTCCTCCCACAACAATTTATTCAGCTTTGTTCTTCTTTCAAAGAAAGCCTTCCCCTTAGAATACCAGGGACCAGAATGGGCATGGTGTATCTCAATAGCAGCAAGATAATACTAGGACCATGATCTCCATACCAAGCTTTCCCCTGGGCTGATACATGATGATTCCTCGGACTCCAGGGCCTTCTGGACTCATCCATTTATGAGTCTGTTTGTCAACTCAGCTTTTCCCCTTAGACATGTGTGGAGACAGCCTGGTTTTGAGAGACGCCAGGGGAAAGGGCTGCAGCAAACACCTTGGATTCTTCTTATGTTCCTGCTCAGACGCTCCCACTGTCTGCACTGGCCTGGTCCCTGGTTTTCAGGTCTGTATGAAACCAGCGAGAAGCCTGAGGGCAGAGGTGAATTTATGCTTTTCTGTGCACAGCCGGGCACTCAGTACTTATTTGCATAAGGAAAGCAGGAAGGAATAAAGGTAAGAGAGGAGAGAAGACTGGCTGAGGGAAGGAGCATGTGTTTGTGGATAACAAGGCCTGAGTCATTTCTGGCTTATCACCTGAGAAATACCTCCAATGTCTCCGAAACTCAGTTTCCCTGTCTCAGAAATAAAGATGGAGTACATGTCTCTCAGGACAAATGCAAGGGTTAGATAAGTGTCAGTCAATGTGAACGTGGCTGGCACTCGTGGAGGGATGCGGAAGCAGAAGGGAGTGTTTCTGGTAAAGCTCCTCTTCCAGTCTGAACTCTCAGCTGCCAGGGATGAGGATGCCTGTTTGCCCAAATGCTTGCCAACAGTGTATCTCCCAACTTTTGATCTTTAACAATCTGTTAGGTGAAAAATGGTGTCTCAGGGAAGTTTTAATCTGCTTGCTCTTAAGTTCAGTAAAGATGAACATCTATTCACATCTGTATTTCCTTTCCTGTGAATTGTCTCCTCATAACCTTGGCTTACTTTTCTTTTGAGTTTTTGGTCTTATGTTGTGGGAGCTCGGTATATATTAGAGAAATTGACCTTAGTCTGAGATCAGAGTTGCAAACATTTTCTCCACTTTACCGTTTATTGTTTGTCTTTTCTCATGGTGGGTTTAGCCATGTAGAATTTTTAATTTTTTTTTATCTTACAGTTTTATCTGGCAGTTATACCTCAAGAAAGCTGAAATTTTAAAAAATCATAAAATTAGTTTCCAAGGAAAATGAGATTTAACTTTTGAGTCATAGCAATTTGGGGGTTATCTGGAACCCCACTTGCTACCACCGTTGACTTGACTAACTGGGGCTGATCCCACACCTCTGACCTTGGTGTGGCCCTTGGCCATGCCCTGCCAACCTGTTGTTCAGGATTTTGCCTTTCTGTGTTTCAGTGCCCTGGTTCCCCAGAACCATTCAAGAGCTCGACAAATTTGCCAACCAGATCCTCAGCTATGGAATGGAACTGGATGCAGACCCTGTGTGTCTATGACCGCACGGATGAGATGCTCTCCGTTCTTTCCACCCCCATCGTACCCCTACCCCCCACCTCCCTTGGAGCAATATGCCTTTATCTATTTGCTTGTACAATCATTTACTGAGTGCCTACTCACTCATCATCACCATCACGGTCCTTTTTATTGTTGGAACAAATATGGATTACCATCCAGAAACTATTGTTTATATATATTAATAATAGATGTATGTGTGTGTATATACACACACATACATCTGTGTACATCAGCTTTATTTCCAAGTTTGTACAATTCCAGAGGTTTAATTCAAGTGTTTGGGAAACTGTAAACTGTACTAACAACTCTGTCAGGTCCAGTCAGGCGTGGGGATGGTGACATTGGAAATAGATGTTACAAACTGAGTGGAAGATGCTAGTCAAATAAGGAAATGGGAAGCATGACAGGCTGAGGAAACAGTATATGCAGAAGATCAGAGTCCTGAAAGAGCCAGAATATTTTAGAATGACTGGTTGGTGCGTTAGGTACGAAGATCAGATTTTTAAAGGCCTGATGACGTACCAGACAGAGAACTCAGGCTGCCCTGTGTCCTGTGGGGAGGGGAGTGGGTCCTTTAATGGTTTCTGGGTACAGGACTAGGGTGGGGAGATTTTATCCCCCTTTTCTCTGGAGGATAAAATTACCAAGATTTTATTTCATGATTTCTGTTTGTGTGTCTGTGTGTATATGTATGTGTGTGTTTTTCTGCCATAGTTAGAAAGGCCTTTCCATTGTAAGACTATAAATAATTCTTCCATGTTTTAATTTCTCTTAAGAATTGTGTGGCTCATTTTTTGTTAACCTTTAAATCTTTGATCCATTTGGAGTCCACCTTAGTTTAAGATGCCCCTTAATATTTTAGTTATGGATTCAATGATATTTTCTCAGAAGATTACTTAATTTTTCCAACACCATTTGTTAGATAACCCATTTTTCCCACTAACATAAGAATATCTGAGAGAGCATTTCCACATTACTCTGCATTGCCCTATGTATCTGGTTGTGTTTTTGGACTCTATCCTCTGTTTCATTGATCAGATTAATTGTCCATGCCACAGTACCACACTGCTTTATTCATTATAGCTTTAAAATATAGCTATAGCACCCATCTACCCTAATATCCATCTGTTTTGAATTTTCTGAGCTATTCTTGCTTGTTTATTTTTCTATGTGAATTTATGCATCAGCTTATCCAATTCCAAACAAATTATTTTGATATTTATTTGGGAATCAAATTATAATTATTGATTACAGGCATACCTCATTTTGTTCACTCCACTTTGTTGCACTTCCCAGACATTACCTGTTTTGAAGATTGAAAGCAAGACCCTCTACCAGCAAAAAGATTATGACTCACTTTATTGCAGTGGTCTAGGCCAAACCCTTATTATACGCAAGATATGCCTATAATTAGAGAGAAGTGATGTATTCATATTGAAGCTCTATCAATCTATATCATTTAGGAAACATCTTCAACTGCTAATTGACCTAAACACATTGGCTTAACCTCTTATGGGTTCAAGAAAAACCAATCTGGAGGCAGACAGCGAGCTAGTTTAGCAGCTAAATAAAACCACTAAATTACTAAATTGCTTCTTTCTTCTCTGTGATTCTTGGTGCTGGCTTTCATCCTCAAGGTCAGCAGAGCAAAGATTTCATAGTGGTGGCTGGACTTCCTTACTTCTAGGAAGAAAGACAGTGAAAGGTGAAATGAGCACTTGCCAACTATATGCCCCTTCTCTTTTTAAGGAGTCTTCCTGGAAGTTCACTCAACAAGTAGCACTAACATACTTAAAGTGTAGGGTTTCCAGAGAGTTGGAAAATGTAGTCTTTTCAGCTAGGCATACTGCAATCCCAAATAAAATTAGATTTCTGTTACTCAGGATAAAGCAGTAAATTGGAGAAGCAGCTTATAGACTCTGTGACCATGTCCTATCACACAAAGAGCTTGTCCTTTTGTTCAACTCCCTCCCCTCTTTCACTCACTACTACCTGGGTCTCATCAACACTGCAACCCTAAAACTGCTCTTGTGAACATTATCAAAAGCCACCGTTTTCTCAATCCAGTGATCCATTTTCACTCTTTATTTTATGCAGCCATTCAGCAACATTTGATCAGTAGACTTTCAAAGTAGACTTTCTCTTTTCAAAATACTTCCCTCATTTGGCCCCAGGACATGCTTCTTGATTTCCTTCTACCTAACTGGCCACCCTTCCAGGTCCCCTTGGCTCAGACCTCTTCTCGTTGCTGTGCATGACCACTCCCTACCGAGTATGTGCACTCCTGTGACTGTGTATGAATGAGAGATGCCTCGCAAATGCAAATGCTCAGCCCTACACACTTGTTAGACTCACTCAAGTTTTTAAAGTTGGCACTGCTGAGTGTTGGCTAGGATGCAGAACAGGTAGAACACTCATACACCAGTGACGAGAACACAAATAGAGCAACCCCTGGAAACAGCTTTTCAGTTTCTTATAAAACAAAACACATACTTAAGCTATGGTCCAGAATTCCCACTTCTGGTTATTTACTCAACAGAAATGAAGACTTGTGTGTACATAAAACCTGTGTGTCACTGTTTATAACAGCTTTATTCATAATTGCCAAACGTGTGGGAAAAAATTCTCAAATGTCCAGCTACAGGTGAATGGACAAATCGTGGTACACCCAATACAACAAAATACTACTTGACAGTAAAAAGAAATGAACTACTGATGCATACAACATGCACTGATTTCAAATGCATTATGCTGAATGAAAGAAGCTAGACTCACAATACCACATGACATAGGATTTCATCTCTCTAATTCCATTTGTATGACATTCTGGAAAGGATAAAACTACAGGCACATAAAATAGTAATTTCCAAGGGCTGTGGTGGGGGGAAAAGGAATGTTTCCAAAGGGGTATGGGAAAACATTTTGGGTGATTGAAATATTCTATACTGTGATTGGTTAATATGTTATATCTTGATTGATGGTGGTGGTGGTGGTGGTGGTGGTGGTGGTGGTGGTGGTGGTGCGTGGTGGTGGTGGTTACGTGACTGTATACAGATGGCAAAATTCATACACCTGTATACCTAAAAGGATGAATTTTACTGCATAAAGCATACATTAATAACTGTGACTTTTGAAAAATGTATCCAGCCCCATCTGCTTCCTTGAACTTCACACTTAAGTATCTCTTCTTGGAGAAAAACAAAAGCATTTCATGTGGAGTTTTTACTATTTTGTAAAATGGTACCTTTATTCATGGAGCTACTTTGGAAAAAAAAGTAGACCTTGGCAACTTCCTCAACTACCTTTTACCTCCTACCTCATGCTGATCCCCAGTCCTGTCGTTCTACTTTGTCCTGACATGACCATTTCTCATGATTGGCCTGGAGGCCACACATCAAGTCACCATCACACCTGTTCTGAACTGCCTCCCAGGTAATTCTCGTGATCGGATTTTGGACTCTTAGTCTACTCTTCAGAGAGCTCATGGTTTGTTTTGTTTTGTCTTTTTCAAAATACAAATAAAATCACATTTATTATGTGCTCAAATCACCCAGTGGCTTTCCCGCACACTTAGCTGAAAGCCCATGACTTGCCCTTCCTGACAGGCCTGCCTCCCTCTGTGACTGCATACCCTACCATTAAATCCAGAAGCCTGTGTACTTTTCACAAATGCCCAGTCTAGTCTGTCCTCAGGCCCCTGAATTGCTCCTCCTTCTTCCTATATGCTCATCCCTTGGGTACTTATACAGCCATATGCTATGTGCTCACTTTATTTAGCTCTCAACACAAATGTCATCTCAATGAGGCTGTCTCACCAGCCCCTTTTGATTTCTTACTTTAATTTTTTTTCCCTAAATCTTATCACTTACTGAGATTATATTTTTTGGTTCACTTGCTATTGTCTCTCTTCTCACCAGTGTGTGAGCTCATTTATGACAAATGTTACTGAATGCATGAATGACTGAGTGACCTCCATAGGCTTCACTGCTTCTGTTAACTGTGAAGTGCTGAGCTTCTGAACTGAATCTCCAGGACTCTCCTTGTACATCCTTCCTTAGGACAGCATACCACTCCAGGAGTCTTTCCTCTTGCTTATCTACTTCCTCCTCTTTCACAATTATGGCCTCATGATCATGACCATTAGTAGAGATGTCCTGGGTCCTTTTCCCCAGCCCTGATCATGATGCCCCCATTGCCCACCCCAGCACCACTAAGTGGCACATTCATAGGCATGCAGCCCATTATTGAGCTGCAGAGTCTGTGTCCCTCAGCTGACACAAATGCTTAATGAGCCGCACCTCTCCAAGCCCAGTACATGCTCCCCAAACCCCGTCTAGCACATTCATCCCTGGGCCCAATTTCCAAGGATATTTTGAGAGAACTGACATAGGCTAAGGAGAATGTTGCTGTGCAGAAAACAGGCTCAGCCCCAAGTCCCTAGCACCAGGACCATGAGCTTAGTGCTGCCCCCTTAGGAGGGAGTCCCATAGATGCTGGTTGAGCCAGTGTCTGTGAAGCCCGGGGCAGGTCCCAGCAATTCAGCCAGAGCCTCTGCATTCTCCAGGGAGGAGAGCAGTTGGGTCCACAGAGACAGCTGTTCAGTTTCCCAGGATGCCGGATCCCTGAGTCACACCCCAGTTCCCCAGGAGGCAGGCAGGCTTAGGCCTTTGCAACAGTCCCTAGGAAAGCGTATGGTCTATCTCCACGTTCTTTTCTTTACCCATTTATTAATTCAGACAACAAATATTTGTTCACCACCTACTATGGCCAGGTTCAGGCCCTTATGAGGGTAAAAGAACACCAAGCAAGCATCAAGCATCAAAAAGCATAGCCACCCTGTCCCATTGGCCTCTCCCAGCCAATGTTTCCTCCCAGGACACAGGGGCCATTGTCCCACACAGCCCAGGGTGGGCCCATTTCCTCTGCCCTCTAGAAGGTCTAAAGCAGCCTGCTACTTCCCCTTTCTCTGTACTGATGCAGCCTGGGTGTGAACCCTCCTCAGTTCAGTAATGAGGGTGATGTCAGGGAGCAATGGTGAAACCAAGGTGGTGCTGTCAGGTGAGGAAAGCACCAGCGGTAATAGGAACAGGGGAGAACCAGGCCTCCTCTCTCCTTCTCACCCCGTGCTGAGGACCTTCCTCTCCCTACCCTGGCAGTCTGCTTCCCAGGCACTGCATTGGCCATCAGAACCCTGGCCTGCAACTCCCTATGCACCCATTAATTTGGGGCTAGACAATAAATTGGAGAGAGTGTTCCTTCTCATTTGATCCTCAGCTGTCCCTCATTCTCCTCCTGCCATCTCTCTCCATCAATGTGCCTGTCAGTACCCCGGGGTGATGAACCAGCAGGTGTCCAAAGTTGCATGTTCATTTAATGCACTGAATAAAACATTACTCACAGATTAACTGAGCAGTTTTAAATGAACAACCATTTTCATCTGTTTTAAATTTTCATGGGTACTGTTTGAAGAACAAGTACATTGTTAATAATTGAGGGGAATGAGACCTTGTTAATCTCTCTGTATTTTAATAAGGTCCTACTGTGCCCCAGCCATTTATATTTAAAACAGCTTCATTTTTCCCTAAAGTTGTTTCCTTTGAGGAGAGTCTTGGTGGGGCAGGTTGGTGGGGGGGAATTGGAGGGATGTCCTCAAGTCTCGAAGGAATACTGGGAGCTGGCCTCAGGGTTTCGGGATGAAATCAGGGAGGTGTGGGGTGAGGAGATGGGACCAGAGCAGGTCATAGTAAGGCTAAGCCTACCCAGCACCAGCAGGACCCAGTGACAACATGGGGCTGAGGGGTTGCTGCAGGGAAGCAGTCAGAAGATCTAATCAGCAGAAAGAAAGGACCAAGCATAGGGTAGAAAGAGAGTTGGGAGAAGGGAGAAGGAAGCCCTGGGAAGTTTCAGACCTTGTTACCCAGAGTGAGCCCCACTGTGCTCTGAAGCTCTGACAACATCTCTGAGCTACACATCCAAACAAAGCAGAGTCAAAACAAAAGCTACCATATCCCTGCACGTGGTATGTGTGAAGCACCATTCTTTAAGCCCTATGCACAAACATGTTGTCTCATTTACTAGTCATACCACCCAAGGTACATACTAATATTATCCCCATTTCACAGATTTGAAAAACTGAGACATAGATAAGTGAAGCAATTTGCTTAGGTTTATACATTTAATTAGCAACACAGCCAAGATTAGAATGCTGGTCTGCTTGGCTTTAACATCTATGCTTTTAACCATTATGCAGTGCTGGGGAAATGACCAGCCAAAAACCTGTCTTGGCGACAAGTCTATTATTTCTGCTGCTAGGGTCTGGCTCTCCTTAGGCAGTAATCTCCCAAGTCTGTCCTGGGGCCTGTGCTGCCTGTCCCCACCCCACACAGTTCCCCATCACCTACATGAGTGGCATGAGTGTGCCCTGGCCTGGCCTACTCCCATTAGACACTCCATCTGGGGTGGAAGGCAGATGGCTGAGAGGGAAAGGAAGAGGGCTTGGTTTAGACAGCACGGTTTTGGCCTGGATTGAAAGCCATTCGAGTGAGTGATTTCATGCAACATGCCGTTAAAACACGCTGTGAGGAGAGCTTAAAACAGCTCTACTTTAAAACCTTATCTACTGGAAAAATCAGCTTTTTATATTTGTAGGCAAGAAAGCAACAGCCCTACTGGCCAGAGGAGGTTGGCTGAAGACTTTCTGGACTAGGGGACATAAGAGACACCGGTGAGCGAGGCACTTGCAGGTCACACAAAGCACAGGTGAGTCCCAGGGCAGGGTGTGGGCTCACACCCTGAGCCTGCTGAGCAGAACGGTAACTCGAGGCTCATGTCTGGGACCTTGCTATGCCCAGTAGATGTTACATGTCATTTGTAGAAAGGTGAGTCCCTTGGTGGTGTATTTCCAGGACACCAGGAAACTCTTCTCTCAACCTGAACAAAACATCTGTCCCATCCAACTGTCCCACTGAGGATGTGTTCCCTGCACAAGTGCATCAGGGGCAAAGGGAAGTGACATTCCTAGCTTCCATTCCAGCCCACAGTTTCTCCTCAATTACACATCAGGGTCCTCTCTGTATTTTCTTTCATCTGCTTGGGAAAGTAAAAGGATCTAAAACTAGAAAATAAAATGCATCTCACAAAGAACTCTAAAATAAATGCCAGTGCAGCCTACACGGAATCCAGAAAAACCCACAAGCCGTTGGCGCTGGTACTAGCTAGGTGACTGGGCAAATCATTCAGCTCTCTGAGCTTTCCTTACGGCATACATGTTATGTATGTATTACATGTGTGTTGAAAGAGTGTTGGGCTCCTTCTTGGCCTTGCACCCCCCACTTCCATTATGTTAGTCCATTATGTTGCCAGGCAAGAATGAGGAAACAAAAATCTACCCCGAGACATATGTGGTGTTCTTAGCACAGCCTGGCATGCGTTCAGTACTCAGTGAATGACTTGTGTTATTCTTGTTACTATCTTTATCTTTTACATAGCACTCTAAACTTTTTTAGCTCAGCCTCATTTTGTAGAGACTCAGAGAGATTTGGTAACTTGTCCCTGACCAGGGTCTTCTACTTGGGTCCTATGCAAATGCAGTTCACGTGCTTGTGCTTCCCCACACCATATAGGTGTGGGGAATATATGTGATAGGTAAAAATGATCTCTGGACCAGGGCTCGTCTCCCTTTGGGCCATTTACTCTCTCCTCCTTCCAGCCCTCCAAAGGACACGTCTTCCTGCTGCCCCTGAATTCCTAGGGCCACTCACCAGGGTCCCTCCTGGCTTCACTCTTCCCTGAACTGCCAACCAAGCTCGCTCCTAGGTTCCCTGTCTCTCTCGGGGTGTAGGGTGAGAACTCAGCATCTCCATGGACTCCTCCATCCGCCCCCCCCTCCATCCCCCTCCCCCACCCACACACATACTGCAAATAGTGGCCCAAACCAGACTGAATCCTTTTTGCAGGAAGTACTGGAAGGAAGGGAGAGAGGAGGGAAGGTGGGAGAGAGTAAAGAAGGGATCAAGCTTTGGATGGTGCAATGCTTAAGAATAAGGCCCTGACATCAGGTTACTGAATAAAAACATGCTATTTTGGCTCTTTCTCCCACCATATAACTTGGACAGCTTTATCTCTCTGTATCTCAACATCCAATAATGTGTTAATAATCAATACCTTCCTCATAAGGACCGTTCTGAGGATCAACGATAATGTCATAAATGATAGCCCATATACAGCCCCTCATTCATGATCAGGAAATGTCAGCAGATGTTATGTCATTTGCAACCAGCAAGACTTGGGAATCCATGTTCTGCCACTTGCTAGCTGGTGAATTCTGGACAAGTGGCTAGATTTCTCTACATCTCAGTTTTCTCCTTTGTAAAAGGAGCAATAAAAATGTATTAGAAGGTAAGTTCTCTGAAAATTTAGATTGTATCTCTCCCCTGAGTATATCATAGAAGCACTAGATACATACTGCTTGAAAGAATGACTAATAGAATAACCTTCACCTCACTGGCTGATTGCTAAAATTAGTTAGGAGTGTATAATTCCTGCGTACAATAGGCACTCAGCAAGCTCTATCTGAGAGTATTTCCTTTCTGAAGGCCACTTACAGGGGTGGGCGTTCCTCAGAGCCCCAGGATTGTTATCTGTGTGTCCTCACCCACCCACTCCAATCTTACACTAACAGATGGGCTTTTGAAAGCATACGAGTCTTGACAATTAAGTTCACGAACTTATTGCAATGATGTTGCTAACATTTTGCTTTTTTATATCAGAGGGATTATTTATTATGAATTTGTACCAACTGGACAGACAGTTAACCAAGTTTACTATTTGGAAGTGCTAAAAAGACTGAAAAAGTTAGACAACCTGAACTTTTTGCCAACAATTCATGGCTCTTGCATCACGACAATGCACCAGCTCACACAGCACTGTCTGTGAGGGAGTTTTTAGCCAGTAAACAAATAACTGTATTGGAACACCCTCCCTACTCACCTGATCTGGCCCCCAATGACTTCTTTCTTTACCTGAAAATAAAAGAAATATTAAAAGGAAGACATTTTGATGACATTCAGGACATCAAAGGTAATATGACACAGCTCTGATGGCCATTCCAGAAAAAGAGTTCCAAAGTTGATTTGAAGTGTGGGCTAGGCGCTGGTGTTGGTGCATAGCACTTCGAAGGTGACCATAGTGATATTCAGCAGTGAGGTATGTAGCACTTTTTCTAGGATGAGTTTGTGAACTTAATTGTCTGACCTCGTATATCAGTTTCCTGTTCAGAAATCCTCAATATCTCCCCTGGAAGTGCAGACTCCTGAGTAAGACTCTGACCCCAACCTACTCCTGTATGCATCCTTCCGCCAGTCAAATTAAACTTGCTTAGGCCACCACTTCCTCTAGAAATACACCGACCACACACACACACATACACACACACACACACACACACACACACACACACACACACACGTGTGCACCTCACCTCCCCCCGTGGAAATCCTCCCCAGCTTTCAGAACCTTACTCAGATGCCGCGTCCTCATCTTTAACCACCCTCCTCAGAACTTCCCTATTCTGGGTTTTGTATTAATTTCTTTCAGTGTTACTGTTAATTAGGTGCTGTGAGTAGGAACAGGGACTGTCCTTCCACAGAACCAATTTCAGAGCTGAATAAATAGTGGGTTGAATTCATCAAGTTATTTTCACTCCCGTGTCCATCTGGACCATGTTCTTCTTGAGTCAGGCTGAATGAATATGTCATTCCCTCAATGGTCAATGGTTCTAATAGCAGCTCTATTCAGAGAATAACGTCTATTCAGAGAAGCCCTATTGTGCCAATGGCACTATGGGCTCCTCCTTTAGAATAACACATCTGCATATTAGCAGGGACTTTCAGGTTTTTAACCCACATACGTTAGACAGAACTTCCGCCCAGAGCAGGAGACATTGTGGAGTTGCTGAGGCCCCTTGAATCCTGCCACGTGTAGGCACAGCCCCTCACTGGGAGTGACCCCAGTCCTGTGCTGCAGAAGGCTGACCAGAAGGGAGCAGCCTCCTGACCAGCCCCCAGCAAGGTTTCATCAGCTGGACTGCCCCTCCCCCCAAGTCCCTAAGGCCAGGACATGACATGTTTCCTGTTGGCCAGATGGCTGTGGGGTGAAGACTCATCCTAAGACCTTATTTCTTCATTTTTGTTTCCAGGCCTTTCCCCAGCCAGGGACTTGACTAGAGAGACACAGCTTCATGAATGTGGGAGATGTACATTTACCCCCAGCACAGAGATTCTCCCCATCAGCATCACCCAAGCGCTCCTTTAGAAATGCAGATTCCTGGACCCCACCCAGATCTGCTTATCCACTCTTGGACTGGGGTCCAAGAGTCATCTGGTCTCTGGCTTCAGGCTGTTTCACAAAGCACCTTGAGCAAAGGTTCAGAGAGCCAGGACCCCTGACGCTTGCTCCTGTATTGTGTCATAATTGTTCAGCATTGACCTTCCTGGGGTTTCTGTAGTTTCTGCATTTGTTGTCTCTGGAGACTATTTTGATAAAATTTCAAATCTAAGTTTTCCCCCCCAAAAAACGCACTTGTCAAATACAGGAGTATAATGTCCTATACAAGTGCTTAGATGAGAAACAGAGTCCTATTTGGGGGAACCAGATGGAGAATGACTTACCCTGGACCAAAACTCATTGACTCACTCAGTGCAGCCCTTACCAGACAGAAACACTTTGCAGCCTTTTCCAGACATGCCCTGCTCTTCTCCATAGATTCTGCTCCCCTGTAATTTAGAGGAGAAAGCAGTTCATAGAAATAGCCTCACATAGATTATGCCTTCACATTATGTCCTGACCACAATTGTGTAATATGGCATCATTATCCTTATTTCATAGGTAAGAAAACAGAGGCACAGACCAGTTAATTAGCATGATGTCCAAAATCTCACAGTCTGGAACTATCAGAACCAGATTTGAGCTGTCTTCTTCCCACCACATCAGGCTGTCTTCCCCACCTGTTCACCTGGGAGAAACCCACTCACGACCTTGGTCACCACAGAGTCACCCTCTGTGGAGGCTTGGCAGCCTAGGAGGTACTCACACCTTTCCTTTCTTTCCTGACATGGTGCCCTCGCCACAGGCTGACACAGCCTTTTCCTCCTTAAATGAATGTATTCACATGTGTCCACCTCTGCCACCAGACAGAGCTCTTGGATGTCGGGTCCTATATCCTACACACTGCTTTTCCCCCAAACTGAAAAGAGTGGCTGACCCATGAAGACTGGAATGAATATTGCAGACTTGCCCTCTTGGAGCTGAAAGTGGCAAACATCATCAGCGTTTGCTCCCTCCTCTTTCAGGTTCTTTGCTAGTTTCACCACCCCGTGCCAAGAAAAGACAGAGCCCCAGGTCTCCCAGCTCAATCTCTGTTCAAAACCCACACTCTTAAGATCCTGGATTTGAGGCTATTTGATGGGCAGTTCTGCTCAAGCTGCCTCCTTTGGTACATGTTTTTTTCACATTTTTCTTTTTAAAAACACCAATAAATTGTTTAAAACATCAATAAATGACTTTAGTACAGATTAAATTATTAGAATCAAGTTCTTCCTCATTATGGAGTTGAACTATTCTCCACATTTACTGTATAAAGGAACATGGGCCATAAAAGCATGGTATTAGAGGTCCAGTAATTGAATCCAAAGTTGGTTCAGAATTACAAAACACGTACCTTAATGACCATCAGAGCCTCAAACGCAAGCATGGAAGGAAAGGCGAAGGCTGGGGGTGATGACAATTTCTCTTCCAATGACTGATGTTGGCAGGAAGAGAGGAGAGAGGAAGGGAGGTTGACCGTCTCAGAAGACAGTCTGGGTGTCACTTGACGTTTCCAGAAGCTGTCAACGTCAAGAGAGCGCACAGGCTTCATTAACTCCAGCAAAGGGCAGCTAGCATGGCTGGCAGCGCCTCTCACTTCTCAGTTCCCCTGTGTGTCTTGACACTTTACAGTTTCATTACCATTAACAGCACTGCGAATTGCACCGTCAGCAAAATACCCAGAAAGTTAATAAACAGCTCCACAAGCAAACGCTGGTAGAAGACTCATCTTTCTGTCTCCTAATGAAAGTGCAACTCCCTGGCATTTCTACAAGCTTCTGGGAGGCAAATTTATCCTGCCTCCCAGCTAAGGGCTCAGATCCTGGGCCATCTCTCTAGGCTAGCTGGGAGCTCATTAAGTTTGGAGCCTGAGGACCTGAGTTCTAGCCCAGGCTCTTAGGCCTACTAGCTATGTGACCTTGTAAAACTCACTTACCCTCTCTGGGTCTCAATTTCCTCATCTGTAAAATGGGAACAATCATAGCATCTCTTTCACATGTTGTTATAATGATCAAATGAGATAATTTATGTAATGTAATTAATTAGTAAAGTGGTGGCCCAAAATAATGACTCAAAAAGAAAATGACTATTGTCATTGCTATCTGCCACATGTTCATTATTATATTGATTCAGCCCATGTAACAGGGTATTGTGAGGTTCCAATTAGTACCCTGAAAACACTAAAAATACAGATATGAAAAACTATCATCATTATTATTTTTGAGCTAGTGTTTCCCATTCCCTGGCGTCTAAGAGACCCTCCTTCTCACACACTCCCCTCCATCTGTCTGTTCTCTCTGCCTTTCAATTCCATCTTTGTTGTGACCCCTCCTTGGTTCTATGCCCAATCCTGGGAGCCACCAATGCCCTCTGGATGCCCCTGGCACTTTCCATAGTAACATTCTCCTCAATACAGGAGGATGGAACATTTGATAAAATGATCCATAAACCAGCTGTGTCCTGATTGCTGCTGGGTCCAGATGGGATCAAACAATCAGTGTGACCATGTGGCCCACTTAGGGGAGCGCAGGCCACTTGGAGGCCAGGCGAGCAAGCAGGAGCATGTCGTCGGCTCACACCTCCCCCTAACCAAGGCAAAGTGTCAGGGATTCAACAGCCCAGGGGCAGAACAAAATTTGGCTGAGTCTGTATAAAACTGTGTAAAGTAAACAACTGTATAAAAACCCACAGGCCCTCTGTCCTCATTTAGCCAGCAATTTGGATACGGTTCCTATGGTCAGAGGCATCTTTGGTGGGAACCGACTTAGTGTGAGATTGATTTTTAGAGCCTGACTTTCTGCTGATAGATAGTGTGATGAAATGAAAGATATAAATTGTCACCCTTTTGCAATCAAAGATGCTGTTGCCGCTGCAGTTACTCTCTGGCTGAAGGAAGAGGACAAAGAGAGCAGCGCCTGCCTTCTGTATGATGAGATACCTGTGGTGGGTTCCAATTTGTCTAGCGTTCCAGGGGACCCTTCAGATAAGTGGCCAGCAGCAGCTTTATTGGATAAAGTAACAGTCAAAAGCAATGGCTCTGGAGTAACCTTAGCTCACCTTCTGGCACTTCCTAGCAGCATGACCTTAGGCAAGTTACACGACCATGTTAAACATCAATTTCCTTGCTAGCAAAATGAATATAATAACTACTTTATCAGATTGTTGGTTTAAGAAATAAATGCATGGCTACCTGTGGGTATCAAATATTCCAGCTAATAAGCCAACCTCAATAAGGAAATGTATTAGCCCACAGAATAGTCACAAGGAAGAAAATTCCAGGGTTTTTTATTGGAATGATTCAACAATGCCATCAGGAACCTAGGTTCTTTTCACTCGGCCACCCTTGTTATGTTGGATCTGTCCTCATGATAGGTGCCCTCGTTGTCACAGTAGGATTGCCGCTGCCCTGGCATCACAAGCAGGAATGACACATCCAGAGGAAGAAGATATGTGCCCTCTGTCTTAGGTCTCTTGTCAAGAAACCTTTCTCAGGTATCTCTCTCCTCACCTTTCCCTTTATCTCATTGGCCAAGATCATGTTCCCAGCCATCACATACCCTTTATAAGCCAATGATTTACTAGGGAAATGTAGCCATGATTAACTTGCCCCATGCATAAGTGAATGCATGGTCCCAAAACAGGAAGAAAGGACAGTAGGGTTGAGTAGGGAACCAACAGTGGGTTGCAGCAGAACCAGGTGTTTAGTGAGCCCATGTTCCACATTCAACATTAGCTGCTTAATGTAAGTGTCTGAATTGTAACCTTGTAATAGGAACTGCTAGGCCTCCAGGAAACGTGATAATCTGTTTCAAGCAGCCCATCACCCCAGCATGGTCTTCTAGTTGAATACACTTGCCTTATAAAATCATATTTCCTTAAACTACACAAAATGTTTTTTAAAAAAAATACTGTTTCAAATTTATGCTATTTATTTCCAAAACTAAATCAAGCCAGTTAACCTAATCAAATACAATTAAAGAAAGCTATACTGGTATAAAATACATAGTTTAAAGAATTACTTAGGAGAATATAAACATATAAGGGCATTTGATACAAATTGTACCAATTTTCAATTTTTGCCTTTGGTGATACAAACTAACCAAATTTCTATTTACAGGCATGCAAAGAGCCCTCCTTTCTAATTTGTTTGCAATCTTTCTTGTTTACCTTTGTGCTTGTTCACACTGCAGTGCCAGTGTCCTAACTCGGCCAGATTTTCATCAGCTTCCTGGGGCTGGCTTTCTTTTATCTAATTAAAAAGTCAGCGTTGCCAGTTCCTCTCTATCTTCCATTGCTTTGGATTTGCTTGGTCATAAACACCATAAGGACAACTATCTCACAAGTGAGGGTTGTCTTCTCTAAGCTCCACTCATTTATTTTTTTTTGAAATGAAGTAAGTATATTAATTGAAAAATATATGTTCTGATATTTTCTGCCTTTCAACTCTCTGAGAAATCAAAGTGGGTTTTTCCAGTTTTTAAATTTTGTTTTCTTCCAGATACACAGGCAGAAGGAAGATCACAGCCTATAATTAGAATGTGTGCGCTGTCCTCTCCTGCTGTGGTGCTTGGTCAACAGGGTGGGAAGGGGGACAGAAGAGCCAGGACTGTTGCGTCTGCTATAGGTAGGCCCAGCACCTCTCCGACCCAGGCACAGCCCTCAGAGGTGGGGCACCAGGTGAGCCTGCAGTGACCTGTGGGGTGGGAGAAGACCCAAATTAGGAGCAAAGTGCCTCCCCTCACACCCGCCCTGCAGGGGACATAGGAACCCTGGGCTGGCTAGCTATGAAACCCCTCTGGATAGTAATGTGAGAGAATTACAGGACTTCCTCTTGACAACTGTGCGTCTCCCCCTGCCCCACACCCCACACCTCCCCTCAGCCAGTGTCTCAGACACCACTTCCAGAATCAAGCTTGTTAAACCAGGAGGTTAGATTTTTATGAACCTGCTTAATTTAGTATTTAATTGCATGCAGGTTCAAATTATATCCATTGGTCTTCATAATGGATATTTCCCTGCTCATTCAGAGAGGAGAAAATAGCCTAGGCCCCCAGGGAAGCACAAAAGGAGGGGTGCTGCCTCGTATTCATTCAGAGATTGGAAATCTCATAAAATCAGAGATTTAGCAGTCATTTGGTCCAGGCCACTAGTACCTTCAACCCGTCCTGTTCTTAATCTATTCTGGACAAATCAATCATCCTTCTCCACTTAGGGCCATTGAGGACTGTCCCTTCCCTAATAAAATGCACCAGTGAGAATCAATACTTGACACTGAGAAATTTCTTATGGAATATAACCTAAATCTCTCACTATGAAAGATGATTATTCTTGCATTTCAGCAGGAGGGAGTTGGTCCCAACTGTTATTTGTTACTGAAGATTTGAAAGTGTGGGCTGCACTCCTATGTGAAAACCCCAGCATTAAATAAAGGGAAACAATTCCAATAGCCATCACTGCTATAAAAGGCCTTTGTCTTATCTGAAGAGTATCTTTCTAAAATCTCTCTCTCCCACCTCATTGCCTCCCTCAATGTCTAGGTGGGAGGGGAATAAGAAGAGCATTGTAGGGAAGGGAAACCCAGGCCCAGAAATAACATAATATATTTTGCTGGTGCAGATATTAACAAAATCTCATTTTAGCACAAAGCCCTTCTTTTAGACCAACTTAAAGGTAAAAGAAGGCAGCTGCACAGGTATAGATGTGTACCTATTTAAAGGGATTAAGAAATAAGAAAACAAGTCAATCCTAAACAATAGAGTGAAAAACTCAATAGTTAAGCTTTGTGTAAAGATGATGCTGTCATGGGAGTTTAGGCAATAAAACCTTCTGGAACAGGTGAGCTACAAGGAGGTTGCCTATGGGGAAGGAGAAAGGTGGTCCAGGCCTGAAACAGAGGCAGATGGCCAGCCCCATTTCCTTGGGCACTGGAAGGAAGATTGGGTGATGCAGACATCTTACATTGCCCTGAAGAGTAGCCATTCTCGTGGAGGCAGCTCACAAGGCGAGCACACTCTCTGTCCAGCCTTCAATCTTTGGACAATGGACCACAAAGTTTACACCGAGAGAGAACAGAACCAACAAATGGAAAGGCAGTCCCAGGAGGAAGGATTCAGCAAGGAAGAGAAAAAAGCAGGAGCAGCACATTCTCAATGACACCGAAGGGCTCAGGCTCCTGAATCTTGGACCCATGGATTTTTTTTTTTTTTTTTGGTGGAGGATGGGGGGTGTACCTCCTCCTGAGAGCAGGAGGGGTCAGGGCTCTTGCCAGAGCTTTTGCTTCATTAGGGGCCTTTCCCCACTTTTCTACGTAAAATGCTTTCCTCTTTTCTCTTCTCTCCAGTGCTGTTTTTCTCCTGCTATGTTCAGCTCTCTCCTTTCAGACTACATTCCAAGCCCACAGCTTGGAGTGGTGCCAGAGAAGCATGTGGGACTCCACGCTGCTTGTCTGCAGAGTCGCCTTTTATATTTGTTTCTTTTCCTCCCTTCTTCTCCTTCTCCTCTTCTCCAATATCCTCCTCCTTATTTTCCTTCTCTTTGTCCTTCTTCTTCACCTACCCTACTCTCTGGAAAGATTGCAACCCTCTTTTTGCTTTGTCCTCCCTTCTCCTTGAAATTACACTGATATGCCACTAAATTGTATCCACTCATGATTAGAGCCCACTGCAAATCCCAGCCCCTCTCAAGTTTTTACAGTTTACTTCCTCCTCTGTCCTCTGAACCCCTGCACAAGCGATGTCTTTTTTGATAGCAGAGTGTTAGAAGTTGCAGTGCTTGTGCCCAACCTGAGTGTAAGCTCATTAAGGACAAGGTCAGTGTTCTCTGGTCTCACTGCTGAGCATCTGGTGCACCGTGAAGCATGAAGTAAGGACCAAATCCTCAGGAACAGAATTGTCCTTCATGGGTTTCAGGAGCTTTCTCTGCTGGACAGTTCCCTGACAGGCTTGCCAATTTTGTCATTGGGCGTAATCCCTCAGAAGTGCAGCGTCATTGCATATCTTTACTTGAAGAGGAGAGATATACAAGCAGAACACTGAAATGGAAGTCTCGCGGGTCCCTGGAATTGCAGCGGACCAATTTAACTCACTTTTCCACTAGACTTTTCGTCTCTATCTATAGTCTCTCCCAACCAAAAAAGATAAAAGATCAAATATGATAGAATGCTGAAAAGAAGATCTTCTTTCCCTAAAGGCTTCTAGGAACCAAAATGCCAGGACTGGTAAAATCTATTAGATATCATTTAGTCCAAAATTCACAGTTTATAGATGGTGGAGCTGAGGCCCGATGTGGCTGAAAGACTCACACGGGGTCCCTCAGTGTAGTCAGCATCAGTACTCAAGCAGCACACACTGGTCTCTGTTCTAAAATGCTCTCTCTTGCTGCACCCTCCAGTAGGGACACATTGCCGCCTGTGGGCTTCCCTGTCTAGCTCCGCCCTGTCCTCCACACCTTCCTGTCCCAGCTCATGGTCACTTAATAAGCACAAGATATCTTCATCTTTGCTAAGTATATTACTGAGAGCAAACAGCTTCTAGTGGCCCTTTCATGGTAAGCTTGAGTTTTAAGGAGGGCAGATACTTAACCACAGAAATAAATCCTTGTGCTGATTCTGGCCCTTGCAGCTTTCTTGCAGGGGAATTTCCTCATAATCCACTTAATCATGGCACAGATTTTATATATATATATATATATAGTATTGTATTTTGTGCAGTGGTACTGCGGTGCCCACTGCCTCCTTCTCCAGTCAGCTGAGGTGGAGATTGCCGGTTCTAGTTCGATGAGCACTAAAGCACTAGGGAAGGTCCCTTTGGCGAGAAGCCCTCTGAAATCATAAGAATGTACTAAGCTGCCTCCAAGAGCAGCTGAGGGGCTGCAAGCTGTACTTACCTCAGCGGGAAGACACCAGTGGGGTCGAGGCAACTATGGCCTTGCCTCCTCACCCAGCCTGGGCTCACCATTTTCTTAATCACTACGGTGCCATGCTTTAGCTCCCGTTCTGTTCCCCCGAGGAGCCTCTGCACAGAACCCCTCCTGGCGGGGAGGATTCCACTTCAGCAAGAGGAACAACTCGTTGGGGAGTCCAGAGAACAGTCAAAACTAGTTCCAAAGCTGAATCCACAAAGGAAGATGGAGCCACCAAATCCCAACCCCAGACTTGCACTTCTCTCTCCTCTCTGCCTCCTCACTCCACAGTTCTATGTGCTAAGTCCTATTAACAGCCAATCACCAGGCCTGAACCAGGATCACGCCAAGCTTCACACAAGAGAAAGGGGTGTTGCCCGTAGCTGGTGTTGAGAGGGAGAGAAGGGAGAAGGGAGAAACAGCAGCAGTGGCATAAACGTCTAGACAGGTCAGTAGCCATCTTTTTCAAATGGTCCAGCAGGCTAAGGAAGTTAGGGCAGGAATGGAGGGCAAGGCTTCCATCATACCTCGGTCAAATCTTCTGAGGTTACGTATGATTCAAAGTAGGATTTCACTGAGATCTCAGGGGTGAGGAGGGGAGTCGAACAGAGGAGGAAATGCAGTAAATCTGAGGTAGGTCATTAGGTTCAAACCCCAGCTCCTTCCCTCATTAACACCATGACTTAGGATAGGTTGCTTAATCTCTCTGAGCCTCAGTTGCCACATCTGTAAAATAAGGGCAAACCACGTAGAGCTCTTATAAGCATTAAAATGAGGTAACCTTCTTCAAACTGTTCAGCACAGTGGCTGGCTCCAAGTAGGCACTCAACAAACTTTAGTCGCCTCTTTCCTTTCAGCTGAGGAGGAGGCTTCTGCCCTGTGGTTATTTTCCCAGCTGGCAAGCAGAACTCCATGCTTCTGCAACTGGCTACAAATTGGCCCCCAAGGAGCACTTTCCAGCTGACTTCCCTGACCCAAGCTAATGGAGCCAAGCTGAGGCCAAGTTGTCAGCATTTCAACATCCTCATGCCCCGAGATCCCACCCTCTCTGAGGCTCAAGAGGGGGCTCCAAGCCAGGGCCCAAGTCACATCTTATGTCTGGTTCTCTAAGATCTTTCTGGCACAGGCATGGAAGGGACTCAAAGGCCAGAGGACATGGGGCCTGGACAATCTGTCCTCCTTTCTGGTTCCCTCTCTCCTCGTCCTCAACATCAAGCCAAACATAGAACACAGAACTGAGAGGGCTTCTCCAGGGACTCCAGGTCTCTTGCAGTGTGCATGGGACGTCCTTACCTGACAATCAGAGCTCTCCACAACGCAGTCCTGGCCCTCAGTTTTCATCAACACCTGCCCTCAGCTGCCTCACACACATAAACACTCGGGACCCCCGATAAGGCAGACCACACATTCTACGCTCTCCCATATCTGTGTCTTTGTCCAGCCTTTGCCCTCAGCCTGGAGTGCCCTTCTTGGCTTCTATACCCCCTGAAATTCTCAATTCACAAGTCCCTCTCTTTTCTCTGATCCCCAAATTAGCAATGAAATCACCATCTTGAACACACTAAAACTACTGTCTACACTGCAAATATAATACTGATTGATTTTAATTCTTTACTCATCTGAAAATATTTTCTGAAACTTACTGGGAGCTAGATACAATTCTAGTTGTGCACAAACCACTGGCAGCTGGCATCTTTATTCAGCTCTACACCCTCACCTCTCAGCACAGGGCCCATCAGATAGGTGTTCAGTCAATGGATAGAATACTTTTTACTCCAGTCAGTTCGGTCTTGGCCATTCATATGTTTGGCACAGTTTCTTTTTATCTTTAGTGGTGCTCGGAGTTACCAGCCCTGCCCTTACACCCAACTTGTGAAAACCATACTCGGGAAGTCTTACAGAGAGAACTCAGGGCGACAGAAGGTTGGAACCTCCTCACAGAATGATGTTTTTATCAGAGCAGGCTTCCCGAGAAGGCATTTCCATGAAACTTGGAAGTGATTGGACCTTGATAATGGCATAAGTACTTTCTTACTGCCTAAGGGTCAGACCCAACATTGCTGGCACTGCTCGGTTTAGGTGTCTTTGCCCCTCTCCAAATGCCTCAAAGCAAATGCCTCAATGTGTCTAAGCAATAGAACATGTGGTCCTACACAGTTAAGGAAAAAACACTGAGCTGGGAGTCCCATCCACCCCATCCTGTTGTGCAGTTTCCTCACTTAGATGAGGGGCCTACTTGGTGCTCTCAATTATTCCAGACCTTTCTTCTTTCATTATTTCTGCCTGGGGTTTCAAAGAATTATTTGCTGGACTATCTTTATTGTTTTATCTCCCATTTTTTAAAACAAGTTGATGGATATTCTAACTGCCCATTAGAGCTGCTGACTGGTATGAGATAACCACACCAAGCTGCTATAATTCGAGCCAAAATTAGAGCTTTTGACATTTCAGTTAGACTTTGCAGCCTTAACATGGATCTAAGCACAATTTTTGTTAAATGTTTTGAAATATTGGCAAGAGATTCCAGAATTCCCGTTGCTATAAAAGGCCCAAAGAGGTCTGAACTCCCCGGGCTGAAGGTTCTCTCTGGAATCTTGTTCCCTTAGCTCAGAGTGTGCTCGGCTGCAGCACGTAGGGCTGGGGAGGCAGAGACACAGGAAAGAGGAGGGCAGGGAACAGACTGCAGTGTGGAGCCTGAATTCCTCGTTATGTTCCCTCAGATAAGGACTTGTTACAAGGAAAGTGAAAGAGCCTTGCCTTGGCTTTTGACATTGTCATTTCGGCTTTTCTTATGAGCCCTTGAGGGAGGGCCCTGCTTGTGACTCACAGCCCTTGTTGCCCAAAGGTTACTAGAGCAGAGGAACAACCTTCCCTACTTCTCTTTCCTTTCCTTTCCCAAGCCTCTCCTTCTCATGTGATTCTCCAAGCAAAGTGAGCTCAGAGTCCCAGAACCTCAGAGCTGGGAGAATGTCAAAGGAATATGTATGGGACATCTCTGCTAATTTTAGAGATGGGAAACCTGGGGCCCAGAAAAGTCAGGTGCCTTGCCCAGGTCACACCCACCAGCTGGACATGAAGTCAAAGCCAGAGTTGGGATCTCTAGTTATGGAAAGAGCTCTGGGCAGCACACTGACCACTGCGAGGGTTGCCTGGACTCAACACTGGGCCTGACTTTCCAGGGCTTAAAGCTGTAGATCTGGAAGAAGTCACCAGATGGCAAGTGGCAGACAAGGACACACAGACCCAGCACCCCTTGTCACTAGACTCATCTCCACTACCCTAACGCTCCTGCATGAGCACATTGACACAGCCTCTTAACTAAAGGTTACAGATATGACAGTCCCATTGTTCTCTCATTCAACAGAAATGCACTGCATACCAACACCATGCACAGCACTCTGCCAAGTCCAGAGACACGAAGTCAAGGGCCCCAGGTCTGGTGGGGACAGACATACACCTAGCCCTGTGCAGTTGTGGGGGGTGAGTGCAGGTATCCGCAGACACATGCACACACCATTTGGTGGCTGGAGTGGAAGGGGAGTGGAGGTGTGGAGAAGGCTCAGGGAGGGGATATCAGAGCCAAGTCTTGGAAGATGACTGCGAGATAATCAGGAAAAGAGGAGAGGGGGCATCCCAGGTGAAAGAAAGGCATGGGAATGAGAAGCCGCACGGTCTGGAGGTCTCTCCCAGCAGCTCTCCTCTGCTGGAAGATGTGTCTAAGGAGTCCATGAGTGACAGGAGATCATGGAGCTGGGCCATGGGGGCCTCACAAACTTCCCTTCAGAACAGGAACTTTGTCGTTAGGCAATGAGGATTTATTGAAGGCTTTTACACAGGAAGTGACCGTGTTCAGATCTGTATTTTAGCTAAATTACTTTGGTAATAAAAGGAGGATGAATTGTTGATTGATTAGGCCTGCAAGGCCAAGACATCAGAATGCAACTGGGTAGTAAATGCCAGAGGAAAAAATCGAAAGTTCTGTCTTCCAGCTCAATGTCCCTAGGCTTTGGCTACGTGAAATGCTGGTGGCAGCAGGTAACTGCATGCCAGCTGAAGGGAAAGCAAGCTCCTCACCCACTCAGCTTACCCAGGTAGAGCTGCTGCAGAGCCCCGCTGGAGGGCTGGCCCTGGGCTCCTGCAGGAATCCACACGCAGTCCCTCTGCCTACACACATCTGTGTGCTTGGATGGGTAAATGGGCGTCAGCTCCACTCACACCCCTCCCCACGCTCCAAGTGGGGCAGGACCTGTGCTCACTCCCCTTAAGTTCACAGACAGGACATCTCTTGGGGCCAAGACCCCTCAGATCCCTCACAGTTAGACAAAGCGTGCCTTGGGGGCGTTTGCCCAAACAGGCAAAGCTCAGGCTTTCTGCACAGTTAACAACTCTATCCCCCTACAAACTTACTCTGTTTACGAAAGTAGAAGATTCTGAGCTGAAGATCTACATGTGAGTTATGTAGTGAGTTATGTTTGTGAGTTAACAAAGACAGACATACCCAACAAAAAGCTGCGGAGGGAAGAAAGCAAGCACAGGCTGTGAGGAGTCCAACTCCATCCCTATGAAGCAATCTACCTGTTCCTTCGTATCCATGGGGAGAGGTCAGAGAGGCCACAGACCCAGTGTTAACAGTGCTTATCTCTCAGTGAAGGAATTCAGTGATTTTTATTTTCTTTTTTGTACTTGGCATTTTATTTTATAATCATTTGGAAAAGAAATGATTTATATCGAAAATGACACTATGCTCTTCCCAAATAGTGCTTTAAGTTTTATTTTAATTCTTTGTGCCCAGGAAATGTTTTCCCAGGTCTAGGCATAAGGCTTTCTGCTAGAATGAAAGCCTTCTACCCGACTCCCTACTGAGGGCAAGGCCCCCACCAGACAGAAGACACCCAGAGAAGTCCGAGTTCTCCTCCCACTTAGCTGCATTTGTAGCCCACCCACAATTCCCAGCTTCCTTCTTTCCCATAGCCAGAACCATGACCTTCTAAGCCTCAGTATGTCCCCCATATGGCATGTCCAAGTCTTCCCTACAGCCTGCCAAGCTAGCCAGAGCTTAGCCAGAGGAGATGGGTCTTCAGCTTCCCTGCACTCTCTGTTCTGTGGAATTGGAGAGGTAGGCTGTGAGAAGCAGTATGCTCCCAGTTCTGCAGCCCTGGTTAGTCATACGGCTTCCTGAGGGAGGGGGTGAGGGTGAGGGTGGGAAGGCCCCCACATTCTTTGTGCTAGCTTCCATGAAAAAGGCCTCCTAGTCCCTGAGACAAAGAGGTTGTAGGTTCATTCTTGACCTGGCTGATCTCAGAATGGCGCTTCTTATGGGGACCTCCTTATATACCAGGTGTCTACCTGCTCAGTCATGGTGGGGGGAAAAGACAGACGATGATTTTTTTTTTTTAATGAGACTTTAAATAGAATAAAATATTTAAAAATCCCAGCCCAATACCTGTCACATAATTTCTAAGTTAACAGAAACTGTTACTGCATTTACTACTATTACTATTATTGCTGCTGCTGTTGCTGTTGTTGTTATTATTATTATTATTATTATTATTATTATTATTATTATTTAGTCATTAGTGACCAGTTTGAGGCAGGATCCAAACACAGGTATTCTGACAGCCAACACCTTGCGTTTACATTTTATAATCATATTAATTCTTCACATCTTTCCATTAGCTATAGAGAGACTTAATGCACCAGGGCAGAGGCCAGGGATATTTTGTTTGATGCCAAGAATTAGGAAGGTTTATTGCAAGCAGAAGAAAGTGTTTAGAGCTGGGTAGGCAAACGTTTTCCATTAAGGGCCAGGTAGTAGGTGTTTTGGCTTTGCGGGTTGTGCAGTCGTGACTCAGGGCAGCCCTAGGAAGTATGTAAATGAATGAGCATGGTTGTGTTCCAATAAAACTTTATTCACAAAGATAGGCAACAGCTGGACATGGCCAATGGACTCGGCTTGCCTGGCCTAGAGGGCTGCACTGCGAGAAGAGACACAAAACCGACCCAGAGGAGCCTCTAGTTCTATAGGCATGTGTCCTGAAGCTGTGAGTGGGGCGCAGAGTTCTAAGATCTGCTCCTGCTGGCTTCGCTGTGCTTTCCCTGGGGCACTTAGAACAAGTCCCAGCCTGCACACCCCTTGGTATGGTGGATTTCCTTCCCTATTCCCCACTCCGTCTCATCAATCCAGCTCTTATTTATCGTCCAGTTCCAGCCTAGACACTTAAATATCATGTCTTTCAAAAAACCTTTCTGACCCCATGCTTGAGTGAAGAGCCCTGGCCGGTGGTTCCCCATCACAACCCCCTTCAAATTGTCAGTCTCCTCCATCAGGCTGTCACAAATTCTGTGTGTAGGTGTTGAGAAGACATGACATCATGAGGTGGTCATTTTGCTCAGTTAACCAGGTAGAGCTTCTGCAAGAGGTTAGTTGGAAGTCAGTGAAGAGGAACTTGGCAGGGTATGAGGAAGAAGAAGCCAGCTTCAGGGGTCTCAGGGCCAGGACTGGGGTGTAGGTCAGCCCTGAGCCCCAGCTGCTGGCATCTGCTAGTCTCAGTTCTATGGGCACCCCTCCAAACGGAGGTGTCTCCAACAGGCTGTTAACGTTGGTAATGAAAAGCAGAACTTTATGAGCACCAGAAATTGGCTAAACTCATTAATTTTATTCATAATAGAAAATTAATGCTTGGGATGAGTGAGCCAGTAGCAATAAGGACCTTTGGTTTCAAATACGAAGGGGAAAGCATGGAGTCATTTCCTGATGTTGAGGACTATTTTCCCCCTTTATTATATTGCAGCAGAAGTAAATTTTAACTGTGTTCTTTTTGCGAAGGAATATTATGCTTTTCAGTTCCAAGAATTTCATTTTTATCTGGAGGAAGAAAGAGGCAATCAGATAGCCCTAGCTCTGCTTTGCCCCTCTCCTGCCGTCCTGTACCCTTCCATGTGTCATTAGAATGAAAGAACATACTGGCGCCTTGGTCCTGCCTCCAGTGATTAGGGGCCTGTACTCAAGGCTTCCATGGCATTTGTGCAGCCCAAAGGGAGTCAGCTTTTCCTCATCTTGTCTTCATCCATCAGAGCATCTGGTTCTAGAAGCAGAATTTTAGAGAGTGGAGCAGGGTGGTGGTGGGGAGGCATGGAAATGGAGAATAGAAGAAAGGAAGAAGAGAAGGAAGTAAAGAGGAGGAAGGAAGGAAGGGAGGGAGAAGGGGAACTAGTAATAAGTAGCATTTACTGAGAGCTAAGCACATTAGGACCTTCACTTATTTAATCTCATCAAATTTTTATAACAATCCTTGGAGACTTAGAATGATTTGCCCTGCTTTGGGGATGAAGAAACTGGGTCTCAGAGAAGGTAAGTAAAGTCAGAAAGCATGTGACTCAAATCCAGGCCTGTGAGACTGCTCCCCATGCTGGCCTCTGCCTTTTCTGCCGACCGTACCCATCTTTGCCACAGCCCTCACTGTAGCTCTACTGCACCCTAGCACCCAGGCTCCATCTCGAAACAAGTGTGCAGTGATGAGCAGCCAAGGCAGCTTGGTAGCATGGGCCATATAATCAAAAGGAAGCAAGGATCTCCCAAGAGGATCAAGTTCAGATTCATAAGAGCTTCTTATAGTCTACACCAATGTGACCGGGTCCCTCTGATGGTCTGGGAGGCCCGTGAGTCCTCAAGGCCATCAGGCCCCCTGTGGTCAATCACACACCCACCTGCACTGCTTTATGCTCTTCACACAGTCGCACAGACTCCGAAAGCAACAACTGCTTGGTGTGCCTGAAAACACTTCTGGTGGTGACTCTAAGCCACAGTGAGTCTCGTCCAGGGGCACATAAAGTGGCTAATAATGGTTGCCTTTGGGGGAAGGAAAACATGCTTTAGGAGGAATTGCTTCGGGATGGCTGACTCTCCTCTTACCTTCTAGAAGGACTCATGGTGAATTTTGGCCAGGGTACGGATCCCACTGGTACAGTGTGGATTGGGTTAAGACCATTGGCTTCGTCAGTGTCAGGCAGACCAGACTCAAATCCATACCTCAACCCTCACTGTCAAGACCCTGAACCCTTTGAACTTCAGGCTCTGTGCCCATAGATGTAATAGTAACACTACACAGTTATTGTGTATCGAGCATTAAAGCGGTACAAAAGGTGAGGAGTGCAGCTCTTATGAGCCAGAACATGTGAGCAGCTATGGTCCTGCTATTATGCGAGACACATGGGACGTTGATTGTTTGTGGGGACACTGAATTCTCAACATGCATTCTTCCCCTAAAACCATCCTAGTTCACCTATCATCAAAACATTATTGAAATATGGCTCATTTTCCCAAATTCCAGGAAATTAGGGTGTATAGAAATTTTATTGTTAGACATAGGCACATGCAATGTCTTCTGTTGCAACTTCTCTCACTATAGACCCCAACCTCCCCTCCTGCCCCAGCAGATCCAGCATGTCTTAACTGACAACAAAGTTGAAAACAGAGGCGCCTCACTGGATACTTATGGTCTCCATCAAGTGTCCCCTTCCAAGGATGGTCTCTATCAAGTGCCCCCTTCCAAGGGCCACTAGATCACGCTCCAGACATGTGGAAAAACTTTGCGCCTGCCTTGTCTGATGTAATATTTAGGTTCTTCATTCTTGCTCTCTTAGACCATTTCTTTTTGCAAGTCAATCAGTGTAGTGTTTGAATCGAGAAGGAATGACGCTTTGGAGAAACATACTGTCCCCAATATTCCCCAATAAAATTTAAAAAAAAAAAAAAAAAAAAAAAGAAGAAGGAATGGTGCTCGATTCTCCTTGTAAGCTACCTAGAATTTAAGACTTTGGGTGACAACTTCCTGTTGTCAAATTGTTCTAACAACATGAATGCTTTCAACAGAATCTCCCTGGTGTGAACCGGCCTGAAAGATTTTACACCATTCTTTTGCAAGGAAAATGACAAGCTTTTCTGTGAAAGAGAGCAAGTGGTGGCTCATTCACAACACCCCTTCCAGGTGAAGGCTCACTGTTATCAGGAAGGGTATTAGGCAGCTTAACACTTTCAGCAAAGATCTTTGAGAAAAATTTCTGAAGTGCATTGCTTCAATTGTTGACAATCGCAGACAGTGCTGATTCCTAACTTGCTCCCAGGGCCACCGATGAATGCTCTTGCAAATAGCACTGAAAATCATCTTAATCTAGACCTCTTGAGTTAACTCTTGTAGGAATCGTTAAGGTCATGACTGTGCCAATCTCTCAACTTCATTCTGATGAATTTTAAATGCATTCACCCTCCAAGTAGCTCCTCTGATCCTAGAATAAGTTCTCGGTGATCTGAAATCTATTCTCAAAGTGAAAATGTAAATCTTCAAATGCCTTCAGCCCACTATTAATAATTCTGATTACTCTCAGAATTTTGAGTGCTTACCTTAATTGGAGTTGATTTACCCTTGTTTTAAAATGTACCCTGGATTTGTTACAATCAGGCATGGTAAGGCCGACATATCAGGAGATGATTGCCATTGAAAAGACAGTTTGTTACTCACCTATCGTATACGGAGCACACATGCCACCTCATACAGGGTCACACAGGGAAGCACCAGTACCCCTCAGGAGTCAGAAGAGCAAGAGGAAAACATGAACAGAAGAATTTACTGTGGTTGCTGCCGGAAGCAATATGTGAAGTGAGATAATCAGCTGAGCAGGATGAGGATTGGATAATTTGAAAATTCAGGCAGGCTCTGAGCTATAGAGGTGGTCTCTGGTTGTCAAATACCTGACTCGGGGGTGATTTGGGGCAGCGGGATAGTGTCCCAGACTGCTGGACCCTGACAAAAAGAGACAAGTGGGGGTATGGGCTCTGGATTTATTGGTTTGCATATGAAAAATGTGCTCATAGGTAAGTTGTTTGCTATCTCTAGGAATTAGCTAACTCTGGAAAGAACAGGGTTCACAAGGCTCCAAGATGTCAAAGCATCATAAATATAGAAAATAAGTAACATGATTAGTACAGTCGTTTGCAATGGCTTGTTATCTTTGGGTCATATTTGCTTTTGAATTACAAAATATTTTATTAGTGGTATTATTAATATTATCATTGCTATACACTTTCTGTCTATAGGTTTCTTTTGGGTCATTACCAATATAATGATTAATTTGGTCAAGATGGAACATTAAATTATTCTCTACATAAGTCTTGCAAGGTGACCCTGCATCTTCTCATCCAGGGATTCTCAAGTGTGCAAAAATGAGGTAAAAGTGTGCAATTCTGCCATGTAAGAAGCTCTGCCCTCAGGGAGCTGTTGGTTCTGTTTGGAAAAGCTATGTCTCTATATTACCTGATGCTGCTCATAAGAAACATACTTTCAACAAATCCCTAGTTGATTTAGTGCCTTGGATCAAAGAAAGGAGAAAGAGAGCAAGTGGATGTGAGAAATAGCCTTATGACAAGCCTGGGTGCCACAGACCGAGAAAAGCCAGCCCACCTCTCTTTGGGCCCTTTATTTTCTTTGCTCTGAGGGTTGGACGGTTGGGAGGGACCTTCCTAGGTGTCTGAATCCCAGGAACCTAGCTGACCAGGAGCACATCACTCGCATACCCCAAAGCAGTGCTTTTGACCCTAGGATAACATTTTACCTCACAAACGGATAATCCTTTACACATTTATTAAATGTTTATTATTTCACAAAATAACACTCAACTTTGTATGTTTGTTTTGTTTTATAATGCTGCCTATAACCTACCAAATTGATTTTACAACCTATAATAGGTTTTAAACTGTAGTTTAAAAATTCCTTTCTAAGAAGTACAAAGCCTTCCAGAAGACTCAACTACAAGCCACAGCCAATATCTTACTGGCAGTTAATTTTAATTAAATATATTTACTGTTTATATTAAAATGATACCTTTTGAGTGTAAAAATTCAAACAACATGAAATTTTGCTGCTCAAAAAGGAGAGAAAATAATCTCCCACACTTGGAGACACCTACCATTTACTCTTTAGTGACTCTCCTTCCAGAATATCCCCTTGCACATACACGGATGGATACACTATAATTTTCTACAAATGGTATCATACTATGCAAGCTGTTCTATGATCTTGTTGCATGCAAAATGTTATTTAAGTATTTTCCCTTTAGTCACCATTTTTAAAGAGTTACTGTGTTTTATTGTAAAGATTTGCCATAATTTGCTCTACCAATTCATTACTGATGAGCATTCTGGTTGTTTCCGTCGTTTTGTTGTTAGAAACAATACTTTTATGAACATCCTCAGGTATTTATATTTTTGCATTGTTGTAATTTTCTATTCACAGTAAACCTGGCAGCGGACGTATTGTTTCAAGGATAAATACATTTATATTAGACACGTGTTACTGCCCTAACCTGTCATGACAACCCCTAATAGCACTTCAGATTGTCCAAATCCTTACAATATCCCTAACACTGGGTTTTGTCCAACTTCTATTCAATATGATGATATAAACATCTCATTATTGTTGCTGTTTGAATTTATTTAATATTTAGTGAAAAGGAAAATTGTCGCACAGGTTGATTGTGCATCTGTATCTTTTTTGTATGTGTGTGCATGCAAATTATCTGCTTACACCCTTCACTCATTTTTTTATTCGGTTGTTCTTGTTCTTGTTGATTTTGAAAAGACAATGTTGTTCAGTGGTGAAAAGTATAATCTCCAAAGTCAGACTACCCAGGTTCAAACTTGCTCTATCTTTTTCAATCTGTATGAACATGGGCAAGACTTCACCTCGCTCTATCTGTTCTTCATCCATAATCTGGGATAGTAATAATACCGTACCGTAGTAATAATACCCCCAAAATAAAACCTACCCTGAAAATAAGCCCCAGTTAAGATCGCAGCCAGATGGACGCATTTAGTACATTACAACGATGTTCCAGAAGAAGATGACATGATTGTATTTGAATAAATGTAAATTGTTGTACATAAAAAAATAAGACATCCCCTGAAAATACATCCTAATGCATCTTTTGGAGCAAAAATTAACGTAAGACCCGGTCTTATTTTTGAGGAAATACAGTATAAAACCCAGTCTTATTTTCAAGAAAACATGGTATCCCCTTCCTGGAGTCATTGTGAGGATTATATGGGTTAGTGAGTCTAACATACCTAGGACAGTGCCTGGCACATAATAATAAGCACTCACTAATATTATGGTAAGGTTGGGGTAAAATTCAAAATATTTTGACAATTATGTAACTTGGGCATCAACCAATTAGGATGAAAATCAGCACTGGAGCAGCATCCTACAGGCATTAATGGGCAAATTCCTGGATGTGGGGGAGGGGTGGCTGGTCTTAGGGTTCCTAGTGACAGCGTACATGTCCCTCAGAGGCTCAGGAAAGCAGCTCTTTACCAACTGATGTGGAAGATCAGGATTCTGGCATGCAGTTCAGCTGCACCACCCTGGCCAGCTGGGCTATGCTGCCAACATGTCACGTGTGAGGCAGGAGGCTTCCAGTTTCTCACTTGTCTTTCAGTTTTGTCCATGGTTTTCTAAAGTTTTAAAATTTTGTGATCAGAATTATCAATCTTTGTCATGCTTTTTGAAAGGTTTTACCCACTCAAAGATTATACAAAAATTCCCCACTTTTTCTTCTAGTATTTTCCTGGCCTCTTTTAACATGTAAAATCTTTGAGTGAATTTAAATTTTCTGTAGATGTTCAACTTTTTAAATAGACTCGTTCTTATTGCCAGACATCATACTCTTTGAGTTGCAATTTAAAATATGCATATGTGTGGATGTGTACCAGGTCTGACAATCAAATTCGCAAACTCATCCTAGAAAAAGTGCTACATACCTCATTGCTGAATATCACTATGGTCAAAGTACTCCCCTTGGGAAGCTATGCAGCGATGCCAGGGCCTAGTCAATTCAAAGCAATTTGGGAACTCTTTTTCTGGAATGGCCATCAGAGCTGTCATTGTATTACCCTTGATGTCCTGAATGACATCAAAATGTTTTCCTTTCAATATTTCCTTTACCTTCGGGTAAAGAAAGAAGTCATTGGGGGATAGATTAGGTGAGTAGGGAGGATGTTCCAATACAGTTATTTGTTTACTGGCTAAAAACTCCCTCACAGACAGTGCCGTGTGAGCTGGTGCATTGTCGTGATGCGCGAGCCATGAATTGTTGGCGAAAAGATCAGGTCATTTTCATCTTTTTCATGCAGTCTTTTCAGCACTTCCAAATAGTCAACTTGGGTAGCTGTTTGTCCAGTTGGTACAAATTCATAATGAATAATCCCTCTGATACTCTGATATAAAATAAAGTTAGCAACACTGTTGCAGTAAGTTTGAGAACTTACTTGTCAGACCTTGTGTGTGTGTGTGTGTGTGTGTGTGTACATGAACGTGTGTATATGTATTATATATATATATATGTATATATATATATATATATATATATATATATATATATCAACAATAAAGAGCAAAAGGTCTTTAATTGCTTCACAGTTGCTGTGGCACACACCCAGCACCCCCATGGACCAGAGATGAAACTGGTCCCACAGGTGACTCTCACGCTCTCTGCACCCTTCTTGAACACAGTCCCTAAACACATACTTAGGTACTTGTTGATTAGTGGTTGTCTCTCCCACACACCTATGTAAATTCTATGAGGACAAGGATGGAGTCAGTGTTTACCTTACCATTCTCCCCCAGATTCCAAACACAGAGCCTGGAGTATAGTAAGAGCACCACAGACATTTGTTGAATGAATCAGTTGAAAAGAGTGACAGTAAATAGAGACAGGGAGAGAGAGAGAGACAGGGAGAGAATGAAAGGTCAGCTTGTGTTTCCTAGTCATTGTAGTTTCTACTTTTTCATACCTTCAGCCCATCACTCCCCTGTTTCCCAGAAATAGGTGCTCTGCACAGCTGGTTGAATAAATTGAATAGAGGTGAATTAAAGGGGATGTTTGGTTCTCAGACCCCAGAACACAGAGGCACTCTTATGACTGACTTCCTATGCAGTCTCAAAGTCTAGTTATTTCTCTCATTAGACTAGAAGTTCCTCAAAAACAAGGACCATGTATTATCCATTGTTACACCAGTATCCCCATCTTCCTTATACTGAGTTGGAGCTCAGGTGTTTGGTGAATGAAAAAGGAACCCTTGGACACCCTACCCTAAGCCTCAGGCAGCAGGGCATCAAGGCTTCCAGAAACCCCAGCTTCCAGGGCTCCCAGCTCTTAGGAGATAGTTCTCCCACAAGGTTTCTGTATCCCCAGCTCTCAGTCACATTACTTATGCCTATTATTGGATGTGTAAATTACCTTCCATGGAGTGACAAAGACTCAATTAAAGAAGGAGATCTGAAGTCAAAGCTGTCACTTCAGAGAATTCAGACCTGACAAAGAGATGACAATAGCAGCTCTCTGCAGGGCAAGAGCTCCAGAGTTGAGCACCTGGAGGGATCCCTTCCCTCAGGCACCAGGCTTCCCACTTTGTGCCTGGAGAAGGATTGAATCCATTAGAGACTGCTGTCATCTCTTTATTAGTGGGAACTTCTACAGACCCAGGCTTTGCTGGGCTTAGCATACTGTCCTGGACCAGCTATGAGGAGGGGCCAGGAGCAAGAGGAAAGCTCTTTGCTTCATCTGGCATTCTCGGGGCCCTCTGAAAAAGTGGATTCTAAGGGGACACCTGGAGAATGCTTGGTTGAGTTGTCACATCCAGGGCAAGGGCAGCATGCTGAGTAAGGAGGCCCTGGAGGCAATCATCACAGTTTGCTATGTGCCCGCACTGGGCTGAGCACTAGGGACCGAGCAGTAAACAAGACTTAGACCTAGCAGCAAGCTGGCCGCTCCTCACTGGTGCCAACCCCAAGGTAACTGGCATGGAGTCCCTTGCTTCCCCAGCCTTCCATCCTCCCACTCATAAAAATGAGACATTTTCTAAGAACAAGGCAGCTTGTTGTCAATTGAAGAACCAAGGACTCTGGGTTCAGTGCTAACCCCTCCAACTGCTGACCGCCAAGGGGCCTCAGGAAAGGCTCACCTCTCACCTGGGCCCTCTTTTCCATTCTTTGTTTCTCCCATTCTGCCAGAGAGAATCATGACGTTCACTCCCGGCTCAAACATCTTCCAAGGCTCCCTAAAGCTATACTACAGTTCAATTTTCCTAGCCTGTCATTTCAGAACCTTCCCCCTCTCTCAGTTCCCAAAAGCTTTTTAGCTTCATTGCCTCATCCCTTTATGCCTGTTATGTACCAACCACAACAGACACCTTTCCGTTCCCCATAAATAATACTATTCTCACCAGATTTCATTTCCTTTTTTTATGTGAATCCCACAGCAATTTTTACCTCTACACTTCTTATGTTACATTATTTTATATATAGTTCACATGTTCATATTTTATATTTTTATATTACTATTGTCAAATTCTAGAATTATTTTCCCTTTTTTTGAGAGAAAGAAATTCAGGTATGATATTTTTCCAGAAAGTCTCAGCCTAATTAATGAATAAGGGTAGAAGAGAAACAAAGGATGAATATCTCTCAAAAAGCCCAAACCAAGAGGGATAGGTTCAGAAACAGGAACCTGTTGAGGTTTATTAGAGATTTCCCACTATCTGAACTGTTTTAATACTCCGGGCAGGGTCTGTGTCATTGCAATGGGGTCGAGCACCGAGAGTGTGTCTCTGGTGTCAATAAGGACAGGAGATTCATTCTTACTCTGGAGAGTGGTTTCTCTGACATGATTAAAAGGAGAATTGGGAAGAGGCCCTGCAGTTCCTCAGAGCTCTGTCACTGGGCATTAGGAGGACACTGAACAGGCTGATTAGAAGGCTGAACGTGCCTGAAACATTTAAGTTTGTGCCAATCTCTTTCCCAATGGCTCTTTGCAATAACAGCAGAAACTAGGAGGTTTTTAGTTTTGTATAGAGACCTTCATTTGTTGGAGTTGAAAATTAAGAATTATGGCAGTTTTTCTTCTGTGACTCATCTAGGGTGTGAGCCAGCTGATTTACCAAACTGACGAAATCTAAAGTAGCTATGTCTCACATTCCATCCTGGTCCTTTTAACTAAAAGAGAAAGACCTCTGTTCACCCAGTTAATAGACATAGAGTTAAAAGCTACCCAAGTGGTATCAACATCTGAAGGAAGACCAGAATTGTCTTTGAAAACATTCTGAAGTTTATTAAAAAGTCATGAACAGAATCATTAGACTTTTGTGAGCAAATGCTGTTCCAATCAACAGGCTTTAAGAAAACCCTAGGAATTGCCCAATGAAGTTGTTTAGTGCTTGTATGAGCCTGAACAAGTCAGTGGGTTGGTCTTTCAGTTGTAATCCTAGAGACCTTCCAGAATTTTCCCAGTTAACAGTTTTCATTCAATGCCGAGCCTGGCCTTCACCCACAAGCATATGAACTAGTAGATATAGGTCAGGAAACCTGGCTGATAAGTTGGAATGAGTGTATTGAATTCCTCAGCAAATCTGTAGGGACCCTCAGTTACTTTGGGAAAGTCTTTGACTATGGTTCACAGTTCAGCTTTAGCCCAGGGAACACAAGAAATTAGGGGCTTAGCCTTTCAATTTTCAGAAGGCCTGATTTTAAAAAGACAGGTTCTGATAGGTTCGGAGGAGGCAGAAGATGGTGCTGGAGGTGGAGCCTGAGACAAAGGAGCCAGGGGACAGGAGCATGAGGCTTCAGGAGCCATTTTATCTTTATTTAATGGTTTATTTGCCTCAGTTAATCTTAACATTTTATTTTGCAAAGAGGTAGTTTTAGACTTCTGGTAACATTTGGGAGCTTTAAAATACAATAGAAATAGGCATTCCATTTAGTTTTCACAATTTCAGAGTTATGGTTGTCCAATTTGGTTTTAAGAAAAGCAAGTTTGGAGGATTCAAAAGTTCCCCGTAATGGCCATTGGTATTCTAAATAACTTTTGGTCAAATCTGTACATTTCGTTGGAAACGTGCATGAGGAAGGAGAATGGTTTCTAAACATAAAATCAGCTGAGGTTTCTAAAGAAGGAGCTTCTCTCAAAGTATTTAGATATCATTTTTCAGCGACTTTCTCTCTAGAACAAAAGTCTAAACAGCCTGCATGCCAAATACCAGCACAATTCTACTAGGACCAGTCCGATTTCAAAAGGTCATACCAAAGGTTGAAAAGCACAATTCTAGTAGGAGCAGTCTGGTTCTAAAAAGAACTGGAATGAAGACCATCACAGTTCCAATGAAAACAGCCTGACGTCAAAAGAGTCAGGTCAGGGCCGGCCCAGTGGCTCAGGCGGTTACAGCTCCATGCTCCTAACTCTGGAGTCCGCCGGTTCGTTCCCACATGGGCCAGTGGGCTCTCAACCACAAGGTTGCCAGTTCGATTCCTCGAGTCCTGCAAGGGATGGTGTGTTGTGCCCCCTACAACTAGCAACGGCAACTGGACCTGGAGCTGAGCTGCGCCCTCCACAACTAAGACTGAAAGGACAACGACTTGAAGCTGAAGGGCACCCTCCACAACTAAGATTGAAAGGACAACAACTTGACTTGGGAAAAAAAAGTCCTGGAAGTACACACTGTTCCCAATAAAGTCCTGTTCCCCTTCCCTAATAAAATCTTAAAAAAAAAAAAAAAAAGTCAGGTCAAGAGTCAGGTCAAGGTGCCAACCGAGTACTCATGGACAAAATGAGGCCTTAACCAGAAAAGGATGAAGACTTAAATTATACCCTGAAGATAACTTGGAAAGCTTCAAAATGAGGAGAATGGGGAAAGACTTATTCTCAAACGTGTTGACATAAGAAATGTCCAAATCTAGAGAATCGTTATGAGTTTACTTGAGCCAGATTGATGATAACCACTGGGAAGCAAAATCTCAATGAACTGACAAAATGCTCCAGAGAATGGCAGTTTTGCAGCATATTTTATACATTAGAATCAAAGGAGAAGATATAAGTAGGGTTACATGAAATCTGTTGTGGTAGATTAAGAGGGCGGGAGAAAGAAAAGCGGGAGAATCTCTGGGATTGGATTAAAAGTAAAATCGAGAGACACATACTTCTTTTACATTTTTGGGTACAAGATAGTTAATAATGAACATTTATAGCACACAGAGATGGTATGTGGGGAACAAGATAACAAGGACGAGTTCTGTGCTCTTCCTTTCTGGTGTGGTGGGTGGTTGTACCCTGCAGGGTCTGGAAATGGAGATTACTCTGACATTTCAAAGTTACGTAATCTTAGATGAACAAAAGACAATAGACAGGCTCACTTAAAGTAAAGACTGCCCGTTGTCAAGGAAGCCACAGGCCAAGGATGTGAGTAACCGCCATGATCCCCTTTTAGTTAGGAAGTTTTATGTTCAGACCATCCTATGTGGTTACTTTCAGTCTCTGAGTTTATAAGGACCACCATGCTAGCCTCCTCTGAGCTTGTCATGTTTAGTGTGTGGCCTCTTTTTCATCTACAAACACAAGGAAGCACTGAGCTCATGGGTTCTATGGGTACTGCACCTGTGTATTCACCAGCCTCAGAGTTGCCAATGGTCTTTTCTGGCTCCCATATGAGCCATCAAATAATGTTGACTTCAAAGAAATAGACAGCCAGATATTTTTCCAGCAAAATGGGTTTATTTGGGAATGACAAAGAATTGCAACTCAGAATATGCAGTGTAATGGCAAACCACATGCAAGTCCAGAGGAAATAAAGGAGAGTACACTCTTTTATGCATTTGGGAAGGGCTGATGTAAAGGAAGAGCTCATTGCAGGAAACTGAAAGTTTGCAGTATAGAGACTTTTCATTGGCTGAGTTAGAGCAGTCTCCCTTTGACTGAGCTGTTACCAGGCAAGGAGGAATCTTTTCTTCCTCCTGCTGAGGTAGTAAAGTAGTATCACTTGCTGTCTGAGATGAAAGGTGCATCTCTTCCTGTTGGGGTTAGTAGTGTGCATGGGGTGACACGTGTGTGAGAATTCTCTCTTCTAGCCTCCTGACTCCATTTTAAATGAGGTGTTTATTTATTAATTTTCACACTACATTATATCTTACCCACAGTATTATGTACTCCTAGAGAGCATTCCTTAAACAATTTAGCTCAGGGATGTGTACATATCATATATTCAGTGAATATTTTTGAATGGATGAATAAATACCTACATAAATAAATGAATGAATAAACTTAACTTACCTTGTCCATATCTGCAAACAGGGATTTACAAAGAATGTCTAACAGAGTTGATATAAGGAGCAATTGCAGTATACTGAGTAAAGGTGCTTTGCAATTTTAAAATAAGTATTCAAATATGGATGATTATTGAAGTTATCATTATAGTTTCTCTCCTTTTCTGTGTTCCCAGGCAGCCAAGATGCTGTTACAGCACAGCTCTGGAAGACCTTAGAAGGAAAGGAGCCATCTAAAACCTAGGTTTTGAGTCCCACAGAAGCAGTTTCGTTTTTGGTTTGGTTTGGTTTGGTTTGGTTTGGTTTGGTTTGGTTTGGTTTGGTTTGGTTTGGTTTTTCAAGCAGGTCATCTTCTGATTAATTTCTTCCTGCATAATATGTCGTAAATGTGCCATGTCCCTCCCTTCTTATGCTATAGCATATTGAGTTTCACTGATGAACATTTATGAAATCAAATGTGTCTTACATCTGAGATCCAGAGAAAATTGCCAGACTGCAGGGAGTCTGAACAAAGTTGTCTTTGCCTCTGTGTGTGTGTGTGTGTGTGTGTGTGTGTGAAGGCACAAAAGAATACAAAGTATCCATCTATCCAATAGATGTTTCAATTGGTCCTTTGCTTTCCCAGCATCACATGTGCAGTTTTCTCCTTAATTGTGAATCCATAATTTTCACCTTAAATGTCTTCAGGAGGACCCCTGTGATAGAGCATTGGAAGGAAAACTGATCATTCACCCTGGAGATAGCCATTCATTTACCAGTGATGCACTGATGGGCACCGGAAGCTGCCACGCCTCCATCATAGACGGCATCACTCTCAAAGCTGGGAGGGGACGGGACCATGGCACATGTCTTGAGGAATGATCACTCAAGAGCAGAACAGCATTTGTCAAATGCATCACACTCATTCTTCAGATAGGCAGTTTTATTTCCAGAAATATATGTCAATACAGAAAAAAAAAGGAAAAGGAAAAGGAAAAGAAAGGCTGAGTTTACTAAAGAAACTAAAGCAGAACAAGTCATGGCATTTTTCAATAATCCTGAAATCACATTGGCAGCCCTAGGGTGCTCCAGAGGTCCTCGTCAAGCATGCCCCGAGGGACACAGTGGCCATCACGAGACTGCAGAACTGCCGACGCAGCTCCTGTGCTGAAGAACGGTCCCACTCCACGTGTAACCAAGGCGGATCCAGGCATTAATCCTGATCTTTCCTGAAGAAGAAATGCAGTGGCTTGGATAAAGGCATACTATTTTATTAGCCAAAAATAATTGGGCCTACATTTGATGTGGCACTTCCATTTCCTCCTACAATGCAAGAAGATGGCATATCATAGAGTATAAAATTTTCTTAGAATCAAGAAAATACAGAATAGTATTTTAAGGTCGACTCTGGGCCAGGCACTGTGCAAAGCCCCAGGACCAGCTCCTGAAGGAGCTCACAGGCCCATGGAAAAGACAGGTGAGCAAGCAGGTTATCTGAGAGCAGTGTGTGGAACTGGAATGGAGTTGTGCAGACGGTCTTCAGGAGCACCCAGCGGGTCACTTGTGTGGGTGCTGAGGAAGCTGATGTCTAAGCCAGGCTTGGAAGGCTGAAGTTGGCCAAGGCAAGGGGGTAGGTGGATAACAGGCAGAGGGAACAGGAATGAAGTGAGTACAGCACTTTTTGGGGAACTACCAGGACTTTCATTTGGTTGGAGGCCTTGGAGTGGGGAGAGATGGGAATAATGTTGGAGAAATAAGTAGAGTGCAGATCATGATGGGGCCAGAAGGTTGTCTTGGACTTTATTCTGCTGACAATGTGAAGTCATTAAAGGATTTAGAGCAGAGGGATAATGTGAATAGATTCACAAACTGAATGAGAGTTCAGGGGTCAGTTAGTAGGCTGCTGCAATAAACAGGTGAGAAATGATGGCGGCTGGACCAGAATGATGACACTAGGGATGGAGAAAAGTGAATGGATTTGAGGAACATTGAGGAGGTAAAATCTCTTCAGAGGTAGGCATTGGAAATGGATTGGGTATGGAGGGAGAGTGGTGAAAATGTGCCCTTGAGAAATAGGTATAGAGCAGGCCATTCACCAAGATTAGGAGGAGCAGGTTTGGGGGGACAGTGTAGGTTTCAACGTGCTACTCATCTGATCTGTGGTTTGAATTCTATCTACTCAGCCAGCACCTACTGAGCAGCACCCTGTGCTAGGTCTCATGCTGGTCACAAGGGGAGAAAAGGTACAGCCCCTCAAAGATTTCTTGGGCTCAGAGAAAATGCAACCGTTGGACTCTACTTTCTCCTGCCAAGCTTACCTCAACTGGCCATCCCTTCATGCCTGGGCAGCTTCCCCATACCTGTCTATCCTGACATGCCCTGGGTCCAGGGCCATTCCCTAGCCCTTCATTATGCACACCTGGTCTCCCAGCAACCTTCCATACCTTGTTAGCTGGCGCTGAGAGTAGGTAGTCCAAAAGAGAGGAGGCTTCTGCAGCTCCATAAATAATATGCTCAGAATTCCCCCTAGACCCTCCCTTCAGTCCTGGACTACAGGTAGCAATTCCATAATAGTTACCGCAAGATATCCTGGACCTGGACAACCAGAATCTCCTACTCTGCTCTCTCCATCCCAACAGTATGAGAGCTCACACCCAGATGTGTGCACATGCGCACAAGCACACACACACACACACACACACACACACACACACACACACACACACCCCACAGCAGGGACACAGCTTCTCCTCTAAAACTCATGGCACCCTCAATGGATGTGTCTCCTTGCTCACTCATCACCCTCTTTCCTTGCTCCTTAGGAATCTCCAAGTCTCATTCTTAAACTAACATTATCACAGACTTGTAATGGTCTTGTGTAATCTGAAGTAAACTCTTTCTTCCACAAGTGGGCACACATAAGCTCTTAAGAGCCTTCCCCAGCCCCCTTTCTTCCCAGGTCAATGGACTTTCCCACCTTATAGACCATATTTGTATTTTCTTTTTCTTCCAACAGGGTGGGAAGGCATTTCTGGGAGTTCTCTACCGATTATGTTGAGCCATCTTACATGTCTGTGTTAACAGGGTCCCCCAGTTTTACCACGGGCACAGTGCTGCCCAGGAGGCCACCATGCACCCGGGCTGTTTGCCTTGGGAAAATCACTCTGTTTGGTTGCCTCAGCAGCTACAGCAAGAGCTCCCAGGGCCAGCCCGCCAACTTGGCGAGAGTAGATCCCTGGTTTCCCCTCAGATGCCCCTTTGGCTTCCTTCCATGCTTTTCTTCTTCATGTCTCCCAGCTCATGCCCCAAAACACCTCTACTAACAAGTGGCCTCCTGCCCTTCTCTCTTCTGGCTCTGCAGACAGGGCAGCTGCCTTTCTAGTAGGAGCCATCTTTATAGGAGCAGCCATTAACGGCAAAGTGCATTTTAGCCCCCAAAAAGAAACAGGTGGGTGGAACTGTCCTGGAAACAGTCCTTTTCTGGGCACTCATTAAGTGATCCTGGCCAGGGGCTGAGCTTCTCTGAGCTGCAGTTTGAGCTACTTCATGAGTAGATAGGAGGATGGAAGAGCAGGCTTCCAAAACGCAGAAAAAGAATGGCCTTGGCAGAGAGAGCAGAAGATGAGGAGATGGAGGTTATTGATGCTCAAGTTCAACCCACACAACCAAATCTGAGCTTGTTCCTCAGCAGAAGCCACAGTTTACAGATCAGAGTCCCTCACAACACGGCCTAGGTTGCAGGGAGTATTTCTCTATCAAGACGTCTTTACATAACACGATTTGGAAATAGCCTGGAATGGAATTAAATGGCAGTTTGGTTACACTTTAATCACCGCAGGCAGATTGGGATGCCGCTGTGATTACAACAGAGGAATTTATATTTATTGTCTTGTGGGGATTTGCATTGAAGATACAGTGATCTTTCTGCAAGGCACCAAATTTATTCATAAAGCCATAACCAGGCATTGCGACTGTGAGTCATTCAAATGTGTCTTCCTCCTGCCTCACAGAGCCAGGAGCCCCGTCCTCTTCGGAAAGGTCTCTCCCAGTGGGCCCTCATCTACAGGATTGGGGAGGAGCCAGGAATTCAGCCTCCAGTACTCAGGAACAGGGTGGGGGCAGAATCACTTTACACCCAGTTTGCTATGAGTACCGAAGGACAGGGTTTTCCTTCATTATTAAATACAGAAGAGGAACAAGCACCTGAGTGAAAGTCCACAATGCTGACAGGAAGACAAAGGCCCTTACAGACTGTTCCAGGACTCGGGCAAAGGGAAGCTTCAAGGCTCTTTAAGTTTCCTTGTTTGTGCCCACGTGTGACTCGTGATTGAAAATGTCTGTCATTGAACAGGCATTCATAAAATGCCTACACCAAGCCTGACTGTGGACTAGGAAAGGGTGGCAGGGTGAATAACTTGGTTATGAAGGCCAGTAAAATGCCACCCAGCAAGGCACACCATGAGAGCTAAGCCACGCAAGATCTCAGAGATTCTGGGGCTGTGGCATGGGCCCGTCAGACCAACCAATGCCACTGCTGGTTCCAGACTTGCACAAGGACTTAGGAAGTAACCAGGAGAACCAGCATCCTCAGCTTCAGCATGGTCTGATAGCCAGGGTGGGGTGAGAGATGGCTAATAAAGGGGTGGGTATTCAACCACCAAGCAGCCTCAACCCCACTGATAATCAATCTGTACCCTGCCCAGTGGTATAGAGCCCACTCAGACCCACTCTTGTCAACTCCAAGTTCAATGTCCCTCACTGGAAGCTCACAATCAGCCATGATAGGAGTAGTTACACCATTGAAACCAGCACATGCTACACCCCAAAGCTTTTTTTCTTGCTACTTGGTTTACCAGCATACCACTACTCTCCCAAGTTTAAATACTAAAATAAAAATGAATTCTGGTTGTCTCTAACATATACTTTTTTTCAAATTAGTTTTGGGTGTAACAATGTAATAGTTAGACATTTACACCCCTCACAAAGTGATAAACACCCTCCCCCAATCTACTACCCCTCTGACATCGTATAGAGCTTTTACAATTCCATTGACTCTATTCCTTACGCTGTACTCTACATCCTGTGACCATATACATATTAGAATACAGTTGACGTTCATTCTTATTCAGCTTCAGCATCAAGTGTACAGTGCAGTGGTGAGATATCTACACCATCTTAAACTTGTTCTGACACTCTAAGCCAGCAAAGGGTTGTGTTAAATAAGAAGGGGTCTAGAAATATGTCCATGCACCTACCTAAGGCATGAAGGGAAGGTGCCATCTCTCCCAAGGATGTATCTTCCTGCCTGTGTTGGGGAAACCAATAATAAATGTGAGTGATCATAGGTGTGAATTCTCTCTCTCTCTCTCTTTTTCTCTCTCTCTCTTTCTCTCTCTCTCTCTCTCTCTCTCTCTCTCTCTCTCTCTTTCACACACACACACATACACACACACACACACACAAAGCACATATTTATTGATCGCTTTATGTGATTATGTTCTTTATTCCTTTTAGAATTTAAGAAAGTGACACTGTTTTATGCCCAACGTACAGATGAGGACAGAATGCCAGAGAGCCTAAGTGTATGGAGTTGTTCCCATAGCTGGTAGGAGCTGGGCTCCCTCCATACTATGGAGATGAGTTATAATCTCAAGGACTCCCTGAGAATCACTGCAGGGGCCTGGGATGGAGGTACACACAGGAAATCTGGGTGTAGCCCCAGACAATAATATGACAAGACATTTCTTTTGTGAGCCACAGACACCAGGCTGTTAAATAATGTTGACTGTCCCAGAGCCAGAACCCTGGAACCCTGCCCCATAGGCACACTCTTCTTGGTCCCCAGGATGGGACAGGCTGCCTACAAGGTGACAACAGAACAGACGCCAAGATCTGCCAGGTAGAGCCAGGGACAGTTTTCCAGCAGTTGCTGCCTCTGTGGGACCTGAGACAACAGGGACACCCAGACTAGAAGACTCAGTTTGCCAAACAGCAGGTTGCCCTCATGTGAGCACAGCATCTCCCGCAGCCAGCAAGGAATTGGAGATGCCCTGAGGGCTCCCTGTGCCATCTGCAGCATTGCCTCAGGCCCGGCGGGGCAGCGGATGGGCACACTTCAGGCTGGGAGTTAGGAGGTCATGTTTGCACCCTCTTTACGCCTCTGAAGGAGGAAAGGATTGACCTGGATGCTCTGAGGTCCCTTCTAACTTCCACTTTATTGCTCAGACTGCTTCTACTTCCTGCACCCCTATCATCAGGCTCAGGAGGGGCAGCCCAGTAGGGATAATCCAGCTTTGCCTCCTTGGACACTGGCAGTTTCCCTTCTATCCTTCCTCAGATTCCTGCCCATGGACAAGTAGAGGTTTCATCCCCTCAATATGATTAAGCCCTCAGAAGCCATTTGGCTGCATTGTTGGCCAAAGAGTGCTAAATAGGCATTGAAAGCTGAACCCTTAAGACATCCAGGGTGACGGGAGACAACAGGCTGTCTGATCTGTTGTTCAGCAATAGCTTGTGATTCTAAACACGATGTTCACTATTCCACTGTGTGGATTCTAATTAACTGTCAGAAATGCATCGTTGAGGGGATGATGGATTATGCCGGGGGAACTATTAATACAGCTTGTTCACTTCTGCTCATGTGTAGTCCAAGTCTAGAACAATAGACTCTGGAGATGGTGAGCTACAGTGCAATGGCTACTCCACGCCCAGCCAGGAGAAGGCAATCAGCACCACTACACCTGCACCAGCAGGAGTCACAGACTTCAGCCCTCCCAGGTCTCACAACGCAACAGATATGAGGGTGACATCAGATGATGGCCCACTGGGTAGTAAAGGATGCCTACAGCCTGAAACAATGGGTCCAATTCAGTGAAATAGAAATTTCTTGAGATAGATATAAGGTCTGTATGTGGGTCTGCCGAAACCAGTCTCATGGTGATGGAGAACATGTGGGATTTAGAATGAGAGTCACAAAGTACCATCAGCCCATCACTCAAAGAGCTGGTATAAAAATAATCTGCTTTGAATAAAGTTCTCTCCACATAGACCTTTATAAGGCTGCCCTCCTCTTTTGTTATACATTGGTCATACTGTTCAAATCTATCCAATACATATTAAAAGATTATATTAGTCTGGGTTCTCAAGAGAAACAGAACCAATAGGAGAGACAGAGATTTCTTTTAAGGAATGGGCTCATGTGACTGATGCTCAAGTTCAACCATGTTAAGGTGGCAAGTCTGAAATCCATAGAGCAAGCCAGCAGGTTGGAAGCTCAGGTGAGAACTGATGCGGCAGTGTTGGAGCAGAATTCCTTCTTCTTCAGGAAAACTCATTTTGGGATCTTAAGTTCTTAGACTGGTTCAATCAGCCCCCCTCCTCATCCCTTCATTATGGAAAAGCATTTGTTTTACTTCTTACAGTCAACTGACTGTAAATGTTAATCACGTCTACAAAATACCTCCACGGCTACATCTAGATTAGCATTTGACCAAACAACTGGATGCCATTGCCTCACCAAGTTAACCAAAAAATTAACCATCACAAAGAAACGGACAAACCACCCCGAACTCATGCAGAGGAAAGAAAACACAATGAAGTGATCGTGTCATATGAGAATTACTTAAAGGAACCACAAATATTTGTGACTTTCCTAATACTGTATTTCTCTGAATCTAAAGACACTAATCATTTTATTGCATTTTTTCATTTTATGGACTATTTATTAAGAAAGAAAAGACTGCCAATTAAACTAGGACACAATGTATTCTTATGATGTAATTTTTATTTTCTATTTGTTCAAAGAGCAGTTAGCCTTACTTTGGCAATATCTTTTATTGTATGTTATTCTTCCACAGATACAAAAAGAAAAATGCCAGTTAGACAAGTTAAGTAAGATATTCTTAAAAGTTTCTCCCATTCAGAGTCTGATTCTTTTGTATCATTTTTTATTCAGAGCTGGTGATGTTCAGGTTTCTTCTACATGATATCATCTGTGCCATCACAAGCTTGGCTGATGCAAGATTTTTAAAGGAAACTGTATAATAATGAAAAGCTTTGGGAGGTCTTAAGAAGGTTTTGCAATTATGTAGAGCTAACAGACTTTGACACTTGCTTTGTGAAGATTGCTAAACATGCCTAGTTCACCATCCCCCACAACAGTTTAATTCCTATGGGTTAGAAAAAAATCCACCTATGTTATCCCCTGGGTTGTTTTTTAGGCCACTCACACCCAGACTGCGAGTTTGGAGGCCGGAGCTTTCGATGTTTGTTCACGTTTGGGCGATGAACATGATGTCATGACTCACCTAGCTGAATTTACTGCAAAAAGTTGTGGCACATTCCTGTGGCAGAGGTGATGAAATTTGGGATCAAATGTGTCTGTCAAATTGGCTGCGGAGAAAAAGAAACCCTCATACACTGTTGATGGGAATGAACACTGGTGCAGCCGCTATGGAAGGCAGTGTGGAGGTTCCTCAAAAAATTATGAATAGAGTTACCATATGACCCAGCAATCGCTCTCCTGGGTATCTACCCAAAAAACGTGAAAACATTTATACATAAAGACACGTGTGCTCCAATGTTCATTGCAGCTTTGTTTACTGTAGCCAAGACATGGAAACAACCAAAATGTCCTTCGATAGATGAATGGTTAAAGAAGTTGTGGTATACATACACAATGGAATACTATTCGGCAGTAAGAAAAGATGATATAGAAACATTTGTGACAACATGGATGGATCTTGAGAGTATAATGCTAAGTGAAATAAGTCAGACAGAAAAAGCAGAGAACCATATGATTTCATTGATATGTGGTATATAAATCAAAAACAACAAAAGAACAAGACAAACAAATGAGAAACAAAAACTCATAGACACAGACAATAGTTTAGTGGTTACCAGAGTGTAAGGGGAAGTGGGGTGGGAGATGAGGGTAAGGTGGGTCAAATATATGGTGATGGAAGGAGAATTGACTCTGGGTGGTGAACACACAATGGGATTTATAGATGACGTGAGACAGAATTGTACACCTGAAATCTATGTGATTTTACTAACAATTGTCACCTCAATAAATAAATAAACAAATAAATAACATTTTTTAAAAATGTGCCTCTCAAATCAATGAAACACATTTATATCAAATAATTATGGGGCTCTTGCAGTGTGGCAGTCACCATCTGTGAGCCCCACACACATTGCTACGTTTAACCCACACATCAATTATGTTGAGGTGGCAATACCACCATCCCCGTCTTCCAGGTGACACAAAAAAGAATCAGAAAAGCTAAGCAATTTGGCCCTGTTTACAGCCCATTGGCAAAGAAAGCGAGTAATACCCCAGTCTGCCTGACAAGAGGAATAGGGCTTGCTCTCACCAAGCCTCTCGGAGGAGACAACAGTGGTCTGCCAGGGCTCAAAGGCTCTCCAGTGAAAAGAGTTCAGATTATCCTGCTAAAATTGTTGGGGGAAAAGACAAGAACTTGAAAACAGTGAAACCTTGCAGCAGAAGGGCTGAATCTGAGGGCAGTGAGTGCCCCCATCACTACACCCATATCTGTGCCATCTCGGCCAGGTCTCCACATTACGGTTATAGGGTTAAATGAGGGCACATGTGAGAGAGTACCATCTGCCTCACCCAGTCTGAGAAAAGCTGAGTTAACTCACATTCACAGCATCCTGAGGACTGCTTCTCTGTGTTTGCCTATCTGATCACGGGGTCTTTTGATGAGGAGACTGGCCCTCACCCCAAATAAGAGAATACTTCACGTCAGTAGTAGAGAAAAATCAACATCTCAACTAACAAAAAAATCATTCGTGTTTTATTCCCGTGGGTAAACACCATGAAATCCTTAGCAATCTTAAATATGTTACTGGACAAATACATCTTTCAAAAACTGACCTTTTAGAAAATTGTTCACTCATGATACAAAGTTTATCTTCCTCTCAGCGGCTGAATATCACAAGGTCATCTCTCCCAACCTGAGCTAACTACAAGGGAATTCTTGGAGGGGTTTCAGGTTGAACTTTTATATGAACAAAAGCCTGTGTGTGTGGTGGTGCCCAGCATCTGGCTGGTGAGCCTATCCCTTCTTCTTTCTTCAATGTAGTTCTACAACAACGTCTTACTTTAAAATTCTGAGTAGACTTTTCCCCCTGGACATTAACTCATTAAATAGGGTCTGCAGCTCAACTATCTATGTAAAATAATAACTGGAGGGATTGTTTAATCAGGACCTTAGGAAGACAGCAAAAGTATTTACTGAAAATGTTCAAGACCACGTTCTATAGTGAGAAATACGTAAGAGCTTATTCTACAGGGTTACAGAGTAGCTATAAAGACACAATTGTGGTTTCTGATATTGGCCTCCAGTTCTTCCTCACTAAGAAAACAATGTAATTGCTTCTTTTTTTAATTTGTCAAAAGCTCTCTTATGGCCCCATGTTTGGCAGGATAGTCTCTGATCTACTGCGGATCTTTTCTAGGAGCCCCCCACAGTCTGCTCTTTGCTGCAATGGCCCCTCTTTTCCCCTGTCTCCACCAATCCGTAGACCAGAAGCACACTATTAGGTGCCATGTCTTTGCCAACTGATATCCATCAAAAGCTTGACCCACATGCCCCATCTCTGCAAATGCCACAGCTTTTGTCTTTCCATACCAAGTGTGCCAAGATTGTACCTATGATCTCATCCCACATGGGGTTCACCCTTAGCAAGAGCCCCACCCCCCACTTCACCACCACCACCTCTTCCTCTTCTGCCTGTGCCTAGCTGATCCAATGTGTTCTACAGTAAGAGACAAAAATCCTGGATTTGACTACTGAAAATGAGATCTTTGGCAGGTCGCTTAGTTTCTTAGAGCTTCAATTTCCTCATTTGTAAAATCAGGATAATTAGATGTGCCCGTTGCCTTAGCCCCATGATGGTTTTGAGGACTAAAGGGCATTGTCTATATTAACAATCATTAGAAAGATGTGAATTACCATCACCATTGTCATTGTCATTAAATAAATGTGAATTGACATTATTACTGTCATTTTTTTTCCTGTGGAAGGTATATCTGTTCACTGATATAAGACCTTCCAGATCTTGACCTAAGGATAAGGGGTTGGGAAATGACTGTCATCATCAACCTCATTCAACAGAATTCATTAAGTTCCCAGCTGCTCTGGACAGAGCTGGGCAGAGGACAGGCAGAGAGCCTCTGCCTTCAGGGAGATAAGGGTTTGGCCCTGAGGTCGTGCAGGAGATAAACTCTTTGGGATGGGATTAAGAATAGGAAAACGAAAGTGTGGTGCAGAGGGCTGATCCTTAGAACCACAGCTCTCTGGTCCCCATTTTCGATCAAGAGAACTAGAAAAGTACAGCATGAGAACTATGTTGATCCAACCCCTGGCAGAGAAGAAATGGTTCTCAGAGATAAAGAGGAACATGGACAACTTCCAACATTCATAATCCTGATATAATGAAATATGAAAGATTAAAAACAAAATAATTAAAAATTAAAAACAAATATAATAGTCATCAAAATGGCGGCATGAGTTGAGCCTCTGGAAATCTCCCTTGGAATTTACAACAAATTAAACAGCTATAATCCACAAAGGACTCCCTGCACAGCAGACAGGCAAGACGAAGAGGCCCACTACTGAATTCACCTAAAGGTGGGCAAATTGCATGAGCAGGAGAGGAGGGAAGGGAGAAGTGCGGAGACAGAGCCCCACTGCCGCAGGACGCAGACCTAACTCAGTGCTCCGAGCTCGCTGCATCCTGGCACTACCTCAGCTGTGTGAGAGGGAAGAACTGGGACTGCTAGGGCTCCATTTATGGCCCACAGGAATGAGGGGACAGCATATAACACAGCTGAACCCAACGCTCACGGCAGAGACCTCGGAGAAAAGACTGAAGGAAGAAGGCTGAAAACGGTGGTTTAAACCCTCACTGCCACAGAGAACAGAAGCCTTAGGCACTGAGACTAGCCTCCCCCTCCCTACCCTCCAGGAGCTCGCCCCGCCCCCATCTGCCCAGTGCTAGAAGCAGAACAGTAGCAGTGTCAGATCAAAAGAACAGAATATTTGCAGTTCTGAGAATTGGAGTCACAGACACAGATTTGCAGACCAATTAGTTCGAGCAAACGGTAGGGAGCTGTGGAAGCAGGACCGGCTATGGTGGTGGTCGCCGCCATTGCTCTGGGCCACCTCTCACAATTCCCCCACCCCCGTCCCGACCTATCTGGGTGGATCCCTGCAGGAGTAAACAGAACTGCTGAAACACGCAGGCTCTGAATCTGGTGCAGGAAGAGCTCTGGAACTTCAAAAGCTCTCCGCATCCCCACAGAGACACAGCACCCTATGACCCAGGCAAACTCTTAACAGAGGAGAAGCCCTCCTTCCAGGGAATCCCCCCCATTGTGTGAGAAGCTGGAATAGTGCAGAGAAAACATAACACTACAGTGTGAGAGAAAAAAAAAGGATTGCAGTCGGAGAGAAAATAAAACATTCTACCAACACATACTGGAAAACAAAAGAAAACCTCTTCCTATCAACCTGTTGCAGAACCCACTCTTGTAGATGTCTAGGAAGATAAATAATAAATCATTAATTGCCATGAATAACCCAGGCAACAAAACAACTCAGAAAGAAAGTAAAAAGTCGCCAGAAAATGAAGTTAAAGACATGGAAATATGTGATTTAAATGACAGATAATTTGAGATTGCACTTCTGAAAAAACTCAACTAGATGCAAAAAAATACAGAAAGGAAGTTTAATGAACTCAGAAACACAATCAAAGAACAACATGAGCATTTTACCAAAGAAATTGAAATTTTAAAAAAGAACCAAATAGAATTTCGGGAGATTAAGAACTCAATAGAAGAAATTAAGAATGAAATAGCAAGTTTAGGAAGTAGAGTTAACCAGATGGAGGAAAGAATCAGTGACATCGAAGATGGAAACCTGGAAATGACACGGATGGAAGAAGAAAGAGACTTGAGACTCAAAAGAAATGAAAGAACTCTACGGGAACTTTCTGACTCCATCAGAAAGAGCAATATAAGAATAAAGAGAAGACAGAGAGAAGGGAACAGACAATATATTCAAACAAGTTGTCGATGAGAACTTCCCAATCTTGTGGAAAGAATTGGATCTTTGAATCCAAAAAGCAAATAGAACACCTATTTACTTCAACCACAACAGGCCTTCTCCAAGGCACATTGTATTGAAGCGGTCAAAAATCAACAACAAAGAAAGAATCCTCAAGGCAGTGAGGAAAAAAAGATGGTAACCTACAAAGGAAAGCCCATTAGATTATCAGCAGATTTCTCAGCAGAAACTCTACAAGCTAGAAGGGAGAGGAACCAAATATTCAAACTATTGAAAGAGATAAATTATGAGCCAAGAATAATATACCCAGCAAAGATATCCTTTAGATATGAAGGAAGAATAAAGACCTTTCCAGACATAGAGGCTGAGGTAATTTTCTAGTACACGACCTGCTCTACAAGAAATACTAAAGGAGACTATTCGACCACCATCAACAGGGACAATTTGTGGCAATCAAAACATAAAAAGGGGGAGAGTAAAGGCCTGAACCAGAATACGGGAATGGAGAAAGTAAGCATGCTGAAGAAAATGGAATACTCTAAAAATCAAACTTTCTTTTACATAAACTTAATGGTGACCACTCAAAAAAAATCCAGAACTGAAACATATACTGTAATAAAAGAAGAAACAGAGGGAAACATCATAGAAAAACCAACACAGAGAAATAATAGACAGCAACAAAAAGGGAAAGAAACCATGTACACACAATCTTACCAGAAAACTAAAGATAGAATGATAGGAAATCCTCACATATCAATAATCACCCTAAATGTAAATGGGCTGAACTAACCAATAAAAAGGCACAGAGTAGCAGACTGGATCAAAAAAATTAACCCAACCATATGCTGTCTCCAAGAGACACATCTCAGCTCAAGAACAAGCATAGACTCAAAGTGAAAGAGTGGAAATTGACACTCCAAGCAAATGGTATCCAGAGAAAATCAGGTGTAGCCATAATGATATCAGATGAAAGAGACTTTAGGGGAAAAAGATAACAAGAGACAAAAATAGACATTTCATTATGGTAAAGGGGACTATACAACAAGAAGACATAACAGTTATCAATATCTATGCCCCCAATCAGAAATATACCAAACAACTACTAACAGAACTAAAGTGAGAAATTCACCAAAACACAATTATACTAGGGGACCTAAATATATCATTGACAGCTATGGATACATCCAAACAGAAAATAAATAACAAAATAGCAGCCCTAAAGGACACATTAGATGAAATGGACATAATTGACATTTATAGAGCACTTCATCCTAAAACATTAGACTACACATTTTTTTCTAGTGTGCATGGAACATTCTCAAGGATAGACCACATATTGGGACATAAAACTAACCTCAGCAAATTTAAGAAGATTGAAATCATACCAAGCATATTCTCTGATCACAAGGCTTTGAAATTGGATATTTTCAAAGCAAAAAGAAAGCAGGAATATACACAAGTATGTGGAGATTAAACAACATACTTTTTTTTTAACAATGTACTTTTAAAGAACAACCAGGTCAAAGAAAAATTAGAGGAGAGATCAAAAGATACATAGAAACAAATGACAATGAAAATACATCCTACCAAAATTTTTGGGATGCAGTGAAAGCAGTTTTAAGAGAGAAATTTATATCATATTTATATCATTACAGGCCTATCTCAAAAAACAAGACAAATCCCAAATAAATAGCCTCATGTTACAACTTAAAGAACTTAAAAAAGAAGAAAAAATGAAACCTAAGATGAGCAGAAGAAAGGAAATAGTGAAAATCAGAGCAGAACAAAATGAAATGGAGAACAAAAAGACAATAGAAAAAATTAATGTGACAAAGAGCTGGTTCTTTGAAAAGATTAACAAAATTGACGAACGCTTGGCTGAGCTCACAAAAAAAAAAAAAAGAGAGAAGACATTAATAAACAAAATCGGATAGAAAAAGGAGAAGTTATCACGGACACCACAGAAATACAAAGGATTACCCAAGAATACTATGAAGGACTATATGCCACCAAATTCAATAACCTAGAAGAAATGGACAAGTTCTTAGAAACATATAGCCTTCCAAGGCTGAACCATGAAGAACTGGGAAATCTAAACAGACCAATCACCAGTAACAAAATTGAATCAGTCATCCAAAACCTTCCCAAATCATTCATATTGGGAATGAAGAAGTTAAATTGTCACTCTTTGCAGATGACATGATGCTATATATAGAAAGCCCTAAAGACTCCACCAAAAAGCTATTAGAAGACATTTTTAAAAGAAATTGAAGAAGACACAAAGAAATGGAAAAACATTCTGTGCTTATGAATTGGAAGAATCAACATAGTTAAAATGGAAATATTACCCAAAGCAAAATACAGATTTAATGCAATCTCCATCAAAATCCCAATGGCATTTTTTAAAGAAATAGAACAAAAAATCATCAGATTTGTTTCGAACCACAAAAGACCACGAATAGCCAAAGCAATCCTAAGAAAAAAGAACAATGCTGGAGGTATCACACTGCCTGACTTTAGCTTGTACTACAGGGCAACAATAATCAAAACAGCATGGTATTGGCAGAAAAACAGACGCATAAACCAATGGAATAGAATTGAGAATCCAGAAATAAAACCACATAAATATGGACAAATAATTTTTGACAAAGAAGCAAAAAGCATACAATGGAGAAAAGACAGCCTCTTCAATAAATGGTGCTGGGAGAACTGGAAAGCCACGTGCAAAAGAATGAAACTGGACTGTTATCTGTCACCATGTACCAAAATTAATTCAAAATGGGTCAAAGACTTAAGCATAAAACTTGAAACAATAAACTGCATAGAAAAAAACATAGGTACTAAACTTGTGGACCTTGGGTTCAAAGAACATTTTATGAATTTGACTCCAAAGGCAAGGGAAGTAAAAGCTAAAATAAATGAATGGGACTACACCAAACTTAAAAGCGTCTGCACAGCAAAATAAACCATCGACAAAATAAAGAGGCAACCAAGTGAATGGGAGAAGATTTTTGCAAACAGTTCCTCCGATAAGGGGCTAATATCCAAAATATACAAGGAACACATGCAACTCAATAACAAAAAAATTAACCACCCAATTAAAAAATGGGCAGATGACCTGAAGAGATATTTCTCCAAAGAGGACATACAAATGGCAAATAGACATATGAAGAAATTCTCAACATCACTAATCATCAGAGAAATGAAAATAAAAACCACAATGAGATATCACCTCACCCTAGTCAGAATGGCTATCATCAACAAGACAAATAGCAACAAGTGTTGGAGCGGCTGTGGAGAAAAAGGAACCCTCATACACTGTTGGTGGGAATGCAGACTGGTGCAGCCGCTATAGAAAGCAGTGTGGAGGTTCCTCAAAAAATTACGAATAGAATTACCATATGACCCAGCAATCCCTCTCCTGGGTATCTACCCAAAAAATCTGAAAACATTTTGCCATAAAGACAAGTGTGCTCCAATGTTCATTGCAGCTTTATTTACGGTGGCCAAGACATGGAAACAACCAAAATGTCCTTTGATAGATGAATGGAGAAAGTTGTGGTATATATACACAATGGAATACTATTCGGTAGTATGAAAAGATGAAATAGGACCATTTATGACAACATGGATGAATCTTGAGAATATAATGCTAAGCAAAATAAGTCAGACAGAAAAAGCAGAAAACCATATGATTTCACTGATTTGTGATATATGAACCCAAAACAACAAAAGAACAAGACAAACAAATGAGAAACAAAAACTCATAGACACAGACAATAGTTTAGTGGTTACCAGAGGGTAAAGGGGCATGGGGGTGGTAGACAAGGGTAAGGGGGATCAAATATATGGTGATGGAAGGAGAATTGACTCTGGGTGGTGAACACACAATGCGATTTATAGATGATACATTACAGAATGTACACCTGAAATCTATGTAACTTTACTAACAATTGTCACCGCAATAAACTTTAATTTTAAAAAAGCAACAAAAAAACACACAAATATAATGCAGTATATGTGTTTCCATGTAACAAATTAACCCATACAAAACTTCTTCAGAAGTCTATATATTTAGCCACAGTGAGTGAGACCTGGGCCATGTGGCCCTCTGCCTTACACGACTACCATGAAGCCCACATGACTGGTGTGAGATTCAACATATTGAGCTTATAGGCAATTAGGGACATTCAAGGGCACGCAGCACAGAGCAGTTGTGAAATGGGACTCGGTCAGACCCTCTCATACCCAGTCCCACGTCCACTAAGCCCACCTCCCAGCCCATCCCCTCAGTTGCACTGAGTACTTCTCTGTTCCTCTGTGCAGGGTGGTTCTGATACATGTGCCACCCTGGAATGTGAGCCCATTAATGGTCCATGAGGCAGCGCTTCATTTCCTTCCTCTGTCCCTCAAGGGACAGTTCTGATGCACATCCTACACAGGGGACCCAGTAGGTTAGAGCCTCAACTGGCCCAGAATGGTGGCTAGCCCAGCAATGCACCCTAGAAAAGCTCTCCTCGTCACTTGTCCCACTCTGTGAAGCTCCTCGCCCCAGTTCCTTGATATCACTGTCCAAATTAATGGCCTGTATCCTAGTCCTTCTCTCAGGCCCTGTTTTTGGGTGAAATCTGGGGAAGACAAGGACGATAATGTTTTGAATTTAGACTTTAACTGCAGAGGAAAGACAGAGAGAGCAGAAGAGAGAAGCTCTGCACAGACTTCTGGAGGAAATCTGCATTTAGAGGGCAGGAGAGGAAGGGAAGGCACTGACAGTGTCAATGAACAGACCTTCCAAGAGCACTGCTGGGGCCCTTGGGTGCTTGGCACGTGAGTGTGGCTTCTCTGCCTGGGAGGATAGAGGGACAGCTTAGGTAACTGGCTCTTCTGGAGATTCTCATTTCATCCAAAGAACTGGCCTGGAAAACAGGATCTGGTCACTAACTTGTTCCCTATTGTTTCTTAAATACAAAGCACATTTCTGCTACTGAAGATGGTCACTATCTGTAATGTCGAGAGATAGAAAGCCGAAGGGGAAAAAAATCCAAAAACGTCAAGGTAACAAAGTAGAAGTCTTTGAATCCCAGTGCACTGAAGACTTACTTCCTGCCTTTCCACTCTGGTGTCCATCCATCCTGCTCTCCCACAACCTTCATTCTCGAGCTCTCCTCAGGCTCTTCTCTCCAGTTGTGGTGAAAAGGACCCCTGGGGAGGAGCAATATGGCGTCACTGAGACAGGGAGGTGTACTGAAGGAATAAAAGGATAATCAGAGTCTGATCACACAGAGAGGCTATGGGAGAGAAGGGCTCAGGAAATGCCATCGATCCTGCATTTGAGTCTCTGGTGACCTTTGAGAAAGCAATTTCTGTCGTGTGGTGAGGGCAGGATCCAGATGGTGTGACGGTGAAGACTGAGTGGCTGGGAGGGCCTGGGGAGACCAGCGTCAGATAAACCATCAGTGAGTTAGCAGGAGCAGCAAGTGGGTGTAAGAGTGGGCGGGGGGGTTAGAGAGAAGAGGAACTTGGGAGTGTGCCAAAGGACACGAGCAAGAGGAGGGATGTGTGGGACATGCTGAGTCGTCACTCGCTCTCCTGCGCCAGGCCCTGTAGCCCTGGCAGAAGAGACCTGTCTTCTCCGTCGTCCACACCATGCACACCCATCACCAACAGTGTGTGCAACATTAAGTGAGTAGTGCACAAATATGTGCAAATGAAAATAGGAGGAAAGAAAAAAAGGGAGGTGAGGAATGGAGAGTTGAGATACAAAAGAAAAGGGAAATGTGTTTTTCGCTGAATAATCTCAACTTTCTCAGTAGAATAGGAGAAAAATGTCATCTGCTCAAAATGAGAGATGGATGAAGCACTAGAGGGTGAAGTCACCGGGACAGGAGGACGTAGAAATGCCTCCAGGAGCAATATGCTAATCAGAGCTTCCCAGCCAGGGACCAGGGTGGGTCTGCACCATGAGACTGAGCACCAGCCCTGAGGATAGAGGACCAGGCCACCCCTATAGGCACAAGCAGCCCAGAGGGCTTCTCAGGGGTGACTCCAGCACAGCAGGGTCACAAGCATGGGAGTGCATCATGTGCTGCTCAGTGCAATGCTTGGAGTGTGACCTAGGATGTGCTGGTCATAGGCACATCTGCTCCAGCAGCCCCTGCTCCTGGTCTACAAGGGCCCACGGGAGGATTTATGCCCGGTCACGCAAGGCCATTGTCTGCACCCAAGGTGCAGCCAGTTGTGACAGGGCAGGGCAGGCTCGATGAGGGCTACTGGCAAGGGCAGCTGGAGGCAAAGGACCCATACATCTAAGTCCACACACCATTTGTGCTTGTGCACCCTCAGCAGTGTCTGAACTGCCTGCTCTAATAGTGTACGCACAATCATTATTTTGAAATACTTGATATGAAAAAGGCCAATAGGAAATTCATTCAAATTATTACAAGAAATTCCAACATTACTTTTGCTAGTGACAGAAAAAGAAGAACTATTTGAGCCTTTAAATGTAATTTTAACTGGTATAAATTTTTGAATGGTTGTAAAAAAATAGTTTGAAAACTTTTATCACCTACATATGTGAACAAGTTTCTAGTCAATGGTGCATATTAAGAATTTGAACAAATTATCACTAAGTCTGAGGTGTAAATTGCATTCTGGTTATTTTAAGCATCAAAACTAATATATAAAACGTAATACTCATCAAAACCAACTCAACTTTCTCATTTAACAACTTTTATGGATTTCTAGAACTCTTATGCAAACTTATTTTTTAGTATCTTTCTTACAAGTGTATATTTTATAATCTCTCATCAACCTCAAGTAACATAGAAAGAGTGTGATGAATATTTTACCAAGTCCCATGTAGACAAGCCCAAATCCCCTCCAGGTTGCTCCAGTGCACCACTCAAATACTATTTTCTGTGTACACCATGACACAGGAAAAGAAGCAAGGTCAGGAAGCAATGTGAACAAGAATCAAAGAGAAATGAATAGAGGAAGATATACATATGGTGAGCCAGACCAGTCACAATTCAGCAGTCTTCCCAGAAAAGCTCTGTGTCTGAGGAGAAAACCCCAGGTAGGAACAGCACAGGGACACCCAGAAGGAAGGTGAAGGGGACAAGGCCCCTAAGGTGCAATTCTAGGCACCATGAGTCTGGCCTGGCTGGGTTGGGAGGGGACGCCTGGGGGGTTCGATTACCATACCTGGGAGCCAAGATTTCAGTTCAAATCCAATCCAGGTAAATTTCGGCAGGGCCAGCTGCATTTACCCCTCTCCTCTTTCTTCCTCTGGAAGTCCCCGGCATGTCCCAGAGCCTACCTGACATCACTACGCACCACACAGACATGAAGTGTCTCCATGTGAGAAGTGCTTCCTCTCATCCCGGATTCCAATCACCTGGAATGATGACGACTTCCTCATTCCGACTATGACCACAATGAGCATGCTCAGCCTTCTAAATCATCCATTCACAGGTACCAAGTCCAGATCTAGTGAATCACAGGGGCAAATGCTCTGGACAGCGACTTGGGTTCCAAAATCTCTGTTAAAGACATTGTAAACTTCATATATTTTTTTAAAATTCAGTAGGACATGGGGAGTTAGCCCACCACGTAACTTGACAATTAATATCAAAACTACACTGGGAAAAATGCACTGAAAGTTGAGGGTTATGAACAAATGCCAATCACTTCCCAAACAATGGGGCCAGGGAAGCTGCTGATTCTCACTTGACCAACTTTGCTGTTTTCTAGAAGGAGAGAAGATTTAAAACGCTGTTAAGAGGATGAAACTCAGTGCTGGATGGTGGAAAAGAGCATACAGTCTATGTTAAAGAAGCCCTTAGAGGTAGAGTTGAACTCCAGGCCACGTAGCTGGGTGGAGGAGGCGATGAAGAAAACCAGTTCTTCAAATTGAACAGTCCAGTGCTCTGAATTTGAGCAATGGCCACAACAGTTCCACCCTTGACATTTCTCTTTGATTCTCCTCTGAACTCCCCTAAGGATGGCAATGCCCAGAATGCCAGAGAAAGCAAAGGAGCTGCCCACTTCATTCCAGCCTCCCCAGTGGAAAAGCCTTTTACCCTTTAAAGTCAGCACTGACTGCCTGTTAGAGGTTTGGCTGTCCTGAGTCTTACCTTCGGCAGCTGACACCTACCCAACACCTGGGTCACCTTCTTTATTGTCCCCAGTGTTGTCCAGGAAATGCAAAGGCCTCAAATGATTGGCCTGGGCAAAATCCTTACAAAGGTGCTGTCCCTGGGGTGGGATCATCCATCATTAGATAGATTGTTGTGCTTTCACAGAGAGGTGAGAGGTGCTCCCCTCCAGGTGCCCCAGTCAGGTCTGCGCTAGTAAACATCCCCCTCTAGGTGGACTCCTGGCCCAGGGTCAGTCACCTGACTCAACATCCTTTATCATAGTTTACCTAACGACCCCTCCTCTCCATCACGTGCCCCCTCTAATTGGGGAGGAGGCCAGGTATCCCAACCCCTAGCTCTGTTCTTTCCAATGTAATCACACACCCAAATCATTCAAAGATCGCCCACAAGTTATGGAACGCCATTCCTGACAGCTGCATTTGTTTCCTGTTGCTGATGTAACAAATCATCATATACTTTATGGCTTAAACCAACACACATTTATTATCTTGTAATGAATGTTCAGAAACTCAGAAATCCAGTATGGATTGGTGGGGCTGTGTTCCCTTCTGGAGGCTGTATGGGAGAATCAGGGGTGGTTCTGTTTGTTTGTTTGTTTGTTTGTTGCCTTTTCCAGCTTCTAGAGGCATCCTCATTCCTTGACTGGCGGCCTCTTCCTCCATCTTTGAAGCCAGCAGCAAAGCATCTTCACATCTCTCTCTGACTCTGAATCTGCTTCTCTCATCACATCTCTCTTCCTGACTCACTGCCTCCCTCTTACAATTACACTGAGCCCATCCAGATAATCCAGGATTATCTCCCTATCTCCAGATCCTTAAGTTAGTCACCTGCACATATTGTCAGGGCCCAGGGATCAGAATGTGGACATTTGGGGGTGGGGGGAATTAGTGCCTACTATGACATGGCTCTAGAGGCTCAAAACTGCCCAAGAGCTCCCTGTCAAAGAGCAGCGAACGCCCCGACAAGACCTGTACAATCAGGCTCCCAGTTATCTCTTTGATGTCAAGATCTACTACTCTCCTTTGCACACTTGATTGCAGCCACACGAGCTTACTTAGGATTCCTCAGGCATGTCAGGTTTCTGCTCATCTCAGGAGCAATGCTTGGAAAACCCTTCTCTCACATGCGCCTGCTACTCCCTCGCCTTCAAGGCTTTGAATATCATATTCTCAGTAAGAACTTTCCTGCCCACCCTTTTTAACCTTGCCACTTCCTCCCTCCCCACCTTTGCCCTAGCATTTCCTACACCCCCCATTTTATTGCCCTTATCACCCTCCAGCATACTATATATTCTCCTTTTTCATTTCTTTGCAGTCCATCTCCTCTGACTAATAAGCTCCACAAAGGATCTTTTGTCTATCTTAGTCAAATTAACCCCAGAGCCTACCATGGTCCCTAAAAATGAACAGGCACTCAATAAGCATCTGTAGAATTCCATCATTCATGCAAAATAGTTTTTTAAGCACGTACTATCAGGGCCCCTGCATTACACGGTTCCTGAGGGACCATCCACATCAGAGTCTATGTACCAGGCTCTCTGGTGGGAAAGGCCCTGGGCACTGTGCTTAAGGCAGGAAACATGGAGATAAAGGACAATCTCTGCCCTCAAGGAACAGGACATCTAGTGGGGGTTGATACAAAAGCAAATAATAACAATGTGGTGAGGTAGGCACTCATCCAAGAATGTACAAAGCATCATGAGATGACACTTCATCTCATGTACATGGTGGCATCATGAGCCACCGTGCATGTCCTCAGCCCTGACAGCCACATGCAGTTAACTGCGGGCCTCCTCCACAAGAACCAGAAAGCAGGTGTGTGATGCTTCAGAGGGGCTTTTCCAATAGCAGTTCCAATAGCAGGGGGTTTCATAAAGCAGCCCAGCATTGCCTTGTCACAGAGGGTCAGCCCATCACAAGCTGTCAGTCACATGTCACATCAACTAGGAGCTGAAGCCCCATGTTCCCTTATCCCAGCTCACCAGGAGCCAGTAGAAGAGAGCCAGAGCCTGAGCCTGGTGGTGGCTGCCACCAGTGTAACTGAGCAGACCCAGCTTGATGAGAAGAAGGCTATTTATCACTTTTTATGAGGGTGTATCTCCTCTTGTCTTCAACACCAACATTCCCTCTCTCTTATCTCCTTCAGGAGATGCAGTAAACAGCTAAAATGAAAACAATTAATCGAGACTTTTTACTAACACCAAAGCTTTTTTCTCTGTATAGTATCAAGTTAATTATTTCATGGCATGGAAAGCAGACCAGCTACACCAGCTTCCTCTTAATGACCCCTCAAAGGTCAAACACTCTGGATCAGGCTGCCGTTGCCATTGGAAGTCCAGAAGCCAAGTCCAAAACTGTAGATGCATGTGCCTCTGCCTCTGTACTGCCAAGGAGGGCTGTTATCTCTGCCTGAAATAACTGTCCACTTTTCCCTCCACTACATGGACTAGTCAGGACTTCTCCCTCCTTAATTCAGGAGAACACACTGGGCTCTGCTCCTTCTGATCCTGCCCTAAATGGATTGCTTTTGGGGGCACTAGTGAGAGAAAAATGCAGAGCCAATATCAAGCTTGTGACGTTTTCAGACCCCTAGTCCCCGTGCCTACGAGGAATGCATTAGACAAAATTCACAGAGTACTTATGATCATGCCGTATTCTGCAGGGTCAAGAAGGAATCTAAATAGAATTCATACACTCAAGAATATATGGACATAGTCCCACTCATGTATTTAGCTTTTACTTTCCTTGCCTTTGAGGTCTATATCAAACTTAAAAGCTTCTACACAGCAAAAGAAACCATCGACAAAATAAAGAGGCAACCAAGGGAATGAGAGAAAAATTTTGCAAACCACACCTTTAATAAGGGGCTAATATCCAAAATATATAAGAAACTCATACAACTCAACAACAACAAAACAAAAATAAACAATCCAATTAAAAACTGGGCAGAGGAAACAAACAATCCAATTAAAAACTGGGCAGAGGACTTGAAGAGACATTTTTCTAAAAAGGACATACGGATGGCAAACAGACATATGAAGAAATGCTCAACCTCACTAACCATCAGAGAAATGCATATAAAAACCACAATGAGCTACCACCTTACCCCAGTCAAAATGGCTATCATCAATAAATCAACAAACAACAAGTGCTGGCGCAGATGTGGAGAAAAGGGAACGCTTGTGCACTATTGGTGGCATTGCAGATTGGTGCAGCCACTATGGAAAACAGTATGGAGGTATCTCAAAAATCTGAAAATGGAACTACCCTACGATCCAATAGTTCCACTCCTAGGTATCTATCTGGAGAAACCCAAAACTCCAATTCAAAAATCTTTATGGACTCCTATGTTTATTGCAGCACTATACACAATAGCCAAGAAATGGAAACAACCGAAATGCCCATCGGTAGATGACTGGATTAAGAAACTGTGGTACATTTATACAATGGAGTATTATGCAGCTATAAAGAAGAAAGAAATCTTACCATTTGCAATAACATGGATGGACCTAGAGAACATTATGTTAAGTGAAATAAGACAGAGAAAGACAAGTACATATGATCTCACTTATATGCGGAATCTAAAGAAGAGAATAAGTGAATGAACTAATCAGAAACAGTTTTGGAGACAAAGAGGAAAAACTGAGGGTTGTTAGATGGTCAGGGGGCTGGGGATAAGGGGGAAGGTGAGGGGATTAGAAAACAGTTGGTAACCACAAGATGGCCACGGAGTTTCCAACTATAATTTTATATGTGTGTGTGTGTGTGTGTGTGTGTGTGTGTATTTTTATATATTTCCAACTATATATATATATATGTAGTTATGGGGATGTTGGGTATAGCATAAAGAATATAATCAATAATATTGTAATAAATATGTATGGTGTCAGAGGGATACTAGATTTGTTGGGGTAAAAGATGGGAGAGGGGCTAGCGGCAGGGTGAAAAAGGTGAAGGGATTAAGAAGTACAAATTTGTAGTTACAAAATAGTTATGGGGATGAAGGGTATAGCATAAGGAATATAGTTAGTAATATTGTAATAACTATATATGGTATCAGATGGGTACTAGATTTATTGGGGTGATCAATTCATAAGTTATACAAATATCTAATTACTGTTATACACCTGAAACTAATATACTATTGTATATCAACTGTAATTGAAAAATAAAACAATTATTTAATTTAAAAAAACTTAGAAAAAATACTCCAGTCCCACTCAACTAAGAAGCCAGTTCTATAATCACTGCTAAAAAGGCTTCTTTTCCCCAGGAACAAACTAGAAATACCATTTCTCCTATCCTGTAAAAGTGAGGCTTTTAGTGTCTAGTTAGATGTGACATAGGCTTTAGAGTGTTAAATCTCTTTTGAAGATGATTAGTCACTGTATTTCAAAGGCACTATACTTTTATTTTTCTAATGAACTGGGATAGAAATTATTCTGTATCAAAAATAATAAATTTGGGGGTGATAGATGAGGGTAAAGGGGATCAAATATATGGTGATGAAAGGAGAACTGACTCTGGGTGGTGAACACACAATGGGATTTATAGATGATGTAATACAGAATTGTACACCTGAAATCTATGTAATTTTACTAACAATTGCCACCCCAATAAACTTTAATTGATTAAAAAAAAAACTGGGCAGAGGACCTGAATAAACATTTCTCCAAAACGGACATACAGATGGCCAATAGACATATGAAAAGATGCTCCACATCACTAATCATCAGAGAAATGCAAATAAAAACCACAATGAGACATCACCTCACCCCAGTCAGAATGGCTATCATCAACAAGACAATTAATAACAAGTGTTGGAGAGGCTGTGGAGAAACAGGGACCCTCATACACTGTTGGTGGGAATGCAGACTGGTGCCGCCTCTATGGAAGGCAGTGTGGAGGATCCTCAAAAAATTAAGAATAGAATTTAGAATTACCATATGACCCAGCAATCCCTCTCCTGAGTATCCCAAAAAATCTGAAGACATTTATCCATAAAAATATATGTGCTCCGATGTTCATTGCAGCTTTATTTACAGTGGCCAAGACATGGGAACGGTGTTCTTCGACAGATGATTGGATAAAGAAGTTGTGGTATATATACACAATGGAATACTATTTGGCAGTAAGAAAAGACGAAACAGTGCCATTTGGATGGACCTTGAGATTATTATGCTAAGTGAAATAAGTCACACAGAAAAAGTCAAGAACCATATGATTTCACTGATATGTGGGATATAAAACTGAAAGCAACAAAGGAATAAGACAAACAAATAAAGAAACAAAAACTCATAGACACAGACAATAGTTTAGTTGTTACCAGAAGGTAAGGGGGGTGGGGTGGTAGATGAGGGTAAGGGGATCAAATACATGGTGATGGAAGGAGAACTGACTCTGGGTGGTGAACACACAATGTGATATATAGATAGCATATTACAGAATCATACACTTGAAACCTGTGTAATTTTACTAACCATTGTCACCCCAATAAACTTTAATTTTAAAAAAAGAATATATAGACAAACTAATCGGGAAAACAAGCCCTACTCATGTGAACACATACTCAAGTCTGGGTATCACATCCAAATACCAAGTGGGCGTTTCAAAGAGTGAGTCCTTGAGGACGAGAAGACACAGAGGCCATGGTGAGCTGAGGTGGTCAGACGAGGCCTCCCGGGGGAAATGGCAACGGGGATGGGTTTGCTGGATAATCAGGATTTGGCAAAGCACTCCAGTGTGTGGATGGAGAGGCATGACATGTGCATAGGTGGGACACAAATGTGGTATGTCAAGGGGACGACCAGCAGACCCCTCTGCCTAGGACAGCAGACTCATGCAAGCAAAATACAGGAGGCACATTTAGAACAAACCAGAAGGTCAGCCGATCATCATTCCAACCCAGACCATCCCCTCCAACATCAGTGTGCCCACAATACCCTACTATCTCCATACCTAACCACTCTGGAAGATTAACTGTGTCCATGCACTGCCTAGTACTTTCCAGTCCTAAGTCATTTATTCAAACCAACAACCGCATGTAGTAGGTACTATTTTATACCTATTTTACAAATGAGAAAACTAAAACCAAGAAAGGGTAAGTGACTGGGCCAAGGTCATACAGACAATAACTACTGGAGCTCGGTTTTGAACTCAGGGAGCCTGGTTCCAGAACCCACCAGATTGTTTTTATTGTCAGTGCCTTTATTTCTTCACAAGTGTTGTTTTGTTGTTGTTGTTTTATTTTGTTTACAGTACATGGCAGCAACATCAAAAGGTCTTTAACAGAAAACAACCACCCATAAATCAAAAACCACCCAAACAACCACCCAAACCCCATAAATCAAAATGGTAGGTCCTGCTTCCTATTTCCTTCTAGTCCTTATCACTGAATTGGCATGCTTCCATACTGGTTGGATAATAGCTGCCGCTGAAGCCTGACTACTCTGCCCATCCTAGCACCTCCCTAGGATCCCAAGACTTGCCTCCCGCTTCAGCAACCAGAACATTAATACCTGACAGCCCACATTTGTAACTGCTGTGATGTATTGCCTCTGGCAGACAAGGGCTGATCATGTCCAGAGGGAGTGATTACTTATCCCTTTTGAGTAAACTAAGCAGGAGGCAACCTCAAGCTCCAGGTGGTTCCCAGGAGAAAATGGGCCTAAGCAATGCCCATGTGGGATCAGACCTGAGAGAGGACATCTTCCAAAGTTCCAGCTCAGCACCCTCCACTTCCCGGTGCCTGTTAACTCCTACCACAGGCAGTACTATCATGGGCACTATAAATATGGAACTTTAAGGACCGATGACAATTTTGATGGGCTGCACTAAAAAATCTGTAAAGATGGTTAAGAGTTAACATGACTGGCTGCTTAAATCCTTTTTTTCATATGTCTATAAAAGTGATATTATCAAAGCCCAGCCTTGGGACGATTAATCTGCCTGCAGTCTACAGAGAGACCAGGCAGGGATTATGGGCTGGGCCTGGAGGTGCTGGGTCAGGACCGTAGACCTGGCAGCAAGGATGTGGGCAGGAAGTGAGAAGGAAGTGTCAGCAGGACATGGAGACTGTGTGGGGTTTGAGATGTAATCAGGAGAATGGAGAGGCCAGAAATCAATGGGAAAGTTAGAAGACAATGGGTTTTATTTTGAATATGATGAGATGAAGGTATAGGCCAGTCCGGAATTTAGCAGAGAAAGAAGCTTAGCGTCTGACGTTAGTTTCAGAGTGGGGTCATGCCTTGTTCACTGTGGTATTCTCAGTGCACGAGGCTCCGTGCTAAGGAAAGGGGTCTTTGAAGTGCAGAGTAAGGGATGAGCTCTCTGTGGGAATATACATAGAAAAGAGAAGGGCAGGAAGGAGAGGTTTGCTGGGGCTCCTCACCCCGGGAAGACAGAAAGGAAAAGGAAGCCAAAGAGAGAAGTACCCAGGGAACCAAGATCTGCAGCAAGCTCCAAATTCCATGAGCTCCTCAAAGGACAAACCCAGCCCCACCTGAGCACTGCTGGTGGATTTCCGACCTGCCAACTCTGCAGAGGCATCAGGTATGCCCCAACACAGAAGCAATCCTTTCAAGGCAGATATAAATGGATTAACTCATTCTTTCTCTCTGATTCTCCACCCAAGGGTGGGAAGATGGGCAGTGGACCTGTGGGCTGCCCAGAAACTAGAACAGGGTTGGGGCCTGTGCTCTCTCTGGGCAACTTTATCATCTACGCTCAGGCCCTGGGTCTTTCCTCTTCTGTGGACTGTGATGGGGTCTGCCTGTGGGGTATACTTTCTCTGTTTCTTTCTTAAATTCATCCTCAGGGCAGACAAATCTGTCATCACTCCTCCGCATACCTCTTAGAAAGAAAAGCAAGAGTGGCTGGCAAACCATGGAGCTGGGAAGGGTGCTGGTGGGTGTGGGGAAGCCCACCTGGATAGTCACTCATTTCTGTATCACAAGGGCTTAAACGTTTCCTGACTGTGCCCATTGAGTCCGATCTTGAGATTCATCCAGGTTTGCGAGGACGAGGGACAGAAAGCCGTGACTCTTAGGACCCATCCAGACAACTGTGCAGCTTTCCGTTCTCAGATCATGAATATGAGCTGTCTAATGTAATGCCTGGAGTACGGGGGCTGAAAGCACATACAGTCTCATCAGGAATTTTCCTGAAGTTTACAACATGTCCCCTCCACCCATTACCTCCCTATAGATGGCTCCATCAGAGGGCAGACCTCTGGAGTCACAGCCGTTTAAAGAGGAGCTTTGGTACTCACTCATGCAGCTTTGGTGCTATAGCAGAGCAGCAGAAGCCTCAGGGAAAATGCAGACAGAGATTATTAGATCCAGGCTTTCTTATCTCTGGGTGATTTCAGAAGCCTGCTGTTACCCAGAGGACTGGCTCACAGTCAAAACTTTAAATTCCCAGAACTGCAGAATCTGGATCTCTCTAGCCAAATGCATGCAGAGAAATCCTCTGACTTACTGGGTGTGATTGTGGAGACACTGCTTCCCATCCAGATGCACAATGCAGTGCCCAGCCTGTCCCAATCGCCAAAGGCAGGGTTCTATATTTTACATTCTCTCAGCATCACAGAAGTGGTTCAGAAGGTACAAGACAGAAACGTCATTCCAGAGGCTACACTGACTTCTCCAGAACCAGTGGAGTGCCCCACTCACTAACTGGGAAGAAGGCACCCATTCAGTGATGTCAGTGCTCTGGGAAGATGTCCTATACACCTCCAGGCTGCATGACCCATCAGGGAAAGAGGCTGCAGAGGGCTTCACCCAAGTTACCTGACTGGACCCTCAAACTCTGCTCTCATTTAATAGGTAAGGAAACTGAACCTCAGAGAGGTTGAATGAGTTGTCCAGGAAATAAGGGGCAAGCCCATGTTCTCAGCCAGATTTGTGTGCCCCTAAAGTCTGAGGAAAAGGGGAAGATCTAGGAATAAAGAAAGGGGGAGTCCCAGCCAAAGGGATCCAGAAAAGTTAGCCCTGACTCAGAACCATGACAGAGGCTACAGACTTCTATCCCCACAGAAATGGCCCTTCCCAGGCAGTTCCCCATCAGGATGGAGGAAAGTCCAGACCCCTTACCATAAACCCAGCTCAGGAATCATCCTGGCATACCCAACAAAGAATAGGGATCCATGTTCCGTCTGGACCTCCCAGAGTCTTACCTGACCCAAAATGGACGTATGTGATTCATTTCTCTCTCCACAATGGTGGGTTTGATAAAAGGAGGAATTGTGTGGGCTGAGAAACCCAATTCCATCCCACCCACTGCCTTAGGGCTTGCTTTCTTATTTAATCAGAAGAATCTCCCTCTACTTCTCTCTTGCATTCTCCCATCATCTGGCGACTGCTGTTTCCTATTCTCACCTGTCCCAACAACCCTGAGTCCCTTTTCTGAGTGGCCCTGGATCTACCCCAGGTCCTTTACAACTTAGTCACCCAACAACGCTGTCTGCCAGAACAGCATAACCCAAACCTATTACAGGAGGGTTTCCTCAGACCCAGGACAGGCGGTGGGCTGGGACCACCCCAGAGGCACCTGTGCCACCTCACTTTTGCCTATGACCAGGCACACAGCCAAGGGTCCATGCAGCAAGGATGGAGAAGAAAGCCTGGGAGACTTTGTCCCTACAGAATCTGTTCTTAGAGAGGCGGGGCTCTGTATGGGTATGATGCCTCAGCAACTTTGTAAGATAATTATCTCTGTGCCATGCTTTTCTCTGATAGTTATTGGGATCAAAAGAACAGCTTTACTCGTGGGGGGAAAAAACAAGGGACAGAAATTGTCAGGATAAATACAGCTAGTCGGACAGAGTGGCTCTGCTGAGCTGGAGTTTTGAGGGTTTGTTTTGTTTTTCCTTTTTCTTTGTTAAGATGCTTAGTGGAACTGCTGTGGGGCACAGACCGCTCCTATCACTAAGACGCTCTGCAGGAGAAAGGAGAGAAGAATCACGGGCTTCTAAAAGTGTCTGTATAAACCACTTACGTTGATATCAGACCCGGAGCTCAGACCCCTGTCTTAACCGGCAAGTCAGAAGAGTTGAATTGGGATTCCCAACTGGTACCCTGTTCTATGGGCCCTAGAATTGTTTAGGCATTTTGATCGTTCTTCTAATCCTGTCTCCACAGTCCACAGTTGAATGTGTCATACAGACAAGCTGGAAGCAGACCCAGACATCTGCTCCTGCCACCTGAGGCTGTGGCAAGGCAGGGCATGATGGGATTGAATGGAAGTCGTGTTTCCTGTGGGGGAGCTTCATAAAAGCACCTCGCCTGGGGGCAGCAGCTGAACACTAATAAGAAGACCCTTCCCCGGATGCAGACAAGAGTTGGGTTTCAATTTGACTGCCTTATTTACTGGCCCCTCTGAATAGGAACAGTTCCAAAAGAAAGTTCTCCTACCCACGAAGGAGAGGGATATGGATCAAACACATATCTCTTTTTGACAGACTTCTGTCTGCTCTGGCAGTATTGACTAACAATGTTAATAATAAAGTTATCAATATATATACAGTCACGTGCCGCAGAATGAGGTTCTGGTCAACAACAAACTGCATATTCAACCATGACCCAATAAGATAATGGAGCTGAATTTCCTATAAGAAATGGAAGGATATGTGGATAGGAACTTTTTTTTTCTCTGACAGGAGCAATATCTGTGGGGCTTGGCAACAGATTTCCTCTCACTCACAGCACCTTAATTTTGAGTGTACAAGTTACATCTCAGTCAGCCACTGACCTGTTTCAGCACAGAGGATCCTATCCCCCCAGTGCTACATATTCAGAGAGTGCTACAGCTCTCCCAGATCTAGCTTGATGGTCTTCAGAGTACACTGCTGTAAATTATTTCTTGAGGACCTGAGACACTGCACAAGGACACAGATCCACAGGAGCTACTTAACAAGTACTAAGTGCCACTGCCATTTTAGTAAATGCTTTCTGGGAGTCTGGAACCAGTCTGTCCTGTACTTCAGAAATATTTTCAAGTTTAATGATGTAAAGCATAGATAAGTTTTACTTCTTCCATCATTTCAATGCCAGAGAGAGCCCTGTATGCCAGATAGGGTCAATGGAACCAAAAACAAATTTACAAAGTCAAAAGTATTGATTCCTCATTTCTACATCCTCTCTACATTAAACTCCCTCATTTTCTTTTCTTGTCTTTTCTTTTATTTTTTTTTTGTGAATACCACAATGTTCCTTAATCTGACCACTGCTCAAATATGCGATAGTCAAAACCACATTGCCATAACAATCCTATGTTCCTTTATCTCTCCATCTTGATTTCTTTTTTTTTTAATTTATCGGGGTGACAATTGTTAGTAAAGCTGCATAGCTTTCAGGTGTACAATTCTGTATTACATCATCTATAAATCCCATTGTGTGTTCACCACCCAGAGTCAGTTCTCCTTCCATCACCATATATTTGATCCCCCTTACCCTCATCTCCCACCCCCCTCCCCCTTTACCCTCTGGTAACCACTAAACTATTGTCTGTGTCTACCATCTTGATTTTCTTATTCTCAGGCCACCTTTCATTCCCTCCTGACAGTCACTATGGTGATATACACCTTACCCAGCCAGTTTCTCCTCAAAATTTCCAATCAATCCAGCCCACATACCTGTTCCTGGAACAGCATCGACAGCTCTGATGTTCTATTTCTAACCCAGGACACAGGGAGAAGGCTTGTGGGACAGTTTTTATAAAGTCTATAGTAGTGCACAGTATGTCCTCGGCCTTCACATTTACCCACCCCTTGCTCCCTGATTCAACCAGAGCAACTTCCAGTCCTATAAAGTCCATTCATGGTAAGTGCCCTGTACAGGCATACCATTTTTCATCTTTTATACCATATTTTTACTGTACCTTTTCTTTGTTAGATACGTTTAGATGCAACCACTGTATTACAGCTTCAGTCCTGCTTGTATTCCTTCAGCAGGACTGAAGCAGGAATTACACTGTATTACACTTACCACTGTATTATAGCTGCCTGCAGTATTTAGTACAGTCACATGCTGTACAGGCTTGTTGCCCAAGAGCAATAGGCTATAGCATATAGCCTAGGTGTCTAGTAGGCGATACCATCTAGGTTTGCGTAAGTGCACTCTGATGTTCACACAATGACAGAACTATGAATTTCTCAGAACATATCCCATCATTAATCGATGCATGACTGTATTGCAATTAATAAAGCATTTCATACTCATTAAAAACCTGTTATATACATAGTGCTTTCTATGCAACATGAAAAAAAAACATAACACAGCCAACCTATAACACAAAACAAAACTGTCCTCTAAACACTCTGAACTCATTTCCATTTATTCACTCAGCATTTAATCACATCGCCCATTTAGGCTCCAGCACTGAGGTAGGCACCTCAGGAAATGCTAGGGTAAGTCAGATATAGTTTCTGGCCTTATAGGGAATCGATTGTTGTGGATAAAAATGAATTATGATTCACAAAAGCCAGAGAGGAAGGCAAGGGCTGGGTGACTTTAAGCTGGGCCTGGGAGTATTCAGGAGGAGTTCAACAGATGGGAAAGGGAATGGATCTCCTTCTCAGTAAAGAGAACAGTATTACACAATGTGGAGGAGAGTCGCAAACACAGTCACGAATAACTGCCAATAAAGGGCAGAATGTAATAATGTCAAATGAGTGTTTCTGACTGTAAATGCCAGACAAGCTAGAGAAAAACATCTGTTCGAATTGGGGTGGTCAGGAAAGACTGTACAGAGAAGTATGGTTTATAATAGTATCTAACAAAATGATTAGGCTTTCCTTGAGCAGCTGGAGAGAAAGAAGTACATTCCAGATAGGGGCCAACGTCAAGTAGGGCCACATTTCAGGACATTGGAAAACCGTGGTCTCTGAGTTGGGAGTTTGTTCTTGGAAACATGCAGTGGTGAAATGTTAGACCAGAGGAGGGGCTTGAGGAGAGGTGTGCTTTCCCCATTTAGAAGCAGAAGATCCCAAAGCTGTCGTGGTATAACTTCTGGAGCAAGCTCAGAGGGGCAGAGGGAAGGCCAGACAAGCACCTGTTTCCGCAGGAAGTGCTCCTTGACCTTCAGCTACTTAGAAATCACCCTCCTTCACACAGTCCTCCAACATCACTCACACCATATGGGGAACTGTAGTCTTTATTCAGAGAGAGGATTTTCTATCAAAAACAAAATGGAAACATTAAGGTCTCCTGAACAAAGCTTATCTCAAAAATATAATTTCCCACTTTCTCTCTGTAGGTGGTGAGGGTTCTCTTCTTCTTCCCTTATTGCTCTGGGCATTTTCCTAACAAGATACGCCATTCATTTCTCTTCAAACCTTTGGAGCCCAGATGGCCACCGCTTGTGCTCTGTGTTACCACCGCAGCCTAGTAGCTAAGCCTGAGGACTTACCAGTGGTCACTGGGAAGGATAAAGCAGTGTTCAAACAATCTGTGGCCTGACTTCTGTATAAAGGACTGAAGCAGGAAACAAAGATCACATATAACCCAACCAGCCACTGCTAACATTTCAGTGTACTTTCTACTGCTATGATTTTACAGATTTTTATACCACTGATATCACGTTATATGTATAATGGTATACTATGCCTTTTTGTTAGGCACTTCCCGATGTCTGTTTGTAACACTATTCTCTTCCAATCTCTTGATCTGGTTAAGTGCCTCCCATCCATTCTTTGTGACCCACCTTAAATGGCATTTCTTCCAGGAAGATTTCTCTGACCACTGGCCACTCACATCTCAGGTAATAACGTCTCTTAGGGGAGCCCTTAGATTTGTACTTCTTCTACCGGGGTCCTTATCAATAATGTTATCATTTCCTGGTAATATGGGAGCCATGAGGGCAGAAAATGTATTTATTTTGACAATTGTATTCTCTATACTTAGCATAGTTCCTGGTGCATATTAGGTATTCAAAGATATTTGTTGGATGGATGGATAGATGATGTCAATACTTATAGACATCACATTTAATGGTACATAAAATTTTATTGTAAGGATATATCATACTATACGATAATTGTTGAACAGTTCCTTCTTTTCCTTTTTTTCCAGTTTTATTGAGAAACAATTGACATATAACATTGTGTTGGTTTTAGGTGTACAACATAGTGATTTGATATATGCATATATTTTGAAAAGATTACCACAATAAGTTTAGTCAACATTCATCACCTCACAAGTACATTTTTTTCTTGTGATGATGAACGTTAATTGTTAACTTCTTTTCTTCCCCAGTAAATTATAAGTTTCACAAAGTGCATCCACCATGTACTTTCTATTCATCAACATGTCCCCAATATCTAATACAGTATTTAGAACATAACAGATCTTTATATTTGTTGATTAAATGATTTAAAGAATGAATGGCCATTTTGGGTTGAGATTCTAATAAACAACACTGTGATGAACACCCTTATCATTAAACTCAAACACAAAGGAGAATTATTTAATCAAATTGTTTGAACATATGTATATAAAGAGTTCTATTACATGTATTCATACTGTTTTAGGTTAAGGTAGTACCATTTATTCTCCCATCAGCAATCAGCATATGAGAAGTCTACTAGTAGTATGCCTTCACCTCCTTGAAGTACATCAAAAGTATTTTTGAAATCTTCGCTAATTTGGTAGGTAAAATTAATACATCATTTTTGTTAATTTTCATTTATCTGATTCCTAGGAGAATTAACATTTTTATATGTTTTAGTCATTGGTATTTCAACCGACTCATTTATGATCTTTATCTATTTTCTTATTGAGGTTTTAATATTTTTTCTTACAAATATATGCATGGGCTCTTCAGATAACTCATTCTTTGTTTTTTATAGCCATAACTTTTTTTTTCTACATTTGCCTTTTTGTTATAGAATACTTTTGATATACAGAATTGTTTAATATAATGACATCAATTGTTATTTATCCCATCACACTTATGCCTAAAATACAAGTGCAGACTTAAATTTTCTTCTAATTTCAATATGGTTTGATTTTTTACATTAACATATATCCATTTTTAATATATTTGTATAAAGTGAGGTTCTAAACTGCTTATTTTTCCCAAATAGTAAGCCATTTTTCCCAAGAGTATTTATTTATTCTATTACCCACCCCTTCCCACACTGAGATGCCATACCTTCTATATTATATTAAGGGCCCTCATCTGGGTTATCTTGTGCTGTAAATCTTTCTTCTCTTCCTTAACTACTACTTGATTAATAATGATTTGTGATATGTTCTAATTTATAGTTAAACAAACCCCCTCATTCTACATCTTTATTATAATTCTTAGCTAGTTTCACCTGTAAGTTCCAAATGAACTTAAAAATTATTTTGTCAAGTCTTCCCCTCCCCCTGGAAAAAAATCAGAGTTTGAGGAAAACTTGAACCTATGAGTTAAATGTGGGAATAACTGATATCTTTATGATACCCAGTTTTCTCATTTTCTGTTTTTATTAAGGCTCTTCCTGTACGTGCTGTTTTGTTTGGTAGGACAGGAGGGCAGACAAGGGTGTGTGCTACCACTCCAGGGAGCACGCAACATTCCTGATGGGACCCTCTCCCCTGGAGGCAGAGGGCTCAGGGCAGGTTTCTTCCCATGCTGGCTTTAAGGGCTCTCTGTAGCTGAGGGGCTCTCTGAATGAGAACCACACAGCAATTATTCAGCTAATTTACAGCCCAAATGAACATTTCGATCTGAAATACTTTGGTAAATTGGCCAAAATGAAGATGAGAAATAAGATGTAGAAAGTAGCAACATCATGGCATAATTGAAAAAAAAAGCACCCGTAAACATGAATCCAATCTCAGTTCTGCTGCTTACCAGCTGCATAACCAGAGATATCCATCACTTCCCCCCTCCATGAGCCTTGGTTTTTGCATCTGTGCAGTGAATAGGTTGGATGAGGTAGTCCTGAAATTCCTTTTGTTCTCTGAGATGCTACTTACTAATTTGCAAACTACTGTGTCTCATTTGCTTACCGATTAGAAAAATTTGGAAGAACCCATTCACTGGCCCCTAACTCTAATTACACAAAATACAATTTAACTTCAGCAATACTCTCTATGACCTTTAGAGTCAAACCACCTACAAGGCACTAGATCCGATTCCTAGATCCTTTGTCCCCATACTGAAGCAGGGTGTGGGAAAAGGAGTCTGAGCATTCTTCCATTGGCCATTGGTCTTCAGGATCAAGGCTGGATAACAATGGTCTGGCCAGTCTCCTTTCCTCTATGGCCAGTGGAATGGGTACTGATGGGGGCCACAACCAAAGCCACAGGTTACAGGAGATTCTGGGAGGAGCAGGCAGAGACAGCTTATTACTGAAGGATGGCAGTAGTTGAGGGTGCAGAGTGCTGTGGACACTGTGGGCAGGCTCGCAGTTTCTGGGGTAACCCTGCAGACCCCCAAAGACTACAGTCAGATCCTCAGTGACTTTTGGTGACATCTAGGACAAGGGCCCATTCTCCAGGTCCTCACTGCTGCCGAGTTGAGTTCTAATTCTGAGACACCCACCAATCCAACCAGACAAGGTTTTGCAGAAAGCCCACCAAACGTGGCCCCGGCTTAAACAAACTGTGGGGACAGAGCCAGGAATGCAGTTTCCAGGCTCTTGGCCTCATGTGGAAAGGTGGTGGCTCGGGTAGTAGATGGCCGTCGGCTGTGGCTAGTTGGCCGTCAGCTGTAACCATTGAGCCATTGTCCACTAATATAACTGCCGTGGCTGTGTTGGAGAGTGGAGTCGAGTCAAGGGGAGTCGGTCGGTTGGCAGAAAAACAGACAGCAGGTCGCACGTCGTGTGAATCCAGCCTGCAGTGAGACTATAGTGGTGTGACTCCCCTACCTGTGGCTCCTTGGGTGTTCCTTTTTGGCCTAGCCACATCCTGCATCCTTATGCGGGGAGCGGAAGCAGAGACCTCGCAGGCCACCCCCCCACGACACATGGCACAGAGAGCAGGGTGTGGTGTTGGCTGAAACTCTCCGGAATGTACTGGAGCAGTTTATATATATATATATATATATATATATATATATATATATATATATATATATATATATATATATATATATATATATATATATATATAAGCTCAGTTTCGTAAGCAGGGTACGGTGCCGGCCACAACCTACTGAAGCATGGTGGAGTGGTTTGTGCATGTGAGAGCCCAGCTTCGGGAGGCCCATGAGGAGCGACACCAGGAACGGGAGGTGCAGTCTGCCTGGGAGACTCAAGCCTCCAGCTGGCACACCACCCTCTTGGCCATGGAAGGCATTGCCTTCATTTTGGTGATCTGCTGTAGCCTTAAGCTCCGAGGGTTGTAGACATCTTACACGGAGGCCTCCACCCACTCAGACACCTGGCACGATGAGCAAGATTCCGACCAGGTAGGAATGGAGGCTGACTCTGGGCAGGAGGACGTGTGGCCCCCACACGGTGTGTGGTGTCCAGTGGCCACTGTTCTCAGGAGATGGACCCCCCCAGGTAGGGGGACAGCTCTCCGGCCAGCGTGGAGAGGGCCCTGCAGGCTCTGGCTGAGCGGTTGCCGGAGGAGGTGAAGGCTACAGCCGGCCGTGTGGGCTGGATGTTCCTCACGGCCTTGAGTCTCAACACGGAAAGTGCGCTTAATGAAATGGCACAGGTGCCGGACCAGGTGCCCCGGTTAGAGGCGCTGGAAGCCCGGGTCCGCCTGTTAGAAGAGGGGCCCCACAGAGGAGACTCTGAAGCAGAGGCGGAGGAAGCGAGTGGAGACAATGTAGCTCCCAACCCCCAAGCCCGGCCAGTCTTGAAGCAAAGGGTAAAATGTGAGCAACCTTTGGGCCCTGGGGGCGTTGCTGCAGGCAACCCAGCTGTGACTGAGTTCACAACCTACACCCCTTACACTCCCACTGAGTTGCAGGAGCTGGGGAGGTGGTGCTGACAGCGCCCTGGAGAGCCAGTCTCAGCTTGGCTACTACGTTTATGGGATGAGGGAGCAGACAACATTCTCTGCTCCCCAGGTGAGATGGAAAAGCTAGCCTTTGTGACAGTGCATCCGTCCCTGAGACAAATGTTACAGAACTGCCATAGTTGCCCCAAAACCAGGGCAACCATTCTCTAATGGAGTGGCTCACGGCTGCGGTACGCACAGTATGGGGACAGGCTGGTGAGCTGCCAGACACTGTGAGTCAATGGCAGTCATATATGGAACTTACTCAAATCATCTGTGAAAGGGGTGTAAGACATGCTGTCTTTAACCCTAATATGCAGGGGCCAGATGATGAGCTTTTTACAGCCAGCATGAGCGATCTGGTTTTGGATACTGCACCTGGAGTGCTTTTGGATCCTTGGTTGCCATTCTTACGCCCTATGTGGGGCGGCGGATCCATGAAGTTACAACTGCCATGGCCACCCTAGGGGATGTTGAAAGCCTGAGGCGAAGGAAGATAAGACAGGAGGTCCACACAGTTGAGACCAGGAAGCACAAATCAAAAGTAAAGGGGCGAGGTCGTGGGCCTCAGAGAGTAACACACGCACAGATGTGGTGTGATCACGTGACAGCAGGGGTCGATCGGGAGAAGATAGACCGACAACCCAATGCACTCTTGTTGGAACTTCGGAAACAGTTGCGTCCGAACAGCAATTCCAGAGAAGCCTGAAGGAGAAGTCGGGGAAAGCGTGACCTGTATCCCTCCAGGACTTCATGCAGCCACTTGAGGCTGACTCCTTTCAGCTTGATTAAGGGTGGGACCAAGGTACCTACCTGGTCAGAGGGAAGGAGCAGGGACCGGAGGCCCCATGTGGAACTGTCCATACATTGGTTCCCTTCTAAAGTGCAGAGGGTTTTGGCCCTAATTGACACTGGTGAACACTGCAGTCTTGTTTATGGGAACCCAGAACTGTTCCCCGGACCAGCAATCTGCATTGATGGCTACAGGGGAAAGACTGTGACTGTGAACGCTGTGTCCTTACCACTGGGTACAGGAAGGCTTCCCCCTCGTACCTACAAGGTTATGTCTCCCCCATTCTGGAGTATATTCTAGAAGTGGACGTGTTACATGGCCTCAACTTACAGACGTCGGTAGGAGAGTTCCGTCTCTGGATCCGGGTAGTGAAAACGGTGACACGCGGCCATGCTCACCACCCTCCTCAAGTGTTGCCACAGCCCCGGTGCGTGGTTACAGTGCGACAGTACCGCCTGCCAGGAGGGCAGGAGGAGATTGGTCGTACAATATTGGAGTTGGAGAAGGCACATATTGTGAGGCCAACGCACAGTCCCTTTAACTCCCCAGTATGGCCTGTCAAGAAGCCAGATGGGACCTGGCGAATGACTATAGACTATAGGGAGTTAAATAAGGTGACACCACCCTTGCACGCTTCAATACATAATTTGATGGATCATCTGTCCACCTGGGAATGTATCACTATGTAGTGGACTTGGCCAGTGCTTTGTTCTCCATTGACATTGCACCCGAGTGTCAAGAGCAGTTTGCTTTTACTTGGGACGGGCGGCAGTGGACTTTTCAAGTCCTTCCGCAAGGATACTTGCACAGCCACACTATCTGCCACGGGCTCGTGCCCCAGGATTTGGCACAGTGGGATCACCCGTCCTCTGTGGCCTTGTTTCACTATGTCGATGATATTTTATTAACATCTGATTCTCTTTCAGATTTAGAGCAAGCAGCTCCCTCTCTTCTCCGCCACCTGAAGTCACATGGCTGGGTGGTGAATGAGGAAAAGGTCCAAGGTCCTGGCTTATCCATCAAGATTTTGGGTGTTGTGTGGTTGGGTAAGACAAAGGTCACACCTGAGGTGATTATGGACAAAATACAAGTCTTTCCCCAGCCGACCAAGGTCTCCCAACTGCAGATGTATTTGGGTCTGTTAGGATATTGGCAGGCGTTTGTACACCATTTAGCACAAATGGCAAGGCCCTTGTATAGCATGATTAAAAAAGCGGGCCTCACAGGAGTGGACAGAAGCTACAGAGCAAGGCTTTGTTGCCACAAAACGGGCAGTGCAGCAGGCACAGGCTCTGAAGTAGTGGACCCCGGTCGCCTGTTTGAACTTGATGTTCACGTAACCAAAGAAGGGTACGGATGGGGCCTCTGGCAATGGCAGAAGCATCTCCGGTTGCCAGTGGGATTTTGGTCCCAATTGTGGAAAGGAGCTGAGTTCCGCTACTCTCTAATAGAGAAACAGCTGGCTGCTGTGTATGCAGCCCTAGTGGCCACAGAAGCCATCACAGAAATTGCACAGGTGTTGGTTCGAACAACCTATTCCGTCCAGGGGTAGGTCCATACGTGGACCCAGGGACCCAAAACGGGGTAGCACAGACCACCACCCTCGCGAAGTGGGGTGCCTACTTAGAGCAATGTAGCACCCTTAGTTCAAGCCCTTTGAGCACAGAGCTACAACAGGTCCTGGGGCCTGTGGAGCTTGTAACCCAGGTTGAGCAAAGTGCTCTACCCAGAGGGGAGGACTTGGAGCCGTCATCCTACAAAGAAGGACAGCCCCCAGTACCTGAGGATGCCTGGTTTACCGATGGCTCTAGCCGAGGAGCTACAGCCGTTTGGACGGCTATTGGTGTGCAGCCCAAAACAGACACCATTTGGTTTGATACTGGGACGGGCCAGAGTAGCCAGTGGGCTGAGCTACGAGCTGTGTGGATGATAATCAGCCACGAGCCTGGGACCCTAGTTATTTGTACTGACAGCTGGGCAGTGTTCCGGGGCCTAACGTTGTGGCTCCCTACATGGAAACACCAAAACTCGTTGGTAGACACCATCCGTTGTGGGGTCAAGCCATGTGGCAGGAGCTCTGGGACGTAGAGCAGAGAAAGGAGGTGACCCTAATGCATGTCACAGGTCACTCCCCCTTAGAGTCCCCAGGTAATGATGAAGCAGATGCCCTAGCATGGGTCCGATGGTTAGAACAGGTCCCTGCCACTGATGTGGCCCATTGGCTGCACAGGAAATTGCAGCACGTTGGAAGCAGAACCATGTGGCAGGTGAGCAGACGCTGGGGCCTGCCTTTGAAATGGCAGGAGATAGCAGATGCCTGCTATGACTGTGCCGTCTGTGCCCAGGACAGCCCCCAAAGGTGGAGGCTCCCCTGGGAGACACAGCAGATTACGTGAGGGAGGATGCCCCTCACTCGCTGGCAGGTGGATTACATTGGACCCCTACCTAAGGCCCGCAATGCTATGTATGTGTTCACAGCAGTGGACACTGCTACAGGGTTGATGTTTGCTTGGCCGTGTCCAGCTGAGAATCAGCGGCATACAGTGGTCACTCTTACACGGCTATGTACCCTCTATCATAAACTCCCCCAAGTCATTGAAACTGACAGGGGTACCCATTTTACGGGGCAAAAAGTGCAGCGCTGGGCTGCCAGGATGGACATGCAATGGTTGTTTCATGCTCCGTATAACCCACAAGCAGCTGGCATGATTGAACGCTATAATGGCCTTTTGAAGCAAGGCCTCCGAGTGTCAAAACACCCTCCCACGATGCGTGACTGGGCCTCGCGTCTATGGGACATCCTGAGAGTCCTGAATGAGAGACCACGGAAGGGAGGGCCTGCACAAGTAGAAGCTCTGCTACATCGAACGGCCGCTCCCATTCAATTACAAGTTACCACAAGTGAGACTCTGTTAAAGCCAGGCTACGGCAGAAATGAAAACATTTTGCTGCCAGCACCCACATGCTTGAAAGCAGGGGAACAGCAGCAACGGACTTGGCCCTGGCAGGTCAAAAGCCCCCACTCTCAGTGGTTGGGCCTGATAGCCCCATGGGGGGCTGGTTTGACTCATGATTTGCAAGTGACGCCAGGGGTGGTGGCCAAATGGCCACTGCAAGTGACTGTAGTATACGGAGGTCCCGATACTGGGATGATTTTGCGGGGAACCTATGTACTCTCACTATGGCCTATTATGGGGTCCCCTGTTCTGTTACATGTTGAAACTACGCAAGCGACCCCAAGCACTGCCATAAAAGTCTGGTACCACAAACCGGGAAAGGTGCCAGTGGCAGCGACCCTCCTTTCCCAGGACAAAAAACTAGAGTGTATCCTCCCAGATGGAAGGGATTTGCCATTGTTGGTTCCTAAGAATACTGTTTCTTTTCATCCATAGGCGCCTGTAGGTTAATATGGCACAAGGACCCTCGCGGAAGACACTTGTTGCGTAGATGGTGACGCGAGACCCTGTAGGGGTGGAGTGTGGGGACACAGCCAGGAGTGCAGTTTCTCGGCCTCGTGGAAAGGTGCTGGCTCGGGTAGCAGATGGCCGTCAGCTGTGGCTAGTTGGCCGTCAGCTGTAACCGTTGAGCCATTGGCCACTAATATAACTGCTGTGGCTGCACTGGGGAGTCGAGTCGAGTGGAGTTGGTCGGTTGGCAGAAAAACTGACAGCAGGTTGCACATCGCGTGAATCCAGCCTCCAGTGAGACTATAGTGGTATGACTCCCCTACCTATGGCTCCGTGGGTGTTCCTTTTTGGCCTCACCATGTCCTGCGTTCTTATGTGGGGAGCGGGACTAGAGACCCCACAGGCGCCCCGCATGACACACAGTGTCTGAACCCACAGAGGTACAATAAATAAGGAACCCAGCCCTGTCCCAGGGCCAGAAGTAACTGGGTCATCACTGTGAAAGTGCAGTTCTGAAGCCAAATATCAGCAGCTGTGTAACTGGGGGCACACTGTTTAACTTCTCTGAGCCTTAGTTTCTTCACATACGAGTATAGCATGGGTATTATTGAGTTAGCGTAATAGGCCATCAATAAATGTTATTTTCTTCCTTTCCTTCCCCCAACGCAGAAGCAGAGATAAACTAGAAAGAGATGTGGCCAAAAAAAAAAAAAAAAAAAAAAAAAAAAAAGATTCAAACCCCAGCTCTCCACGTAGTAACAATGTAAATTTGATCTTCTCTTGAATCTTCCTTCCCTTCCTCCCCAGTGTAATGGAAATGACAATGTCCACAGCAGATAAGGGATTAGTAGAATGTTCTGTATCCACTGAAAAAATTCCACAGAAAGGTTAGATAATACTCCAGATTTTAAAGAATGGAGAAGAAGGGCACTGCTGTAATAATCCCACGGAGCCTGCAATTGCAGTGTGGCTGCATGTGGGGCAGCTTCATGGTAATTAGCACACAATTCCCATCATTAGCGAAGATCCAGCAGGCAGCCTGGGTCTCAGAGAGGAGCCTTCTGCCTGCTGAAGCTAATGATGATGTTCTGTGTTAACCTTCCCCGGGGGTGTTCTCCATCACTGGGCAGCCAGAAGATAAGCTATTTTCTGGCTTGACTTTACCTCTCACAGCTGGACATATGCCTCTGGGCTGGAACCACAGGACTCTTCTACAGTGGTTTTCCTTCACTGCAATGTTATTTTCCAAGAAAATAGGATCAAAGGATTCAGATACACTCCCTGACTCTCTGAGAAAAATTAAATGTGGACAACATGCTCCTTAGGTCCCTGGGCACCTGCCATTCTTTGTGCGTAGGATGCCTTCTCCCAGTGCCTCTTCCACAGAGCTCCTTGTTCTCCTTCAAGACTCAGCTTGAGGTGTCCAGAACCCTGTCCCGCAGAAGTTACCACATCGTGTTGTTTGCATGTTCTCTTCATCACAGGAATGTAAGCTCTTCTAGGCCATACTGTGTCTCATTCATGTCTGGGCCTCCGGTGCCCGGCTCATAACAGGCACTCAGCGAGAAACTAATTTAAACAGACCTGAACTCCGCCACAGGTCCACGCGCTGAGGTCTGCGGCAGGCTGACTTCAGGGGGAGGAAGAAGGGGGGAGTGAAGCTTAGTGGCACTGAGAACAGGAAAAAAGAACTACCAGGAAAGTGGGCACTTCAGCATGAAGACACCCCCTGACCCTGGAATACCATCCCACAGTGGGGGCAGAGGCCCTGCTTTTGCCTAAATTTTGACTACTACCTAAAGCAACTATATTTTCTAAAACAAAATCTGGAAAATAAGGATAAAAATTAAATAACATATGGTAGCCCATTTAAGGAATCCATTTTATTAAAATGAATATAATCATGAGGAATCAACAGAGTTATAAAACCCAGCACCTATAATACCAGGAAAAGGCTTCTTGTGGGGGCGGAGTGGGGGTGGTGTCAATTAGCTTCATTGTGCTTTGGGTTGGGTTGTAAAGGACCAATCCTAAGCGAAGCTGATAAAGCTCTTTGCAAGTTCATGTGCTGGCAGCTAATTCTAAATTCTGGGCAATCCTGCTGCAGGCTACAAATTCAGATTTGCCTGCCCAGTGCCCCAGGGGCTCTGAAGAGAAAAGGAAGTTCCTCATATCCCATCTCAGATGGCCAGACTTACTAGTTTGACCCACTAAAAGACAGAGAACTGGAAGCCAGGAGATTTGCAATCTGTTCAGAACTCTCAGACACTGGGAAACCTTGGGCAAATCACCTCGAGCCTCAGTCGCTACATCCACAAAATGGGGTCATTGGGCATGTTGACAGATTTTTCAGCATGTTCTGAGGAGCCCTAGAGCTCCCCTTAGTGCTTAGGAAGTCACATGTGGGGTCTTCAAGCCCTGTACCCAACCCATCCTGCCTTGCTCCACCAGCCCCCAAGGCTTCACTTCCCCCGAAGCAAGAAGAGCAACTCTTTTATCTACTCTAAGTACTGGAGCTCATCATACAGTTTTGTTGGGAAAAATCAAGCGTGTAAACCACTGGACTGGATGATCTCTAAGAATCTTTCTGGCTCTTATACCCACATCTGGTCTCCTCAGTGGAACTGGAGAGCCAAGCAGAGCTCCACGCAAGGGGACATGTTGCAGAAAGAGGAAGACTTCTGGTGGAATGAAAGGGCCAGGATGTGAGATAATGTTTTCCAACTGAGCCAGATGGCTTGGACCAGAAAGACATGGGACCTATTGCCCTCCCACCGTAGCTGTGTGTCCTCAAGCAAGTTCTTTAGTTTCTCTGACCCTCGGTTTCCTTATCCATTGTTAACCAGTAAGAAAATGCCTACCTGAAAGGTCGTGCTGACACTTGGAAGCACAGAGCACCTGGGAGAGCCTCCCTGGGTGTATGTCTCCTTCCTTTCCTACTGGAAAAAGAGAACACTTCTTTGCTGCTTCTCAGAAATGACATGCCTTTGTTTAGAATTCAAGTGTGGGTTTAATTTCTTTATAGGGGTTTAATTGGGAAGAAAACATAAAATCTTCTTGCATTATTATTAAAAGCATCAGTTAATCCGGCTATGAAGAGCTGCAGTTTACTTGGGCTGGGCTCAGGAACAGCTGGTCGGATGTCCAGAACAGAGTTGTGATTGGTCCATAAGCCCTCCGGGCTCCTGGCTTATAGCTGCACGCCACTGTCCCTCCTGATGTGCTGCATGCGGGGAAAGGCAGGGACCAGAGTGTCCACTGCCCCCTGCTGAGCCTCACCCAACAGGACTACTGCCTAATCAGCATCCAGGAAAAACAAAGTGAGCTTGTCCTTCCCGGGTGGAGTGTGAGAGGTGCCGTAGCTAAACATGCTTACATCACACAAGCAGCCCTGGGGAGGGGCGTGTGAGAACCTGCATGCCCTGTGCGATAACTACTCAGCAGTAGCTCAGGCTTCATGCTGCCTGTCTGTTCCCTACTCAGCACTTACTTTCTCTAGAGCTGGCACCCCTGCTCTTTACCCCGTCCCTTCCACAGTCTAGGAAACTTCAGTCCATATGGTCCCCTTCTCCGGTTACCAGACCTTTCTGTATCAGCGGCCTGCCAGCCTGACCTTCTGGGCTTCTCCATGCCAAGCTCCCTGACCTGCCAAGCTTTTAGTCTGCCTTAACTTCCCATGGCCTCTGCAACCCATGTGGCTGGCTTGCCACTTCTACAACCTGCTCTGATTGCTGCCCTCGGCTGCCTGGCTCTGTCCAGTCTCTTGACCCCACCATCTCCAGGTGTACTCACTGCCAAGTAAACCTCAGGCCTGAGAAACCTCAGGTCCAGAGTCTGCCCAGTTCCCGTTGAGTGTTATCAAGGCCATTACCATGCCTAATTTATCTGAGGTTCAAGGTTCTTTCTCACTATTGAGCTATCTGACAATGAAACTAATTCACTGCAGAATTACTAAGAAATAACTAAGTTTAGACATAGCCATACATGCAAATCAAAGACATTTAGAATTAACAAAATCTTAGACCTAACTCATCTAGCTCAACCACCCCATTTCAGAGCAACAAAGACTCAAGTTCATGGAGGGGAAGTGATTGCTAGTGGTCATACAGCAATGCAATCACTTACAAAGGTAATAATGATCCCTCTAGACCCACTGGGGAGATGGAGACGGTCTAAGTGTGATCCTGCTTGGAGACAGGAGCAGGTCTAAAGAGCAGGGGCTCAGCGGTAGGAAAATGGGAGGGACATTTGACCAATGGTGACATTCACTGGTCTTTTCAAGGTCATTGTGCATAGAACCTGAGTCCCACGAGATAAAAGGAAGTTTCTGAAGACGTTCTTTCCATGCCACTGCCTCCAGTCATTTCTGTGGGTTCACAGGCTCTCTTGTAAAGTTGTTTCCATTCTCTCTCCCTTGTACTCAAGTCAGCAAACATGGGCCAAAGCACTGTGGCCACTGGGTACATAAGCAAAGGCAAACCAGGTCTGGTCCCCGCCTTCCTGCATACTCACAGAATGTGGGCCTGAGGACATGTGTGGAAGAGAGAATATGAACCTCTCAGCAACCCTGGCTTCCTGCCTGGTCCTAGGTCCAGAGCTGCACCCCCAGTGAGGTAAAAAGATGAGGAATGCCAGGCTTAGCCAAAGGCACACCTTGTACTTCCGGTCTTTTCCTTGTGAGAGGCGGCAGAGTCTCAGTGTGTGGTGGCTCCGCTGGTCTAATTGGATTGTAGAGAAGAAACTGAAAACCCCACATGACAGACAGATCCCGCACACTCTGCAGTTTGCACTGAAGAGCTAAATGACACGTAATTCAGTTAAAGGAAAAGGAAGCAAACCTCATCACAACAGTTGAAAACAAGAAAACAACAAATAAACATCTGCTATGAGCTGGCAACCAGGAGGCCAATTTGATCTCTGCTGAAAGAAAAGTACCATCTTGCATGTGTGTGTGTGTGTGCGTGTGTGTGCGCGCGCACACACGTGTGTGCCTGTGTAGGGAAGGGCAGCTCTTTTCAAGAAGCCTGCAGCTGCCAGCAATTCAGAGCGCAGCATTAACCAAGTTCCTGGAACACTTTGCTAGATTAGAACTACACCATTCACAGCTCACAGAGTAGGGTCCCAAGTTGCAAGAAGAATAGCCTGCACCACATACATGCCTTCAACACACACACATACACACATACCACATATCTTTGAAGCTGAGCTTTAGGGGGAAATATTTGGACTGAGAACCAAAAGTCCTGGGTTTGAAAACATGTTCTGACACTCCCACCTGCCAGCCTCTGGTGAACTGAGACAAATAGCATCACTTTTCCGTTCAATGTGTAATAGGCAAACAATCTGTCACAGAACCACGAAGCACAAATTTAAAATGAAGGTTCCTGGGGCCCTCTCTAGAATTAGTAAATCAAAATATCCTGGGGTCCTAGGAGACTGTTTTCGCAGGAACCTCAGTGATTCTTTTATACACAAAAGTTGAGGAAGTGCTTAGAACACATCATCTCTAAGAGCATCAGTAAGCTTTTGCAATAATAATTCTGCATAATGAAAACAACCCCATATGTAATTTCATTAACAATTGTCACCCCAATAAATTAAAAAAAAAAAAGAATTAAAAACTGGAAAACAAAATTTTTTTAAAGAAAAAAAAAAGAAAACAACCCCATAAAACCTCAGTGGCTTAAAACAACAGACCAGCAGGCCAACGGAGGCTATTCAGGTTCAAGCTGTAGGTCTGCAAGTGTTGGGGGTCTGTTCCACAAGTATTTATTCTGGGGTTCACGCTGAGGGGCAAAACTCATCTCATAGCCATGGCAAAGGTGGGAAAAGACAAAGATCTACAAGGTCCCTTAAGGCCTGGCCTCAGAATGGCTTGCTGTTACTTCCATCACATTCCAATATCCAAAGTTACATAGACAGGCCCAGAGTCAAAGAATAGGGAACTACACACTGCCTACAATAAGACTATGACAGGGTATAGATTCAGGGAGGGATGACAAAGAGGGGCCAACTGATCCTCACAGTTTCTTATTTTCTTCATCTGTAAAAGAGCCTCAATTCTCAATTGTTCTATCTACACAGTGGGCACATAGTAATCCTTGCCCCTACCTATCTCATGGAAGTATAGCAAGAATACAACATAATCATAATAAGTAGATAACGTGTTTTGCAGTGATTTCAAAACTACATGAGATGATGTGCACATTAGTGAACATGACTATTACTCAACACGAGTCCAAAAGATGGAGGAGACTGGTAGACCAGATGACCTCTACATTCTAACAGGTTCTCCAAATCAGTGTCATGAGCTGGATTGTGTGACACTGCTTCTACTTATCCATCTACTCCCTGCTTGCTGTCCTGCTCTCAAAACTACAGAACACAACAGGGAGCCACCCTTTGGCAGACCCAAGTCTTCCTGCTGAAGAGATCACATCGAGATATCTCACTGTCCCAGCCACATGGGCCCTGTGCCTCCAAAACCTATCACTGTGGCACACAGTTCCAACATCCCATCCCCAGTTAACATCACACCCTGCTCCTAAATACTCTTAATCATTTGGGCTGCGAGAATGTATCGATCCGGGCTGGTCAGCAGTTATATCACTCTCAGGTGTCCCAAGTCCCAGTGCTTTCTGTAAGGGCCTGTTCTGTTTGATGAATTTGTCGTAGTCTCCACACATTTTGTTCCAAAGAGCTCTTTCTGGTTCCTTAATCTTGGGGAAGACATAAATTGATGCTGATGCAATACTTTAATCATGCTAGGCAAGTGGTATGGAATCATGGCTCCACTCTTAACCAAGCCTTCCCTGTAGCACTGTGCCCTCTTACCTGGCCACTCAGAGATGCTGGCACCCATGCATATGAGGGTGAGTGTGCAGGATAGCTGAAGAGAAGCCCAAGTGTCCGTAATGTGCCCATTTCCCTCAGGCCGCCAAGCCTAGGCCTAAACCCAGACACTGGTTTCTAGTCTACTTTCTTCATTGTGCACCTGGGATTTGATTCCTTACATGTTTCTGTGGATATAGGGATGTGGTCACAACAGGAGTGTGGTCTAAAGCCATTCCCTTTTCCCATCACATTGCCCTCCTAATGATGAGACCTGTTGAACTAGAGTCCCCCAAATTTCTTCTGAGGACCAGTGTTAAGGGTGATGACATTTAGATAAAAACACTCATCGCTCTAGAATGAGGGAGATGTCGTGAAGATGAAGACATATTTTTTGACTCTTCCCAATATATGCCTGGATGGGAGATTTCTGTCAGTTTCACCTAGAACCCAATGAGTTTTTCAATCTCTAGACACAAGTTTTTTGACAAACCAAGAAATTTTTCCTGTATTATTTCTTTATTTATTGCTTCTCCATCTGTTCCCTTTTCACCTTCCAGACTTCTCGCTATTTACATGTGAAGTCTCCAGAATATGTCCTCCAAATATCTTATCTCTTTTCTCCTCATAATTTCCAATTTTTAATTTTTTGCTCCATATTTGAGATTGTTTTTCCACTTTATCTTCTAAGCCACTAATTTACTTCTCAGGAGTTGCTATTTTCTTTTTTAATTCAGCTACTGAATCTTTAACCTCACAGGCCTTTTAATTCCAGAAAGTTTCCATTATGCTGTGGTTTCATCGCCCTCAGTGCTCTGGTTTTGTAGTTACACTTGCTAGTTTTCCTCTGTGTCCTCTAATAGAGCCACCTACTTTGGGTGTTCTGATTTATCTTTCTCTCATGCTGAAGGGTTCCCTTAGGTGTGTTTCAGTTTTCCATTTCCAAGGCCCCATATTTACCCTGTGGGCCTTTCAAGCCCTTGGGGGTCCCTGTGCAGTGGCCCCTGTTGAGTCGTGGTAGTGAGCTATCAGTCCTCCATTGAGGCTCCAGAAGGAAAGCTCTGTGCTTCCACCTCCGTGATCCTGGGGTAGTACTCTCTCACTGTATGGGGTGGCATGAGTCCTTCTCCATCCCTGTAGTCCCCAACAGCTTCTCTGGATCCAGGGAGATGAGCCATATCCAACTGTCTACTCAGAATCTTCCCTCAAATATCTAATATTCATCTCAAACTTAAGGTCCAAAACAGACCTCGTGGTTTCTTCCAAAAAATCTGATTCTCCACCCATTATTCCCCTACTTCTTTGATATGCAAACCTAGGAGTTATCCTTGATTCCTCAGTTTCTTCATCAAACATACCCAAAAGCTATGAAGCCTTCTTGATTACCCTAGGTCTAATTACCACCTTTTCTATCTAGATATTTTTTCGTATGTCTATAGTAATCAAATTTTCTTTTTTAGGCTATCTATTCCTAGAGTTTGACTTTCTACTTCTAATTATTTATTCAATTATTCAATTTTATGCATTCAAAAAATATGTATTAACTACCTACTGTATGCCAGGCCCTGAGTTAGGTTTGGAAAGTAATGGTTAGCACATCATGGTTTTCATCCTCAAGATATTTGTTGTATCAATAAATAGAAAATATTGCACAAAGGGCTAACTACTATGTAGGGAGAAGAGACAAGTATTGTGGGAATGGGAAGGAAGGGTGCCCATGTTCTGGTATAGGTTAAGGGATCCAATCCTTTCTTTCTTCCCTCTGCCTTCAGTATTTTTACTTATTCAACAGGAGTCCCTAATAGCCTGGGATTCTTCTCATCTTGTCTCTCCATGGGTATTTGCCCACTCTCTTAATTGTTGACTTCTCCCTTACACACATCTCTCCTGCTCCATCCTGCTTTTTCTGGCAGGTGGTTTAGTAGCTACTAAACGCTATACTATTCTGAACCCCATCGGGCGTCAGTGAGAGGACCACCTTTTCTGGGCTTCTGCTTCCCACGCAGCTGGGGACCACATTTGATCACCTTCTTTTATCTGCTCCTCTCACTTCCAATATCTACAGACAGCACAGTTTAAGAGAAAAAGATCCTGGCTCAGTAAACCTTAATTCCAGCTATTCTCAGCTCTGCCAACCTTGTGGTGTTAGACAAATCTCTGGCTCTTCTTAGGCTTCAGTTTCCCCATTTGTAAACTGAAAAAAAAAAAAAAAGGACAAGATCTCTTTTGAAAGGAGAGGGTGTCTTCCAGACTTGACAGTCTATGAATTTATAAAACATGTTTACTATTAATTTAATGGTACATCAGAGTTTTATCTTGGTGAAGAAAAATCGGACGATGAACATTACTTCAAACCTTTATCCTGTCTTGTGTCCATGAGCCTTCACTACTCAAAGTGAGCTTAGTGGACCCAGGGCATCAGCATAACCTTAGAACTTTTTAGAAATGCAGTATCTAGGGCTGACTGAATCAGAACCTACATTTTAATCAGCTCCTAATCAGAATCAGGAAATTCCTAAGTACTTTAAAGTTTGAGGGGCTCTGCTCAAAGTTTGAAAGAACATAGCTCAAAGAGTTAAAGGGAAGCAGTTTTCAGTTTCAAAACAAAGAACTTTCTAATTTAGGGAACAAAGCAAAGATAGAATAGGATGTTTTAAAAGGCAAAGGGGCCACTGTTTTAAAAGGCAAACAGAAATAACAGAAATAGGATAGGCACCACTGAGGGTGCGTCTGCAGTATCCTGTAGGGGATTGGATGGATGATCTCTGGTTCCTTGTAACTCTGAGGTACATGGTTATTAAATTCTACCCCTGCTCATTACCAGATGGTCAGTAGAGGCAGAATGCAAGCCCACTACTCTGCTTAGCTGATTTTGAGATACCACTACCAAATACAACTGTGATGGTGGAAGGGTGCACAGCTGGGCAGAGAAAAGTGACAGAGGCCCACCCTGATTGTACGTTAGTTGCTCCTCACGCAGAGACATTTTCTGGGAGAGCCACTGAGCCTATCTCAGGCCTATAAACCTCCTTTCCTCCTGGACTGCACAAAGACCTTTTTTCCCCTTCGTCTTCAAGGGCTTGGATTCTCAATTTAGAAGCTAATTCTGGTTCAAATTAGTCCATCTCATAGATAGAATTAGAAGCTGTGTGATGATTTGGAAAATACAATCAATTTAGTCTAATTGTTCTTGCATGTCAACTCTATCCAATAATAGAGAATTTGCTCCTCAGGTTCTTGTGCTGATGAAGAGCCATTATCCATGGGAGTGAGGTTAGTCTGATAGAACACAGGAACAAAATGGGTTAAGGGCTGCATTCAGCCCCCAGCAAAGGCACCAGCCAGGGCCAAAGGGGAGGCAGGGGCAGGGAAGCAGGTGATCAGATTCTATCCAAGGAGGAAAACTGATCACAGCAGGACAATCACCTCTGTGAAATCAGACCTCAAAACAGGGCTAGGTCAAGACAAGGCACCCATCTCTACTTCAGTTTCCTTAAATATAATTGGGATTATACCCCCACTCATCTCATGGGGTTATATTTAGGAACAAACAACATAATTTATGTGAAACATCATTTACTCAATTCATTCATTTTAATAAACATTTATAACGTCTGATATTCATTAGGCATCAGCATGTACCAAACACTGCACTAGGTGAAAGAGCTGATTTAATAAACAAGATAGTCTGATGGTGATGATGATGATGACAGGCCTTCACCCCAGAAGATATTGTTGGCCGGTACCTGACTTTAATGTGCAGTGAAAGATTGTTCCTCCCACTGCTCATCTTGGCTATGAGCTAAGAAAGATTAAAATGCTTCTGTACAAAGCAAACAATATACATATTTTATGAAATACATTTCTCTGCCTGTTTAATTGTGGGAACTTCAAGAGAGGCAGAGAGATTTGCTGTTTACCACTGGGATGAATCGATAGAGTTTCAGCCTCAACCTCAGGAGACCCCCTGACCATTGCAATGTCCTGGCTCTCCAGGCTTGCAGAGGATCAGAGCATGCACGAGGGCCAGTGGCCATACAATGGACCTCCGTGTGCTCAGCTATAAAGCTAAAAGGTCCACTTTCCCATTGCCTAAGTTTATCACAAACAAATATGCTGAGATTCACAAAGATGAGAGTGACTTACCAGAGAATAAAGAGAAAGATCATTACAAATGGCCTGTCTTAGTACCTCTGGTGGTCCTCCCAAGTTTTTCATTGCCAAAACACTCATACTTTCCCTTAATCTTTAATCTAGAATGTGGATATTCTAACATCTCCCTCTGTCATGCGGGGGACCCTGCTCACTGCGCCATGTGTCGCGCAGGGTGTCAGGTGGGGTGTCAGCTCCCACTCCCCACATAAGAACGCAGGACACGGTAAGGCCAAACAGGAACACCCACGGAGTCATAGATAGGGGAATCAAATCACTATATTCTCACCGGCGGCATCGCCTCTCTGCAATCCGCTCTTGCTAGCCCCATTTTTTTTCTGCTAGCGTAGCCACAGCAGTTATATTAGTGGCCAGTGGCTCACTGGTTACAACTGACGGCCAACTAGCCACAGCTGATGGCCATCCAATCACAGTTGATGGCCATTTACTACCCGAGCCAGCACCTTTCCATGTGAGGCCGAAAGCCTGGAAACTGCTTTCTGGGGCTCTGTCCCCACACCCTGCAAAAAAAACAGTAGGTGCTTTAACGTTGGTTTCAAATTGGGGATATCTTGAGCCTTCCTGTACAGCAACCACGGAGTTCTACTATGTTTTCCTGAAAATAATACGTAGCCAGACAATCCACTGTAATGCGTCTTTTGGAGCAAAAATTAATATAAGACCCGTCGTTATACTATATCATATTTATTATATTATATTATATTATATTATGTTAATTACCCGGTTTTAAATTATAGTAAAATAAGACCCGGTCTTATATTAATTTTTGCTCCAAAAGACACATTAGAGCTGATTGTCCAGCAAAGTCTTATTTTCAGGGAAACATGGTATCAGGTGGCCTGTGTGTGACCACAGCCAGGCCCGGCCTAGCAGAGGGCTCTGAGATTGCCCTAGCTACATCAATAGGCAAATGTCACTTAACAAGCTGCAGTTGCCAGCGAACTGATGATCCATACTTCAGAGCTAAGTCATGGAAAGCTAACTTGTAAGTTCTGCTAGTTGGGCCATAAACATGTAGAGACAGTTGTAATTTTATTTGGGTGGCCCATTGTGCCAGGACTTCATCATACCTTCATTACACCAAGAACATGTCATCAATTCCACAGAACACTGCTTCTATCCCACTCTATTGTACCTCTTTAGTTGTCCCTTTTCCTTATTAGACTGTAAGTTTATTGAAAGTAGGGTAAGTAAAATGTACTGCCCAGTAACAATGTACTGCCTAGTAGGCACTTGGTAAATGTCGGATGAATGAGTGAACAAATGAATGGATTTGAAGAAAGAAATGAACTGGAAGAAGAGATCACGTGGAACCACTAATTTTTAAAGACATAATCCTAGAAGTTAAAAGGATCTCCGATATCACCTAGTTAGCAGAAATCACTATCCTCCCTCCCACTCAAGGCAAATATCACTAATGGGTCATGACACTCTGTCCTGCTCACCATAGATATGGCTTCAGAACACTTCACACATCACTTCACACCTCCACAATTTACTGAAATTAGCATGCAAAATAAAATTGATTTGCTCTCCCTGACCTAGCTCAAACCCCTCATTTCATTTTAACCTTCTCCAGTCCTCCCCTGAATACCTGCCCCTACTCCTATGCCTTATCTAGCTGTCACTTTAAAGAATATCCTGTCTTTTTCAAAGACACAGAGCTACAGGGCCTGGAAGCAGGGATCTATGTGGGTGTCAGCGTGGCGGACACAATAGGATGCCCTCCTGCCAACCGCAAGCTGGGCTTCCAGAGTCCTGATACTGCTTATGTCCAAATGCGAGAACATACGCCACGCATGCGTGGCGCTGGCCTCGGTGCTGAAACATAGACATGTATATATGAGACTGTAAAACCTATATTACCGAGGATTTAGGGTGTTTGCTTTGCTGAATGAGGGATTAGAGACCAAAAACCCCAAATTGACCATCCATTTGCAGAAAACAGAGCTGGAGAATTAGAACTGTCAGATGTGTGCTCTAACCCAAAGGGTCCTATTAGAGCTCTCCCTAACTCCTTAGAACCTTTATCCATCACTAGACAATGGGAGGACGGATCACCAGCTCCTTTACAGAGACCCTGAATGCATGCAGCCAGGAAGTAGCCTTAAGCTAAAATGTAGTTTTCCCAGTTTCAGGCCAGGGCGCAGCCATCTCTAGGGCACGGCAACTGGTGAGCAACCACATTGACCTGGGGCGAATTATCTGGACAGGAGCTCAGGACTGCCATCTTTGGGATCTCACCAGAGGGCCTGATGCTGAGCAGTGAGTGTCCAGGCTTTCAAGTGGCCTTGCTGTTGAAAGATCAGCAGGAGCCTGATCTTTCATTTTTTTTCTCCCCAAAGTCTGAGGCGAATCTTGGTCCTTAACATTCAACACCTGTTCATATGTCCATACCTCCTCCTTCTCACTTCCTGGAAATCTGACAGACTCTTGCTTGTTTCATAAAGTCAGTAGGGAAATGTTCCTAAACCCTTCAGTTTCCCATGATCCATGGGGCTGTCAGGGAGGGTTCAGTATGCGTTTTCCCTTTTCCATTCTGCCAAAACACATCGATCAGGCCACATGCAGACTGGGAAAATCACATCAAGGCCCACTGATTTTGAGTACACCCCTTACCAACTTCTGTCATCTTCTTGGCTCCAGGAAAAAAGAGAGAGGGGGGAGAGGGAGAGAGAGAGAGAGAAAGAGGGAGAGAGAGAGAGAGAGAGAGAGAGAGAGAGAGAGAGAGAGAGAGAGAAAGGGAAGTTCACAGGCCTGAAGACTCTTGGGAAGGAGGAGAGAGATCTGCTTCTGATACACTGAGCACAAAAAAAGATTTCTCAAACTTTTTAACACAAAACTTTTCCTACTCTAAGTCTGAAATTTAGCTGCAACTGTTATAGTCTCCTCTTCTTCCTCTCCCACCCCCAAAAAGTCATTATATCCAGCATATTGGGTGATGACAAAGAGCATTCAGAGGCCACTATCCACTGCTTCCCGTCCTCCTCTCCTGGTTTTTGGCATCTGCAGTAGCCCTTGCCAAAGTCTCTGTCTCCCCGAAGATAACCCACCCCTCTGCCCATCTCTTCTTTCTTTCAGAAGAATCCAGTAGAGCACATGGGAAAAAGCAGATGGTGAAAATGAAACACAGAAACCTCAAGCTTGACAGGACCACTGGCCTGAAAGCAGGACACTGATCTTTCATTTCTCTATTTTAGCATATAGCAAAGCTCCTGGCACAGAGTAGGCTCCCAGAAATCAGGCGGAATGAGTGAATGAATGCATGAAATCAAAGCCCCATTTAAGGAAGACTCCTAGCTTCTTCTTTATATCTTCCAAATTCCAAAAACAAAGGTTGAAAGTGGCTCAGGGGCACGAAGTCACTTCTGCAGAAACTCTGCTAACACCCAAAAGTCTAAGATATGTGCCCAGCATCCTGGTCGTGGAGGGGAGTCTAGGCAGGAAATTAAGTGACTACATCCATCATATTTATTGAACAGCTCCCCTCTAGAAGACACTAGTGTGGGAGGTCAGTGAGGCACACGAATCCTCAAACTCCAAAAGAGAATGTTCATCTTACTTCACACCACTTTGTCCTTGCTCTTCACAGTCCAGCCTCACTTGCCTCATGTTTGTTTCTCAAATACACAGAGCATTTTGCTGTTTCCCAACTTTGCCTATTGCTGTTCCCTCAGCTTGGGCTCCTGTTCTCCAACTCTGTACACAGCTGGCCCTTCTTATCCTGCAAATCATAGCTCAAAAGTTATCTCTTCACAGAAGCTTTTCCTGTTCTTCCCCTGTAAAGAGCCCCTCCCAGGATTCTCCCTAGCTCTTCACCCTGTTGATTTCTTTCTATATCTCATTCAATATCTGTGTTTATGCTGTTTATTTGCTTGCCTATTACACATATGAGCACATAAGCTCCTGAGGTATACTCAGAATGGTGACTACCATGAGTCCTGGATCAAATGACAACTTTGTCACTTACTACACATGTGACCTTTGATTAAATTACCTAAATACTATGCCCCAGATTCCTGACCTATAAAATGGAATTTGTAATAGAATCTTATCATAAACAGTACCTCATGAACACCCTATGACATGAAATTAGTTAACGCATATGACTTAGAACATAAAGGGCCTAATCAAAATTAGCTTTTCTAATTGCTGTTATTTACTGCTATATTTGTTACTATTATTACTGCTGCTATAGCTCTAGTACCCAAGACAGTGCCTGGCTTATAACAGGAACTCATATACCCAGCATAATATTAACTAGCTGAATTGGTAAAAAGCATGCACGCATGAATATCAGCCTCCAGAGAAAGTGCGATGGAACTGAGAGGAAGGGCAGTTCACTTCCTGAGGTGCCTGGGAATCAGGAGAGGCCACAGGAATAGGGCAGCAGAGCCAGAACAGGGTCTCAGAGGAACTGAGGGAGCCCGTGGGGTTTGCTCCACAACTGACCCAGGCCCAGATTATAAGGGACTCCAAAGGGACTTGGGGAGAATGGGCTCTGGGGAATAGTTGGGGAGTAGTTATGAAGGTCAAGGGGTAACCTGGATTGTTTTCACTTCCCCAAGAGGACAGAGAATGGTCTCAGGTTTGCCTCAGACAGATGTTCCCCAAGTCACAAAGCTCTACTCTCATTGCGTCTCTCAGCTACAGGAAAAACAAAGCAAAACAAAAATTATATGACTTACATGATCTAAAGCCATGCAGCTGAGACCTTCCTGTGTATGAAGAGTTTTGAGAGGGGCAGGATCAGCCTTCTTACTGCAGCTCAGTAAGAGCTCTCCCCTGCTGGAGAGGGAGGGAGGAAGAAGAGAGGGGGAGCTGAGGGTCTTGGTGACCAAAGGACCATTTCCAATTTGTTAAGGAGAAACAAGAATGTTCGAGATCTAAATCTCTGACCAGACACCTCGTAATGAAGGGGCCGTGAGCTCAACCACCCAAAACAACACACGCACACACAGCCAGTGAGAATCATTGCAGGAGAATTTCATGCGTGCCTGTCAAACACTGCAAAGCTTGACTGGGCCCTGGGGAATTTACCCTGCTTGCCCTCCTTCAGCTCTCCAGCCACTGTCTGGTGAGAGAGAGGCCTATGTGCTGTGTGTGTTTGTTGGGGGTGGGGGGCTGTCTTCATGGACTTTACATTCAACATCAGAAAAGCCACTCCTGTGCATTCCAAGGGGCAGGAAATGGCTCCCTAGAAGTGGTGGGGCGCCTAGAAATGGCCCCAGCAATTAGACAGCTAAAACAGGCAATGGATCCCAGACAGGCAGGGAACAGCTTAGCTGAGTTCAGGTCACCTCTCTGGGGTGGTGAGCTGAGAAGCAAGGGCTGGTCAGAAAAGGAAGCATCATTACAAATCAAGAGCAGACCAAAGGTCCTGCTGAAAGAGAGGCCCAGGCAGAGGGAACCTACAAGGGGAACAATTAACTGATGCGTAAACTAATTGTTATTCATATTAAATTAGGGCACAGGTGATTTGGAAAAAACCTACAGACCCTCTCAGATATCCTGTGGGTTTTGCATTGCAGATGATAGGTTTATGGAACCCTTATGGGAGTCAGATTATAGGAGCTGGGCCAGGATAAGAGTGGGGGCAGGGCTCCTGTCCTGCTTAACTACACAATAAACACATAACGGCTTGTCCTAGAGGACAGTATGCTTTGCATACTAAACATTTTGGTGCGAGGCTTTGGGGGCCTCTGAGAAGAGGGGCTCACCCCTGGCAGGGAAAGAGAGAGGAAGGGAAGATCAGTCATTTACAGAGAGCCAGGGCTGCTCCAGATGTTTGAAGCAGGAGATAAATTGTGGGTATGTATTAAATACAGAATGTGGAAGGAAAGATTTTCACAGACCTGCAAAGGCCAACAGGAAGACAGAGAAAAGGAAGGCAGTCGTTATGGCCCACCACTTTGGGGGATTGTTGTTCGTGTGCATATGCGTGTCTGTAGTGTGCAGGTAGGTGCAGGTATGCACACATGCATGCGTGCATATGTACACGCAAGGCATAAGAAGGTACAATTGTGTGTGTTTGTATGTGCATCTGCTTCTGATTGCATGTTTTGTGTTTACATAGCTATTTAAGTGTCTGTGTTAGTTCATGTGCTTGGGGTGATGCCAAAGCTTCCCATTGAAACTAATAGCAGGCTGTTCTCTCTTCACTGAGCCTTATCATGCTAATTTTAATCCCACATTATTGTTTTAAGTTGGCTTTAAAAATTAATATTTAAAAATTTGGTAATCAGAGCCTGGACTTAAATTGCAAGTTGGGTCCCTAGAAAGGGGTTTGATTATCACTATTGTTCTTATAAGAATAGTAAGGGTGAAGCTTGTCACCCTTCCTGTTCCATCTGGTTAGCCTTCCATCAGCTAAAGGGAGAGCACTAAAAGGGAGAAGCACCAGAGAACACCTGAAGAGAGGGTTCAACTGGCCACAGCCTGTCAGGACCAGACAGGACTCAAGACTATTCGGTCTAACCCCTGGTTTTATTACTACTGAAGAGACTGGCCATGACAGAAGGTAATGCCTTCAGAATTCACCCCAAACCCAGGCCTACTCATTGTCTTCCCCCTGAGCTCACCACCCGATGTCATGCCCTGTCCTGGGGAAACGGATGGAGAAGTGGGAATGATCCCATCATACCTTACACACATACTCCATCATACCCTTACACACATACACTGCTGATGGTCCCTCTGAGGGTCTGTTTCTTTGTTTGTAAAATGAGGGGTTACAACTAGAAACTCTTCAAGGTCATTTCTGCCCTACCATTTGGTGATTTTTGACCTGGAGTGGCTGGCTCAGCTAGAGAGAGAGGCAGTTTGTACTCCATGAAAATTGATGACCAGGTCCCTCATCTGTGCTCTGTGCCCTACCCTTTCCTGCACCTGCCGTTCCCATCCCTCTAGTTGGTGTGGAGTCTTAGGGGGAAGCAGAATTTGAAGGCCAGGAAAACACAGTCTCAGGAAAGGTTCTTTTCGCACAGTCTAAAGGAACAAGGGTTATTCAAATAGGGGAAGGAAAAACCAGAGTAGGGCTTGCTGTAATTCATTCTTCATTCATTCTTCAGAGAATGAGGAAATGATCCTGCACTGTAGTAGGAGGTATTCAGGTTATGTTTGGGAGAACTTCCTTGCTGGCAAAGAGGTTTATTGAACACAGGAAAGGAAGAGGGAGTAAGAGGAAGGGACAGCTGTCTCTAGAAGCAGTAATTATTAATTATATTGTCAAATGTTTGTGGATGGTGGGGCTCCTTCCTCACTTCAAGGTATTTACCGAAGTGGCTGATTCTAAAGCCACCGCCCCTACCTTTACCCCATCCCCCACCCACCACACATACTCAGCTACTCAGTAGAAGGAGTAGGGCCTGGCTTGGTACTAAGCAGGGCAGAGAAGATAAAAGAAAAAGGGCTCCTGTGATTCTCAGCATCAGCTCACAGCACATAGAAACACAGTGCCTCGTGGTATTACTTTGATTCAGCAATACCTGACCGTGGGTCTAGACTTGGTCGCAGGGTAAGGGGAAAAGGCATCAGAACTTGTGGGATAGTTTCAGTTACTAAAAGACACTGACATCCTCCTGGCTGGCTGGAGCCAGAACCCCAGGTACAAGAGCTGGCCTCCTCCTGGGGATGTGAAGAGGACACAGGGTGGCCCTGACAATAGGTATCCAGGAAGAGGACCAGCCCGGGGTTGCAAACCCTTAAAACACCTATGAGGAAGGTTTCTAAGTCTCTAGCAACTTCACAAAAGAGCATTTGGAAGTATCTTCATAGATGGCTACATGCCACGGCTACATCTGCACCCTATATATACATATATGCATACACAGAGACTCCGGGTCACACAGCCCCCATCCCACCCAGCACATATAGGCAGGGAACATGTAGGGACTCCTTTGCTCAGTGCCCTGGGAAATTCCTGGATAGCCTGCTGGACTCTTTTGCTCCATCTCTGCGCCTCCATTGCCCTTTGCAGGTCCCTCTCCACCCCATTGCCTTCCTGCATTGCCTTCTTGCAGCTCTTTGGAATGTGCAGGGCACTATAGGAGGGGGCTGAGGGTGGCACTCAGCAGGTTGACATGCCCTTGGCAAGGCAGCGGTGCCTACAGGTGGGGCTGCCCTATTGTCCAGCGCCCAAGAACTCCCATCTCCACCCCCACACAGGTAACTCTGCATGCTGGCAGGTACCGTCTCCCACTAGCGATCTCCCACTGCGGGGTGCCTGAAGCCAAGGAGGGAGCTGAACCCTCCCTGCTCCCCAGCTATTCCTCTCATCTCAGAACCGCCCCCCACTGCCCAGCCCCGAAACAATCACCCTTTGAGAAAGGCTGCCAAGCTGGGCGCCAGGAACAGCCAGGATGGAGGCGGGGTGGGATGGGGGCGCAGGCAATGGGCCGGGCGAGCTTTAACTCTCGAGAGCCGGGTCCCGGGCTGCCTTTGGCCCCCGCCCGCAGGCCCTGCTGGCGCGCCTCACGCTGGAGCTGCCTCCGCCGGGGAGGGGGTTGAGGGGGTGGGGGAGGTGATGCCAATCCCAGGCTTGTGCTTACTGGCCTCCCTCCTCTCGCCCCCCGCCCGAGCTGGCGAGGTTGGTACCGACCATTAGCGGCGGGTCCCGCCGGCAGCTCGCGCGCGCTCGGGGGCGGGGAGTGGGGTGGAGGCGGGGCAGAAGGCGCTGTCAGAGCCGCGGCCGCTCGGGGGGACTCCGCGCGGGCCGGGTGGGCTCGGCTCCGGCCACGCGCCCGGGCCCCTCAGCGCCCTTCCCCGCGCCTCCCTCCCGGCTGCAGCCCCAGCCCCCGGAGGTCCCTGCCTGCGCCTCCGCGCTCCAGGCTCCGGCCACGGGCTCTCTGGGCCCAGGAGGAGCGGGGCCGGGCGGCGGGGCCGGGCCGGGCCGGGGCGGCGAGAGCGCGGGCGCGCGGACCCCGCGGCTATGAAGCGGCCCTCGGGGGCCAGCAGTCCGAGAGCCCCCGGGGAAGGTGGGGCGCGCGGCCCAGGGCAGCAGCCTGGAGGCGCCGGGGCCGGGATGTAGGGGCTGCCGCCCACGATGGACCGCGCCGGGGACGACTCGGACTCGCCGCCGCAGGTCAGTGCCCCCCGCGCCCCCCGCGGGCGCCGCCGCGGCGCACAGAGCCCCTTTATGCGTCCCCATCAGTACCCACGCCATGTCCTCCCATTTGTGTGTGTGTGTGTGTGTGTGTGTGTGTGCGCGCGCGCGCGCCCGCAGCGGGGACAGCTGGAAAGGGGGCCGGGAACGGACGGGACTGGGAGGTGCTGCCTGCCGCCGCCGCGGGGGGCTGCGAAATAAAACCAGGGCGATGCCTGCTCTCCTCAGGCCCAGCATCAAGGGGAGAACGGTTCTCAGCAGCTTGTGACAACTGGCCCAGCCTCTTAGCCGGCCTGTGCATTTCCACCTCAGCAGGTGGTTCCTGGTGGCCCGGAGGAGTCAGGGGCTGGCATCCTGTGCACCCCAACTGTCATCCCCAATGGCTCTGAGCCTCCAGACACTGACTAGTGAACTCCTCAGGGGACCCAAGCTCTGCAACTCTGTTGGGGAGGCAGAGGGACTGAGACGTGGCAAGGGTAGCCAAGGGTCCCTGGTACGTTCAATGTAGCAGGAGGCCGGAGGCATGAGCAAGTTCACCAGCCACCCCTCTGCACCAGGTTTCAGGCCTGAAGTCCTGATTCCCCCAAATTCAGAGCATACAACTTCCAAAAAGGAAGCTGAGAGGTGAGGCAGAAAAAGAGAAGGAAACCACGGGATCTAACAGTGCTAGGAAAAGGAGGTGACAGCCTGGTACCAACCAGATAAGGTCAAGAACCACACATACACACATACACACACACACACACACACACACACACACACAAAAATAATGTCTTGACTAGCCTTCCCTTCCCCTTCCTGGTCTGGCCAGGCCTAGTCTCAGCCACGCACTTTTTGCATGGGTTCTTATAGAAGCTGGAGCTGAGGGACTCTGGGGATTTCCATGCTGGTGGGGCAGTTCTACCTTCATGAGTATCAGTTGGATGGGGTGCCCTTGGGACCCTGAACTTGGGTTGTGTGCTATACACTGCTTAAAAGGATTGATTGGATGGAGATGTCCTTGTGCATATAGCACTGTGCAGTTATTGTATGTGTGTGTGTGGAAATGGGAGGCACACAGCTTCCTAAGTTACTGGGGTTGAGGGACCTGCAGCCTCACAGGACTGTTGCTCTAGGGTTTTTTGAGATGTCTTCTGTGTCTCTTGTGTGCCTCTCTACTTCTGCCAATAGCCATCACAGAGATAGAGACATTTCCTCCCAGAACCTGCTTAGTGTTGACAATTATTGGCTTTACTTGACTTACATCGTCCCCCTTTCTTTCATATGGAATGAAGACCCTTCCCCATAAGACCCTCGAAGAGATTGTTCATTCCGCCCTGTCCGTGCCCAGCACTCCCCAAGGTTCTGGAGCTGCATGCCTTTTCCCACTTGCCCTTTTGGTGGGAGCAAGAAGCCTTGCTAGGGCTAGTAGAACAGGGAGAGTTAATGGAATTGTGCCCCGTTAAGCCCAGGAGCCAAGTATCTTGTTATGCCCATTTCTGTACTTGACCCGGGAATCACTCCATGTTCAAGCATGTTGGAAGCTCATATGTGCCGGGCTGAATATGTACATATATGTTTCTAGATGAGCGTCACTAACTGGTCCACTTGAAGCATGGGACAGGTAAACCACTAAAGTGCGACAGCTCCAGTGACAGCCCATATCAGAGACCAGGGGCTCCAGAGAAAGATACCTGTGGGGCTAGCCCAGTTCCCTTCCTCTGGCCTCTTGATAGAACTGATTTTCCCACAGTAGTTTTTGAGGGGTGGAAGGACCAAGTCGGCATTACTTCTGGTTGTGGAGCACAGGGTGATGAAGTAGGTTGGGAGCTTTGCGAGATAGGGGGAGCATGTGGCTGGAAAAGAAGGATGAGCTGGCACAGAGATGGCTGAGAGCTCCCGTCTGCTGAGAAATGGAGGAGGAGAGAGGCAGGGTTCAGGAAGAGAAAGAATCTGGGAGAGTCTGAGGCAGGCAGAGAAGCCAGCATGAGACAACAGACAAAAGATACAGAAGCATGCTCGCAGAACAACACAATGGAGGAAGGCCCAAAGGCAAAAGTCCGGCTGGTTCCGTGGTAATGTTGGGGCCGGCCCAAGCATCCTCCTTCCCAAGCTTTCCAATATCAGCAGGCATCCACCAGGGCAAGAAGGCCCCTGGGTGGAGCAGTGAGACAGTCTCCTGAGGAAAGCTCTTTCTGTGGCTCTGATGAATGCCAGAGTAATTCAGAGGGAGTCCTGAAGGCAGAAAGGGGACAGACTGTGAGATCAGGCATCTTCAAGGAGACCTTCTCGCCTGGGTGAATCCCCCAGTGCTGAAGGCTCCCCCACCACCAATCTCCTAGCACCTGCCCCACCAACCTTCCTGATCCTGCGATAAAATGGGGGGGGGGGGTGGGGAGGAAGGGTGTGGACTCCGGGGAGACCTGGCATCTGGGGAGAAGGAAAAAGGAGAAACTCCTTCATGCAACCCCAGGCCTCCAGGCAAGAAGAGCTTTGGGGGTCCTGCTGAAGAGCATCCTGGTACAGGGAAGCAGTAGTGCAGAGCACCGGCTACGAGCCAGGCCAGGGGCCTGTCTCAGCTCCTTCAAGGACCAGCCCAGTGGCCTTTGAGAAAAACTGAGCCCTCTAAATCTTGGTTTCCTAAAGGCCTAGAAATTGAGGAACTTTCCTCTCACCAGGCTGGTTTTAGGTGAAGTGCTGGATAAATGTTAATTTAATGTATTTATTTTATATACCCTCTTGCCTATTCCTCCAGAATTTGGATGGCTCTAGAATTTGGAGTAGCAATTCTCTAGCCAACTCTGGAGCCCATCAACTTGAAATGATTGCAGTCTGTCCTAACTCCCATGACACCCCACCCCATCTGATTCGCCAACCTCCAGACTTTGATTCTTCTCCAGGCCCACCTGGGGTGTTCCTCTGTTGCAAGGAACAGAGGAACTCTCGGTGTCCCCTTACAGAACAATAGTAACAATAATATTTCCATGTCTAACTAGATTATTCCAATTTATTAGCCAATGGTTGTCTAAAAAACTCCATGCAACTTGCAAGAACTCCTCTTATTATCCATACTGAAAAATGTCAAGGTAGACAGAGATCACTCAAAATTCCATTACTTCCACAGACATTGACTGAGCACCTGCTTTGTTCCAGGCTCTGGGCCAGTGCCGGGAACTTAGTAAAGTATCAAATGATCCAAAGATCAGGATTTTCTGTTTAGCTTTGGAAGGGTTGTGTAGGTTGCTTTTTTTTTTTCCCCTGCAGCTACAGCAAATTTACTTTTCCAATGAGGTTTAGCTCCAGCCAATATTAAAATGAGTCTGCGTTCCCTACACACACAAGCTGACAGTAGGGCCAACAGCTTCCCAGCCAAGTGCCTGGCTGAGATTAGGCCTTTACCACCAATAAGTCCGAAAGTGGAGAGTCTCAGTCTCGATTACCAAGAGTTGATGGGATTCGGGGATAAACCTTGCCCGCAGGGCTATGGATCCCACAGCGCAGTATTAGAACGGTGGGCAGGGTTTCTCTCTTCTTGGGAAATGTGAGCCATTATTGTTGCTCCGTGAAGGAGGGAGGGATGGAAGGAGCAGAGCGAGCAGAGACAAGAAGGCATGGCCTTGGATATTAGGAGTGGACTGCACCTGAGGTTGAGGACCTGGTTCTGCCAGTCCTTCCTGACTGGCTGTGTGTGGCTGGGGACATTTCTTTACCTCTCTCCTTCGCTTCTCTCCATCTTGCTTCCTTCTTAATGAGGCAGTTGAGCAACGTGGCCTCTGAGGCCATGAATCTCTTTAGTGTGAAAACTCTGGGCTATTCATTTGCCCATGATTTAGTAACCCTTAGAGCCCTACACTAGATGTGAGATTGGGGGCTTCCCCCCCATGGTGGGCAGTCCCTCAGTCACAGCAGCCACATTTTAAGAGCTCAGTAGCCACATGTAGCTAGTGGGTGCAGATATTGGACAGCAGATACAGAATATTCCCAGCATCACAGAAAGGTCTACTGGCAAGTGCTGTGCTAGTCTTTACGTGGTTTTGCTAGGTGGCTGAGAGCATGAATTCTGGAGCCCAATTGGCTGGACTCAAATCCCAGCTCTGCCACTTATTACAGTGTGGCTGTGGAACATTACTTAACTTTCCTGGGCCTCAGATTTCTCATCTCTAAAATGGGGATAACATAGGATGTTTATGAGGAAGGAATGAGTTATTGCAGTTAATCATGATAATCACTCAGAACATGGAATAAATAGTAAGTGCTTTGCTTAGCAATTTTTATTATTCATTTATTTAATGATTCTGTTAACAAACACTTATTGAACAGCGTACTTTAGGTCTGGCATGATACCAGGTGCTGGAGCTGTCAGTAATCAGCATGTGACCTCATCCCTGACCCTTCCTGAGCTTCAATTTCCTCACCTGTGATGGGAACATGGCCATATAATAACCCCTGCACCACTGCTTCCCGCTGAAATAAAATATGAGAAATATGTCCTCCTTTGTATATGAACAGTGCCAGATAAAGAGGGATTAACATTTTTGGAAATGGATGCAATTCTATTTTATTGGAACCACTGTCACCAAAAAGCATTTCCCAAGCCCCTATATGTTCAAATTAAAAGAAGCAAATGAGGTCCCAGATGCTGCCAGCATCTTGCTGAGGGGGGATGGAGGGGGAACTTAAGGGGCTCTTGCCTGGGCTCACCCACTCCCTCGTCCTGAGGGAAAGAAAGCCACTGCCCTGAGCTCAGCAGAGGGAAGCAGCCAGGAGGCGGAAGGGCCCTTGGCCTGACAGGACTTAGAGATTAGCTGGCTGACCCCCAGGTTCTGGTCATACCTGTGTCAGTGACTCACTGTGTGGCAGAATCTCATAGAGTCTCAGTTTCCTCATCTAAAATATGAGGAGCATGAATTATGTGAGCATTTCCCCACCCAAATCATACCACATACCTTGGTAGACTCTCTACAAAATGCCCCAGAAGCAGGAGGCAAGAGAGAGAAGTGGATACCATCCAAGAAGGGGAGAGGAAATGAGTCTGAGGAGCAAGAATTTGACATCCATAGTCACAAACTAACAGGTGGACACAGGAGACTGTCTGGCCTGAAAGGCTTGTCCCAGAATTAGGAATCTGTGACTCTAGGTTGCTTCCTCCTTGTTATAGATAAGGAAACCAAGGCCCAGAGAAGTTCCACTCTTGCCTCAGGTCACACAGCACTTGAGTGCCTTGTCTTAGTATGTCATAAGTCTCCCAACTCCCTGCTCCTCCCTGTCAGGCTTCCTGTCCTCTTAATAGGACAAAGAGAGACAGAGGGCAGCAGGAGCAGCCTCCCTGAAGCTCAGGGGAAAGAGGCTCAGTGCCAACTGAGACCCCAGGGCCCCTTTCACCCAGGCTAGAACAGACCTCTCTCCTCCTCTGACAGCCGGCCCAAAAGAACCAACCCTAAACTCTCTCTGACAGGGCCCCAGGGAAAGTCAGATCCTTCAGACCACAGGCAACGCATTAAAAATACATGCAAAACTTTAATTAAATCACTGGATCATTAGCCTGCTACAGTATGTCCATGCACACTCTGACCAGAGGAATAAGGTCAGCCTGGAAATCATCAGGCTGGGTGAGCTGTCAGGGGCTTTCAGTGGCTTGAAACCTGGGTTCTGGGGCTGCCTGGCTTCTGCTCAGCCCAGGCCTGAAGCCCTCTGGGTCCCCATTAGTTGAACGAGGGTCCCGTCAGGGGTGTCCTCCTAAGCCTGAGGAAATCCAGGGAACATCCTTAGCCCAACTTCCCCCGACCAGTGTCCTGATGTCCTGGGAGCTAACAGCCAACTCCCAGAGGTATCAGCACTGTGTCCCCTGGGAGGTGCATGTAGTAGAATCGTGCAGCCTGAGCTAGCAGGCCACACCACGCTGCCTTCACGTGGCCACCTGGGTATAGATTTAGTCCCCCGAACTCAGTGCGGTGTGCTGACTTCCCCTGTGCGCCTCCATGAACGTAGCACAGAGCAGGAGGGACACGCCCTTGTTCCACAGGGAAGTCCTGGCCAGCACTCACGCAGGACTGACCATCATAGGCCAAGAAACCTTGTCACAGGCGGCAGGTGGCTCCTGCCACCAGCCTGCTTCAGTTGATGTACAGCCTCCGGGCATGTTATTTTCTTTTTCCATCGGTTTCTGAACTTAAACTGAAGTATTACTCTCCTAACTCATCATTGGTCAATATTAACTTCTTCTGCAACCCGTAAATCTTTTTCTCTGGGAACAAGGGTCCCAGCTGCTCCCAGTCTCCACCTCTCCCCAGGCCCCAGGACTAGGAGACACAGCAGGCTGCCGTGCACACACACGTGCATGCATGTGTGTAATGTGCACACACTCCTCCAGCCATGGCCAGCTCACTCTTAGCAGCACATCTGCAACCTCTGGGAGGTGCTCTTGCAGGCGTGCTCTGTGCCTGTTTCCTTATGGTGACAGCCAGCAGGAAGGTGCACCCAGCAGCCTCACCTGACGTCACACACGGGTGCCCACCCCAGCCCTACTACGGAGAAAGCTCTCTGACCCCCCAACTCCGCCTGGGAGTGTCATTGACAGACCTAACCAGACCTTCCAGATGACAGATTCTTTTTTTTTATTATTGTGGTAAAAAAAAACCACATAACATAAAATTTATCATCTTAACCATGTTGAAGTGTTCGGTGGTATTAAGTACAATCCGTATTGTTGTGCAACCATCCATAGCCAGAACTTTTTCATCTTACAAATTGAAACTATATTAGTTAAGCAACAACCCCCCACTTCCCCTTTACCCCAGTCTCAGGTAATCACCATTTCGCTTTCTATCCCTTTGAGTTTGACCATTTTAGGTACCCACCTAGAAGTGGTACCATCCAGTATTCGTCCTTTAGTGACCAGCTTATTTCACTTAGCATAATGTCTTCAGGTTTATCCACGTTGCAGCCTGTGTCAGGATTGTCTTCCTTTCTCCGGCCGAATAGTAGCTGTTTGTATGCATATCCCACATTTTGATTATCTGGTTGACAGGTTCATTGGTGCCACGCCACAAATTGAAAAGTGCTCAATAATAGTTGTTCTCCCCAATCACCCTTCCCACTCAGGGGCTATTTCAGGGTAGGGGCCCAGCAGATACCTGCACGCTCTGGGTTAACGTACATTCCAGGCGTCAGAACACAGAGAGGAAGGAGTAACATTTTGTTTGAGGAGAACTGTGTCTGGTTTGGGCGTCTGGTTGTTCCCTTCACCACCCAGTGCTGACTGAGCGTTCCTCAGTGTCCGGCCACTGCGTGACAGTCTCCAGAATGAGTGCACCTGCCAAGTTCTCCTCAGCTACTGGAGGTACAGTGAGGGGAAGAGCATTCCAGGTGAAGGTGTTGCCTGAATTCTGTTCCAGACCCCTCCCTGCCCTACCATCTTCCTTAGACCCTGAGAGATAAATCTTCCCTTTCCTCCCGAAACCCTCCCCTGGGGTCCAGAGGCCTGGGTGACCCCCAGGATCCCTATGGATGTGGTGAGCCTGCCTTAGTATGAACTTTGCAGTGTTCAGGCTCCATCTCAACAACCCATAGCTATCCCGCTGCTGGCTGTATAGTGCATGGCCTATAAAACATAGATAGTGTCAGTATAATCTACTAGCTGGGGGACTGAGATTTAGAGACCCTTGATTCATCATGTTCATGCCTGCTTGCTCACAGGGGGAGCGCACGCTTCCCAATCTAGGCTCACAGGCCTCCTTGGACTGAGCTCCCTCACCCACCCTCCTTCAATGCCTTTCGTTAACTATTTCTCATCCAGGCAATATGGTTAGCCGACTCCGCAGGAGGGACCTAAGGGATAGAGCCGAGGTAACAGATGGGGTGGAGAGCCGGGTAGAAAGGGCAGGAAATGATAGGGCCCAGGGGTCTATGGTCCTAGACCCCTGCTGATAGCCAACTCTCAGCCCCAGTGACGTGAGAGGAGAGTGCTCTGACAGTTCTGGAGGCAGAAGAGATGAAGAGGTGATGCCTGACTTTCTGAAATCCCCAGTCCTTCCCTGAGTGCTAGTCTCTGGACAGGGACACAGGACTAATTGTGTGTGTGCGTAGGGGGTCGGGGGCGGTCCCAACACCAGGGCAGGCCCAGGCTGTCTGCCTATAGCAAGGCTTCTCAGTCCCCAGGTTGGATTCCAGATCTGTAAAAGAGGGACATAGGCAGTGTCCGCCCAAGGGGCTGTGCTGAGGCCACAGTGGGAAATGTTGACAGTGCCAGCAACAGGGGGCCAGCTGGGCCTGGAGATCAGAGCAGGGCAAGGGGAGCTGGGCCAGAGTTCAGGTTTTGGGACCTTGGCCTCCCTACATGTGGCAAACCTCCCTTCTCCAGGTACTCCGGCCACCCCACCTACACCCCCATATATCACACTGACTCATGCCATCATGGCTGCTTTCCATGGAGTCCAACCTCGGCACGGCCTCATCCTTGGAGAGAGAAAAACTGCTAGAAAAACTGCCCCAGAGGCCTGTCAGTGCTGACCCATAAGGAAGGAGCTGCCCCTTTCTCTCGCCTTCTCTTCCAAGTACTTAGATTCAGCTGAATTTTAAAACAAGGTAGTAGTTGTTATAATTACTATTATATTTTACATTAGTGAACATTTTTAGTGCTAATTATGTGCCACGCCCCATGCTAGACGTTTTCTATGGATTCTCTCATTTCATCTTAAAAATGGCCTGGTAAGAGTTACAGATAAGGAAACTGAGTCACAGAGATATTGGTGCAGCTTCTGCTTTGTGTCAGGCTCTGGACATGGGTTCCAGAGGAGCTCATGGCCTGCGGGCTGGGGACAAAAATGAAAACCAACAGTTTACATGACTAGACAGTTGCTACATGGACCCCGTGAACGCACAGGCCTGGGGAGGAGACAGCCAGGGAAGGCTTCAGAGGGGCCACAAAGCTCGGGAGAGTCTCACCTAGTCAGCATCTTCACCAAGAACCACACAGATATCAGCACCAAGAGAAAGTGAGGCACAGAACAGCCTGGACAACATGAGGGTGGGAAGAATGGTGCTGTAGGCACAGACTGGCGTTGGCTGCTCACACCCTCCCTCCCTCTACGGCATCCGAGTCCCAGCTTCACCACAGCCTGGGAGGCTTTGCACAACTGTCGCAGTCCAGCCACGCTGCAGACCCTTAGTCCCAGGGCCACACCCACCAGGCTACCTGGACTTCTGGGTTCTGGTCCCCAGAACTTGTCAAGATCATATGCCTTGCCCCTGACCTGCTGGGGTCTAGTGGGTGCCCAGTCAGTCACCACCACCTGTGCCAGGCTCCACACTGCAGACTCATTACAACCAGCGCTTAGCACCCCAGCCCAGGTGGCACAGCCTTTCTAGGTCTCCTCTGTGGATGGGGATTGACCAGATGAGGGCTGTGCCCCTCCCAGCTCCCAGACGCCAGGATGCTAGGACGCCGCATTCTCCCCGCCCTCTCCTGCCCCAACCCCACCCACTCACGCTGGGCAGCCCCCAGTCACACACCCGTGTGGCTCTTGATCAGCTGCGGCCCCACTAGCAGCTGCTGATTGGCTTGCCTGGCTGCTGCTGTTCATTTTGTATCAGAATCTGCTGAGCCCTCCTCTCCTGCTCCCCTCACCCCTACCCAGGCAGGTGTCTGCGGTGGCCTGAGCCCATGAGCCTGTCCCACTTGGAGGTGGAGCTCCAACTGCAGATGTCCTGAGTTGCCCTGTAGCCCTCACAGGGCTCTCACTAGGCATTGCATCAAGCTGGGCACTGGGCGGGAAAGGGTGATGTGTTAAAGAGCGTTTTGCTGTAACTGTATGCAGAACGCAGGGCAGGACGGCATCCTGGCCTGGACTCTCCCTGTGCTGGGGGAAATGCACTGCCAGTTCTGCTCAGCCTGTTTCCAAGGGGATGCGGCCAGGCGAGGGCAGGCGGAGGATGCAGGGAAGTGTTCCTAACAGCAGTAAGCGCCCTACACTCCCAGGCCCGATGATGCAGGGTCACAGGAGCCGTTCTAGGTTTGCTTATAAAGGTTGACCCGCACGGCCTTCACATAGGCGCGAAGACCGAATGTGACAGTGGGCTGGAGAAGAAGCACCAGCTCTGTACTTGACACTCGCTCCCATAGCCAGGTGTCATACAGCGGGTGGCAGTGGGCTCTGGGTAGGGGGACCACTGCCTACTGAGCCCAGACCAGTCCCTGACCACGTCTGTTGCTGACGTGTTGTCTCCTGTCATTGTTTCATAGCTTAGCACGCTCTCAGAGGGCCCTAGTTTGGATAAAAAAATACATGGTCACAAACACTCTGATGAATAGGTCAGGAAGGCAACTTCAGCACAGACACCGGGTGCAGGCACCCAGGCTAGGAGGAGGAGCGTGTGTTCCCATCAAGCCCAGTGCAGAGGCAGGAGAGTAGCTCTGAGAGGGAGCCAGCAGGGAACTCGGGCCAGGAGAGGTGACGGTGGTGCTGCCAGGGCGCCTGGGAGGGTCACTGCTACCAGAGGAGGTAGCAAGTCTCAGGCAGGGGTGTCACCAGGCCTCTGTCTGACTGGACACTGTCCCACAGGGCTCAGAAGTAGTAACAGACCCAGCCGAGCGAGTGCATACTTGTGCCCATGAACACACATGTACTTATTCAGCTGGGGTGCTGCCTATGGGCACACACGTGTACACAAGTGCGTGAAGAAGTGAGCTGCTGCCCTATGAAATCACTCAGAAAGGGGCTCTGTAGTCGCTGACACATCCTCAGCAAGTTGTCACAAAGGAAGCCCCAGCCCCAGCCATTGTCCTAAGTGAAGCTGAGGGTGCCTCATTCACCTTTGGAAGGCTGACATCTTCCTAAATCAGATGGCTTTGAGAGGATAGTGAGTAAAAGGGCAGAAAGGCACAAACACCGAACTGATACTTAGACTTCCCCAGGGCAAAGACTTGTGACAGCCAGTAGGCCCAGGTACACACATGCCCCCATGCTGGGTGAGAGCAGAGGTTTGGCAAAGAGGAGCAGCAAGGGTCAGAGGGCAACGTGAAGAAATAAGGTTGCATCTGGAAGAAAATAAGGAGGATGCTAGCTTGTGAGGGCCAGGCCTGACTTGATCTTTGGGCATCCTGACTCTAAACTGAGTCCTCATCCCCTGGGGCTGGCCCAGACCCTGGCACTGGGTAGAGATGGGAAATTACTATCTGAATAGACAAAGCAGGTTGGCCTGCCTCCAGAGCTCTCACAAGCACTGCAGGGAGAGATGGTGGTGCGGTGCTGGACTGCAGAGGTCAGAGACTTCATGGATGGAAGTTAGATAGGAAACAGGAGAGGGTACATTTAGAGCAGTGGGGGGGTGGGCCATGGCAAAGAGCATTGAATGCCAAGCTGAGTAAGTTGCCATCAGGGGGAGGCACAGAAGGTTCTGAGCATGAGCAGGTCGATAAGGTAGCTCAGGCCGTGGGGTGGACTCTGAAGAAAGATCACGGTGGAAGGCTCTGGAAGCAGGACTGGAGGCATCTTCCCGGGGCCTTGGAGCAGAGCAGGCCAAGGGAGATGAGGCCCAGCTGATGCAAGGAGAAGGAAGAACTGAGGACAGCCCTGGGATTTCACGTTGGCTGCCAAGACAGATGACAGAAAGAAAGAAGCCTGATGGGGAGCTGCTCTGGGAAGAAAGATGATGGTTGGATCTTACTCATGTTGAATTTAAAGTCATAACGGAGTATGCCAGACGGTAAAGAAGGCATAGCAGCTCCACAGTGAATATGGGGAAAACGAGGTCAGGAGAAACCAAAGGGCCTCACACCCTTGAGCGTTAGCCCTTGAGACAGGGAGGTGTCCCTTCTGAGTATCCCAGCTACTCTTCCTTACTGCCTCTTCTTTTGGGGGTGAAATGGGGCACTCGGGGTCTGCAGCTTCCATCCTGCCTTCCAGCCACCAGAAGTTCAGCCAGAGGGACATAGAGGGACGCAATCCCAGGCAGACTCATTCCAGGCCCTTTCCAGGTTGATAATTACAATAGCTTCTGTTTATTGGTACCCATCATGTGTCAGATGGTTTGTATTGATTTTTTTCTAATCACCCTAAAAACCTAACAGGGAAAGCACTATTTTTATTCCCATTTTACAGATGGGAAACCCAAGGCTCAGTGAGGTTACTCTGCCCAAGTCATATAGCAGAGGAAGAGAGACTGTAGTGTGGTGCCTAGGGCTATCTGACTTCAGGGCCCAGAACCTCTCCATGTGCCACTCTTCCAAGCAGAGGAGAGCAAAAGAAGATGGGAAGAAGGGAACCAAAGGCTGTGACTGTGATTAGGTTCTGCCATTATCCTCAGAAGCTGTGGGGGCAAGACAGGAACTATGGGTCAGGAGATGACCTGGCCTCTTGTGGTGGATAGACTCTAAGGTGTCCCCCCCATAGCCCCTGACTCCTGCTGTCTATGCCTTTGTGTGAAGGCATCCCCTCCAGCATGGACGGCACCTGTAACTAGCCTCTGACCAACAGAACATGACAGAAGTGATGGGCCGTCACTCTCATGATTACATTCTGTTATGTAAGACTCTCTTGTTAGCATACTTGCTCTAGATTCCCCCTTGGTGGCTTGATGAAGTGAATGGCCATGTTGGAGAGACCCATGTGGCAAGGAACTTTGAGCAGCCTTGCTGAGGGCAGCCTCCAGCCAACAGCCAGCAGAAAGTGTGACCACTTTCTATGACCAGCAGACAGTGGACTCTGCCTACAACCTGAGAGAGCATGGAAGCAGGTTCTTCCCAGGTCAGCCCTCCAGAGGAAAGCGCAGGCCAACCAATACTTTGCTGCCTGTGAGACCCTGAGCAGAGGTCCCTGGTAAGCTATGCCTGGGCTCCTGACCCACAGAAACTGAAGACAACAGACGCATGTCTTTTTAAGCTGCTAAGTATATAGTAACTTGTTAGACAGCAGTAGAAAACTAATGCACTTGTCTTGGGAGCAGTGACAGTCTTTTCAAAAAGCTGGCACGGCCGATAGAATGTGCCTGGGGCAAGGATGGAAAGATAGCAAGGAAGGAGGGCAAAAGACATGGGGAGGTGACACTTCCCAAGACCAAACCTCTCCCCAGACACAGCCCTAGTGGAAGGACAGCTGGGTTGCAAAGTTCTCTGCAGGGACTGCTCTCCAGTCCTGAAAACTCCAAAGCCAGTCGGGACTGTCACTGCTTTCCCCCATCACTCAGGAAAGGACTGAACAGCCATGCTGTTCTCTGTCAGCATGATGGGGGCTGTCCACTGTCCTGTGGGTAATCAGCACCTTCCTGCTGAATGCCTTCTGTCACCCAGTCCTTCACAGCAACCACCCCATGACTTACCATGTGATGGCGCTCACAGAGGGTTCTCCATGGACGTGACTGACCATTGTGTGACTGTTTACAGTTCTCCATCAGGTCTATACCCTGCAGCTAGCTATCTCCCTGGCTGCTACACCCTCCCTCCGATCCCCACTCTTGAGGAGCTCAGCCATCGTGTGCTCAGGCCCCAGCTGAGAGCAGCAACAAGATTTCTCCACCAAACGAAGCACCTGATTTTTGCTCTAAAGGCCTCCTACATGGAAGCTTGGGGTGAATGGCACCCTTCTGCCTGAAGACCATTAGCTGCTTGATTCAGGGAGCTTCAGTAAAATCCACCAAAGCCAATATTTTATTCTGTTCAAGTTCCTGCAATGAACCAGAATGGACTTTCACTTGCACAGTACCACATGACCAAGCTCCAATTTTCCTTTTTTACTGAATCAGAATCTAAATCTAATCCAAAGGCTATATCTGAAAAAAAAGAAGAGATAGAGGAATGAAGGGAGGCAAGGAGGGAAGAAGGAAGGAAAGAAAGGAGAGAAGGAGAGAGGGAGGGAGGGAGACCTAAAATAAACGATGGATTGCATTTTCTGACATTTGGGCTCAAAGAAAACCAAGTATAAAAAGTGTTCTTTACACCAAGCCTAAACTGAACTAAAACTTATTTCTGCCCAAGCCCCTGGCTTGGTTTTCCCAATTAGAAGGGAACAAGATGGTGTAAGATCTGGAATCCACACTGCTGTCCCCCTTCCTATCAGAAGTATCCATGACTGAGTGCCAGCAGTGGCGAGGCCCGGAGTCAGGATGTGGACCTCCCCAGGTCTTGGGCCTTCCTCTCTTCCTCAGGGCTGTACCGTGAACGCAGGGTGGGGGAGCCCCTTCTTGCTGCACTTGGCCTGAGCACAGGCTGGCAGGGCAGTGTTGCCCCAGCAAGCTCAGGAAGGTCTGGCCTTGAGGGTGGCCCAAGAGACCAGAAATAAGTGCTGGGTCTGCAAGGGGGAGTCAGGGTGGGATGGGGGTGTGCTGGTTAAAGAGTCCAAAGGCCTGAGCTAGAGCAGTTCTGGTGGCAGTTAACCCTAGGACCTTGGGTGGATCACATGGGCCCTTCTAATCCTCATTTTCCTCATATGTGAAAAGGGGATGGCATCCCCTTGCCTATCTCATAGAGCTATTGTGAAAATCAAAGGATAGGGCGCAGGGTTGTTACTGGGAAGGCTTGCAATTCCAACCAGGCATCCCATTAGGGCCTCACTTAAAACTTCCTCGAGTGGAATGAGCTATAAGATTCTCATTCCCTCCTCTCCCTTCCCCTGCAGGTGATGGAGGCAGGGGAGGAGGAAAAGGAGCAGAAGGCCTGGGGGATGGTGAGGGGAGAGAGGCCAATGCCTGTGCCCTGCAGCCCCACCACACCACACCCCAGCAGGAGCTGATGGCTGGAAGCTAGGGAGAAGTTGGAGATGAGATGGGAGTGGACAGGGTAGCAGGAGGAGAGGGCTGGGTTAATGAACTATGGATTGAGTGGACCAGGAGCTGATTAGCTCTGGCACTGGGCTTTTCCTGAGCAGAGGCAGCAGAATCAATACTAATCCCTTGATCCATTTAGGGGTTCCTGCGGATCTCTGGGACAAATCCGTGCCTCCCTTCGATGGGGGAACTGCCTGGAGCTGGAGGGTAAAGCTGTAGCCTTGACTAGCATCCTTCCTGCTCTCTTAAAATTTCCCCCCTTCTGCCTCCTGTTGCCACATCCCTGCTGCCATGCTCAGAGGCTGGTACCTTCCCTAGCCCCCAACCTCCTCACCCTCACTCCAGCCGGGCCTGGCCAGTGGATCAGTGGACCTGACTATGTTCCTCCACGAGGAGGCTTGAGATCTGTTCATCAGCCTCAGGGGCACTCAGGCTCCTGAATGACAGAGGCTTGCTTTTTTTCCTTCTCACAGACAACAGAAGCTCTCTTAACCAGCCTCCACTTGATCCCTTGAGGGGCTGAGAACATTGACCGTTCTCTCTTCCACCCATCAAGCACCCTAACGGGTGCCTGTGCAGGTATAATGCCAGCTCTCGCCTCTGGGAGCCTGCTCCTGCTCACAGCAGTTGAGCCGCATGCTAGCCTACAGGCCAAGGGTCTGTAATGTTTATTTCCAACGTGTTTTCAAAGGCCATGCTTGTGATCCTCACCATGGAATATTATATAAAACCATGAAACATAAGCTGGAAAGAAAGAAATGTGTTGTTTCTATAAAAATTAAATTAAATGCTCTCAAAAAACTTTGTAAGGTGAATCTAGAGAAAAAGTTGTCCAAATTAGGTGAAGATTGGGAGGAAAAGCCATAAAAATTCTAAAAGATTCTGCACTCAGATTGCACATCAAGTGTCCTTCAGGTCTTGGATCACTTTAAAGAAATCAACAGGAGATCACAGGCATTGCTCTATGGCCAGGATGATGCCAGAAACACCAAGCAAAACTCCCCCAGCTGACTATTGGCCCAAGCAAAGGCCAAGGTCCTGTGTGGAGAAAGCAGAAGTGCTACAAGCTAGCCGGTGATGAGTGGTTTGGATTTGGGGAAAATGACCTCGTATTGTGCAATGATAGGGAAACATCATCCGCTGAGCTCTTGGCTCCTTAATTGTTACTTAAATTGAAACATGCATGGTATGCATGTGTAATTTTGAAGGATTCTTCACTTTAACAGACCCCCTTGGCTAACCAGTTAACTACTGTTGCCAGTCATATTGGGTAATACTCAGTATAGGATATGTATTGCCAGTGGTATCCTGCAGAGACAGTGACTTAGCTGGTTTCTGAGCTTGTTTTTGATTGACCTCCATCACACACACACACTCACATGCACGCACACACACACATGCACGCACACACACTCACATGCACGCACACACACATACTCACATGCACGCACACACACTCACATGCACGCACACACATGCACACACGCACACACATGCACTCACACACATGCATGCACACACATGCACGCACACACACTCATGCGCACACACACATGCACTCACACACACATGCACTCACACACACTCACATGCACTCACACACACACATGCACACACACACACACACTCACATGCACACACACAATCTTTGCCACATCACACATCAGCCTTAGCTGTATTGAGTCCCTCCTTCCCTCTGGGTCGGGAGGTGCTGGAAGGAAGCCCCTGCCCCTTCTCCCACACTGCCTGCTGCGTTGCCCATGGAATCTAACACAGTGCCTGCCCACTACAGATCCTGAATTACTATTTGTTGAATGGAATTAAATAAGCCTCCTCTTCAATAACTAGGGGCATTGAAAAGTTTGAACACATGTAGACCCAGAAGAAAGCCTTTCCATGCATTTGGAGTTGTCCAGTCTTGAAGCCAATCTCACGGGCCCAGCCTCTCTTGACAGGCTGATTGGCTCTGCCCCAGCCTTGGGTACATCAGAACCCTCCCATCTGAGTCCAGAGACTTTCTAGTTCTCATGTACAACTCATGACACCCTAAAGCCCTTAGACAAATTCCTATTACTGGGTCTTTCCAGTCATGGCCAATCTCTGTGAGTAATTGGCCATCAAATTATGACCGACTTCCATGGAAAACTGTCATTTTCAGCCTCTTGCCTTGACTTTGGCTTTGACTTGCCCACCTGACCCCCACTTTTCTCACAGAGGACATTTCTTCATCCTCATGGAGTCCTAACTGTTGCTAAACTGGCAGAACTGAAAATTCATTTGAACTTTCCCAATCCAGCTTCCATATTTTAAAGATGAAACTATAGGCCAAGGCAGACAAGCAGTGGGACCCCAGTCCCCAGGGGAGAGCCGGCCAGAATACTGCCCAGGCCACTTCATCCCCACCTCCTTACCACTGCCTCCCATTGCTCTGCTCCTGTTGCCAAATGACCATCCTGCCCTTGACCACACACGCTCCACCCACAGTGTAGCCTTCCTCTATGTCCAGTAGAGGCTTCTGAGAACACCCAGGGGAGTGGTAGCGCCTCCTCATGTCTGCACTTGCTGAGGGACAAATGATAGTTGAGGCTGGTCACAGACATGAGTGACCACAGCAGACCCTGGGACCCCACACTCATTCATGCCTGCAGTTTGCTGTGAGCCACGCCTGGCTGCCTCTACCCGACTTCCCCAAGCATCTCATTCTCCCTGAGCTTGCTCCTGCCCCTCTCCTGGCTTCTGGGTGTGGCCAAGCCCCTCCTCCATCTGGGTGTTGATTCTTCTGCCTGCTCTCACCAAAGGCCCAGGGCAATTCTGGGGTCTGTGGCAGATACAGCCCGCGACCATAGAGAAGGTGCTGCCATTCCTCCAAGGTCCAGGCAGAAGAAGTAGGCTGTGGCAAGGTAGGCACCCTCGTCTCGGACTTGAACCTCAAATCTGGAGTTGGGGTAGGTGCAGCCCCCTCTCTGCCCCAGGCCCTCCTCCAGGTCTCCCCAACCCAGCTCCCTCAGCCCCAAGCCCGATTTCCCCAAAACCCACCCCCTGATGGCCAGCTGCCTTTCTCCAAGGCTGGGGCCTCTCTCTGTTCTGCTTAATAACTGCCTGGTAATTAGCTTCACGATTTCGCTACTATGCTTATAATAGCCTCCATTAAAGTTATGGGATTTTCAAGCCGTAATGGCTTCCAGAGTAATTAATGCACAACTGGGTTTATTGCTAAGTTTATTTTTAAAGCTTTTCTCCCTCATTCCCTCCTCCCTTTCCTTTCTAGATGTTTTGAGCAAAAAACCAAAATGGGACACAACTGTTTCTCCATGGCCCCCTTCCAGCCTTGCCCCCATCTACTCCCACCACCTCTCCCCCCGCCTATCCCCCTTCCCGCTCCTGCCTCGATGGAGGTACTGGGACAGCAGTAGAGGCGGCTTTCATGGAGGAGGGTGGCTCTAAGCTGGGGCTTGTTTGTGTCCCTGTGATCACTCCACACCTGACCAGGTTCACGGCTCTGGGGTCTAGAACCTCCCTTCTGATGCACCTAACAGCAGCACTGGACCAAAGAGCCTGGATTTATGTCTGTCTCCACCATGTCCTGGCTGTGACCTCAGGCAAGCTACTGACCCGCACTGTCCTCAATGAATTCCCAGTGAAACAGTGACAAGGACAACACGTCCCACCCATCGTTGTTGTGATATTGAACATGAACTGTTGAGTGTCATCTTCGGACACAAGTGCTACCTAACAGCTATTATTACTAAGGACAGCCCAGCAGGCAAGCAGGAAGCCGACAGGTGCCAGAGGTAGAGGCATGGAATAGAGACCGTCCAGAGAAAAAGAGGGGAAGGCAGCTAAGTGAGTGCACAACAGTAGGCTGGATGTGCACACCCACTTGGCATGCAGCTCACCTTGCCATTGCTTTCTCCATCTGGGGCTTAGAACCGTCTCCAAGATGACGGGCATTTGAAAAAGCTCCATTGGGAGGCACCGAGAACCCACAGCACATCTCTCAGCCGGGCCCGTCAACAGCTCTCCTGTCCTCCATCAAACGTGGCCTAAGATCAGCGAACCAAGCCAAGGCCTTGATCAGCCCTTTGCCGCCCTGTCCGTGGCCTTGGAGTGGGGAGTAGGGCCAGAGCTAGAAGTGTGGCATGAGGTGACTCTGCTTCCCCACACTCAGCACATGAGACCCAGACAGGTATCCTGGGCTGGGACACTGGGCTCTGTCACCTATTGGGGCCATGGAAGAGGAGTTTGTAGGAGACAGCATACACTCCCCAGGCTTATTTTTCCTGCTGTGTACCCCTACTGTTGGTCTTTGCCTGTAACCTTTACCCCCAGTGGGCCTTGCATTCCCCTGTGGAGTGAGGGACAGCCTGACTACATCTGCCTACCAGGAGACTGTGGAGCCAGAGCAGGCCTTGGATGGTGGGGTGATGGGGGCTTGCTGGCTGACCCAGGAGACCACAGTGCTCTTGACTAGAATACCTGCTTCTTTCACAAAATGTCTGAATTCTCTGGTGAGAGGACTCAACAAGCAAAAGAGAACACATTGTTTCCAAATGTGGAGGAACAAAACTCCTCCTGGCCCATAGTTCTAGCCTGCCAGCAATGAGAAGCACGTACTACCTGGGGACAGCGGGACTCTGAGGGTTTCACTGTTGAGTGCTGGCATGTGCATCACGCATGGTGCTCAGCACAGAAGTAGAAATGAGGAGAATAGGATGTTACAATTTCCCTGGTGGTCACAGGGCTCTGTGCTACTCTCCTTGTCACATGAGAGAACAAGGCCCAGGGGAGGATGCTGCCTGCAGATCCTCTGCACAATTGAGGCAATTTGAGCAAATCCATCCTCTTCACAAAGGCTACCTCTCCTGGGGTCCGTGCTGCCACCACTTTGAATGCTGTCTCCCCAGGATGCGGCTGCCGCCATCAGAACCACCTCTTCTTGCTGACACCCAGCTCCGGTGACCAGTGCTCTGTCCTGCACGGAGTGGGTGTTCCACAAGAATCTCCTGTTGACATCAACAAAGGGAGGGCACTTGCAGCATTTCCTCCTCAGGCCTGTTCCCAAGGCATCTCTTGTTTGTCCTCAAAGGAACTTATCCCAATGCTGACCCCTTTATTCAGGCTATGAAAAAAACATCTGGGCCCACACATGTGGACAGCACAGTAGCTAACATGTCTTGAGCACTCAATATGTACACATCAAGTGCCATCCTAAGGGTTTTATGGGTGCTGACTTGCTTAATTCTCAGAACCACCTTGTAAAGTAGGTACTGCTAGTACTCCATTTCAGAGATGAGAAAACTGAGACATGGAGAGTTGCTGTAATTTGTCAAAAGCCGTATGCCTTGTTGGTGGCAGAGTTGGTGTTTAAACCAAGTCAGGTGTGTCTGAAGTCTGTGCCCTTAACCTCTGTGCCCTGCTGAACACACAGAGTGCGGCAGTGCCCCACGATTTCTGTGGGTGGCAGAGGTTCACTTCACCCAGGCAGACAGGGAGAAGTGGTCCTCAGGGAGATGGCAGTCTGGCTTCCGTTACAAAAATCCCAATGCTGTGTGTCCCAGAGCTGGGCCAGGCCCTTCTGTACGTCTGTCCCCCACCCAGGTCTCTGGCCATCCTCTTCTGCTCTCTCTTACAGGTGTGCACTTCGCAAGGTTCCTGACCGTGCTCCTGAACAGTCACCCCTTCTCTGACTCCGGTCAGGCTGGACTCCGCAAACCTGCTTCCGCAATGGGTGGGTTGTGAGCGCTGGTAAGACCTTCTAGCCAACATTGGGCTTCTCTGCTATCCCTGTGCCTAGCCTGTCCAGCCCATTCCTATTCTTTTCTCCCCTGTGCTTGTCACTGTCTGCTGCCACCACTTCTGGTGTCATCCCTCTCCTGACCTTGCTGCTGCTCAGGTAACGAGGAGCTGTGGACCCAGCCAGTCTTGGAGATGCCGAAAAGACGGGACATCCTTGCGATCGTCCTCATCGTGCTGCCCTGGACGCTGCTTGTCACTGTGTGGCACCAGAGCACCATTGCACCTCTCCTCACTGCACACAAGGGTGAGCCCCCACACCCAGCCCCAGCCCTGTCCCCAGCCAAGCTTCAGTAATAAGAGTGAGCACAGCCAATGCTGATGGAGCTCTTATTTTCATTTACCAGGCAGCTGCGAGGAACCATAAAGATGATCCAGGTCAATGACCTGACCCTTTTGGGAGTCTTAGCCCCTTTGGAAATCTGATGAATGCTACCACACACATGCACAACTCTGCGTCCAATTCCAGGACGTGCAAGAACTGGGAGCACTCAGCAGTGGTGGGAGGGATGGCTGGAGAGAATTCTTGGCCTATACTGGGAACAATATATTGTTTGCCCCTCTTTTCCTGGTTAGGCAGTCCTGATCTAGTCCTACCGGGTACAAATAGACCAAGCCAGAGGAAAAGTCCCATGAAGCACTTATGGGAGAACTGGGGTTAGAACCGGCTTCTCCTGGCTCTGGATCCCGAGCTTTCCCCTCCACCAAGCTGCCTTTCCCTCTCACTTCGGGACTCCCTACACCCCCAAAACCTGCCATGTGACCCACCTCTCGCCTGCGCCTTCATGCCTTAGTCTTTAGGCACTCCACACACATAAGTCACTCCACACTTAGAGCCTCTCTTCCTGACAGTTACCCTCTCCTCCCAACTCCAAAATCTCTCTTTGGTGCTTTTCACTTGTTGTTCTCCTACAACTACATCATCCCAGATGGGTTAAAGCTACCATGTATGAAAAGACGTGCTATCAGGTGGCTTCCATTCTTGGCAGCCCTCTAGAGTCAGAGATGTCAGGCTGTTTTGCTAAGCACTGATCTTACTGCCTTGGATGAGGAATTTGCATCTGTCTCCCCAGAGCATGCCAAGAGGGACTGAATGGAAGCTGCAGTGGAATAGTTAAGGGTCCCTGGGAGCCCTTTATGACTCGAAAGTTGAAGAAGCTCTGCAGCCGACGGAAGGGTTCAGCCCATCTGTGGCCAAGTCTAATGAATGGAGGACTTTCCCAGGGTGCAGATCCACCCGTGTGGCAGGATTTTAGTGGCAAAAAAGTGGGGAAAATGGCTGTAAATCTCCTCCCCAGGCCTCAGCTTCCAAAACTTTACTGACCTTAGGATAAATTAATCTTTATATATCTCAGAATCCTGATCACTCCTTCCTGTTTCCCCAAAGTTGTTCTCTTCTCACCTTTTGACCCAAAAGTTCTCCCAAAAGTCACCTTTGATCAACTGCATCTTTGCCAGTCTTCTGCCCTTGTACTTCCACACCCGTGACATCGTATCCACGGCCCGGGGAGCAGGCTCCTAGCTTGTACTGTGTGTCTTGTTGTGCCGCCAGCCTGTGTGAACTCCCTAGGGCCTTCTGGGTTCAACTGTGTCTCTTCCCAGAGCGCACATCAGACTTCACACAAGCACCCCACACACTCCACACGCGAACGGCAGCAGTGAGAAGGAAGAGAGGTGACTGGCTGATTCACAGCGTCCTCTCCATGATGGCACTGCAACCCTTCCATGTAATTGCTCATTTTGTCCGTAGTTGCATGAAGCCATGCAGAAGCGGGGCTGGCTACTGTCCTGTGGCCATTATCACTTCCTGCTGAGACGGTGTGAGAGCAGTGAGGAACACACAGCGCTTCGAACGGAAAGTGATAACTTGGAGAGAAGGGGCTTATTAAGAATGACTACCAATGGCCCTGATTTCTCCTCTTGATAGGACTCCTACTTCACTACATGGGAAAATGTCCAGCATGTAAGGAAAAGCTTCGTAATGAGAGTTGCCCCAATTGGAGCAGGCTGCCTTCAGGAAGAAATGGGTCCCCCTGCCTGGGAGTGTTTCACTATAGATCAGGCCCTGCAAGTTTTCACACAACATCCCTCATGGTGTCTTTGTGGAGCTATGGGTAAACATTAACTGAGTTCTAGAATAGTCAGGGTCGGGGGTGGTACACTTTGTCCCCCAGGTGGTCAAATGAGTATTTCCAGAAAGCGCAGTTTATTGACATCAAACCAGCAGAAGAGCTAAAACAGGTCTCCATCCTGTCCTTTTGTGTCTACCAAAATGTAGGAACATCTACAATCAGAAAGGACGGGTTCAGGATTCAAAATTATCTTGACAACTATGGCAAAACCCTGGAATAAAATGTAGCAGTTAAGTATCAAATTCTGCACCATGATTCAACGGACAGATTGCATAAGGCCATGAGGGGAGAGACCCCACTTGACTAGAGGGTTTGTGAAAAATCAGAGTGAGCTAACCTCACACTCTTCTGAGTCCAGTGTGCTGTGCCCAGGAAAGCACTAACCCTGCTCTTGGGCACAGCAGTGTCTACCCCACAGGATGGCAGTGCCACCGTGGTCTGAAAACTCAATGCCATGTAGAGCAGTGAGGTCAGCTCTGGCCAGATGAGGATTCACCAGGGTGATGAGGGTCACACATTTTGTCATATAAAACCCAACACAGTTAGGAACCGAGGATGCATCTTGGAATCTGGCCAGCTGCACTCAAGTAGCTACAGAGCTGTTCAACGGAGGAGGAGGCAGAGGTCATCTCTTTGTCAAATGGGGAGTCAGAACTAGAATTCCTGGGACGCAGCCATCACCATTAGCTCTAACAGAGAGAGCAGCAGGCAGGGATCCGATTACATTCCTGAGGAGGAGCAGAGGGCAGGTTTGCCTTGGCAGGGAGGGCGGTATCCTGCCCAGTCCCTGAGGCCAGAGAGCTGGTGGTGCTCGAGTCCCCACACTGCCTGTCTCCCAACCCACAGATGACAGCAGTGACCCCCGGCGCAGCACACCACTGGGCACGGACCCCAGGGAGTACTGCATGTCCGACCGCGACATCGTGGAGGTGGTGCGCACCGAGTACGTGTACACGCGGCCCCCACCGTGGTCTGACACGCTGCCCACCATCCACGTGGTGACGCCCACCTACAGCCGCCCCGTGCAGAAGGCCGAGCTCACACGCCTGGCCAACACGCTGTTGCACGTGCCCAACCTGCACTGGCTGGTGGTGGAGGACGCGCCGCGCCGCACGCCACTGACCACGCACCTGCTGCGCGACACGGGCCTCAACTACACCCATCTGCACGTGGAGACGCCCCGCAACTATAAGCTCCGTGGGGACGCCCGTGACCCGCGCATCCCACGGGGCACCATGCAGCGCAACCTGGCCCTGCGCTGGCTGCGCGAGACCTTCCCCCGCAACTCCAGCCAGCCCGGGGTGGTGTACTTCGCTGACGATGACAACACCTACAGTCTGGAGCTCTTTGAGGAGGTGAGAACAGGGCAGAAGGCAGGGGAAGGTGTGGGAGGACTGAGGGCCTGGGGTGTGGGAAATGGAGGTGCTCCTGTGGGGGGGCCTGTGGGTAGGGACACACAGGGACACTGTCACAGGAGGGGATGCCAGGCTGGGGTCAATATAGACTGCAGGGAACCAGGGACGGGATGGAAGGCCTGGCTGCAGGCCTCAGCAGCCCGCCTGGTGAAAACGAAGGAAGTGATGTTGGGGTTCCTGGACCACAGTCCTGGCCTTTGAGGCATGGTCTGAATGAGGTGTGGACCAGTTTCAGTGTCCTTGGAGTTTGTGAGTCAAGGGATTCTGGGGGAGGGAAAGGGGTTGTGTCAGACTCGACATTGGGAAGACCAAAAGATTTTGTACCAAGGGAGAAAGCGGCAGCAGGGCATGTGGAGAGGGGGGAGATGAGCTAGTTTGAGAGGTCAGGCTCCTCTGCAGACGCCCCCCACGGGAATGCATCTATAGGCAGGGTGGCCTGGGTCCCCTGGCAGGGCTTCAGATGTGTGCACACAGTTAACTGAAGATTCCATGCTCCGTGTGGACACGCATCGCTCCCTGTCAGCAGTCCCAGGTGTCCTCACTCCAGGTCCCCCTTGTAGATGCGCAGCACCAGGAGAGTGTCCGTGTGGCCTGTCGCCTTCGTCGGCGGCCTTCGGTACGAGGCCCCACGGGTCAACGGGGCAGGGAAGGTGGTCGGCTGGAAGACAGTGTTTGACCCCCACAGACCATTTGCAATAGATATGGCTGGATTTGCGGTCAACCTGCGCCTCATTCTACAGCGAAGTCAGGCCTACTTCAAGCTGCGTGGCGTGAAGGGAGGCTACCAGGAAAGCAGCCTCCTCCGAGAACTTGTCACCCTCAATGACCTAGAGCCCAAGGCAGCCAACTGCACCAAGGTAAGGCCTTCAGCAGAACTGAAAGCTGTAATGCAAGCATTTCCAAGCCCATTCAGACCCTCCCTGCAGATCAAGGAGCAGGAAATCAAAGTCTCAAAACAGACTTGCAAAGAAGATCCATGCTTCCTAGAACACCCTACTGGGAAGGCACTTTATCACCTGTCAGGCAGCCACACTAAAGACAAGCACGGAAATGGAGAAGGTAGTGATCAGAGAGACAGAGGCAAGGATTGAGTCCCCTCCGTCACCTCAAAACAGCTGGGCTCCATGACCTCCCTGCCAAACACATGTATGTGTGTACACGCACATGCACAAACACATACTGCTCCTAGTTTGAACTTCTCCAGCGAGGGCCTGGGCTATCAACCTGAAGGCTCCCGAACAACTTTCTCTGTCTCTGGAGAGAACTATTAAGAAATGCAGGGGAGGATGAGAAGCAAGGGGAAATCTTAGAATGTCTCTATTTTCCGTAACTGCAGACTTTGTTTCCAATAGTAATTTTTAATGAATCATATGTACAAACAGCAAGAGTGAGGGGATAGATAGAAATAAAGAACAATGGAAAAAAATTGATGGGAACAAGGGCAGAATGGGAGGGGGCAGGAGAAATACTTGCAGAGTATGGTGGGAGCAGGGAGGTGGCAGGGTAAGGTCAGAGCGACTGCCCCATATTGTTTTGTGTCTCTGGACGCACAGATCCTGGTCTGGCACACACGCACAGAGAAGCCAGTGCTGGTGAACGAGGGGAAAAAAGGCTTCACTGACCCCACTGTGGAGATCTGAGCCCCAGGATACAGGTACAGTGGGGACAAGGGCGGCGATGCATTGGGCAGGAGCACACCAAATTTGGACCCAGAATAAATCCGCCGAGGGATAATGCCAGGAAGCATCAAGGAGACATAGCTGAAGTCCCCTTCCCATTGTACTATGTGGAAGGTAACAGGAGCTAACTTTCCCCACACAGCTAGGTCCTTCTGCTACCAGCTCCTTGACAGGCCTCTCCTTCCAGACACCGCCTGATGACAACTTCCTATCATTGCTACTATTGTTCTGGCCATCATGCCTGTCCCATTGCAAGGCACTGTTATGTACATTCTCTCACAGGCGGTCTTGCCCTGTGGACTCCTCTGCAGTCATGCTGCTGTGAAAAGGACCCACCCCGCACTCACTGCCTCTACCTCATCCAGCATGTCCATGTGGCTCTCCGTAGTGACAGTGTAGTACAGTGAAGAAAGCATGGGCCCCAGAGCCTGATTCAGTTCCTGACCTAACACTTTTCACTGTTTGACGTTTTTTTCTCTAGGCCTCAGTTCCTTCATCTGTATAATGGGTTGTTGAGGGTACCAAGGACAATCTCTGACACATAATAAGTCCTACATATGTGTTACTGTTGTTATTTGATTCTTTAAAACCCTCTATTTACATGGTCCACAGGATCTATCTACATTTTAGAGGTAAAGAAATGATGTTCAGAAAAGTTAAATGAAATGAATTGTGCCAGCTGATTGGCAAAGCCAGGAATTTTCTCTGGGCATTTCTATGACCTTGTCACAGACGTGGGAACTCAGACAATGGGACACATGTGAACTCTGGCCCCGGAGTTTAGTGTCAGTTTCTGTGTCACGTTTGTCGATGCCCTGCCAAAAGGGGACAGCAGGGTGTCAGTCTACCTGTTTTGCCCCCTGAACTTAACAAATCAGCTGGGCCAGTGCCACAAAAATGCACCAGTACTGAGCCATATGCCCTGCCTCCTACCCTTACCGGGTCCCTGGAGGAATCTGCCTGCACCCACCCCTCATAAGGGGTCCACAGAGGACTCTGGGGGGTGGGTTCCTTGCAGCTCCTAGGTGACCCCTGTTAGGGGCTCAGAGTTGAGCGGCTTAACCAGACTGGGCACTCCCTCACCCACCTCACCCATTGCTCCTCTCCCCTTCACAGGAGCCTCCCTCTCAGACCCTGTTCCTGGCCTTCCATCCTCTCCCCACGGCTGATGGTCCCTCCAAGGCAAACTCCTAAGGAATGGCCATCACCCTCCTTTCTGTTCTGGGGCTTCAGAGAGAGCCCAGCCCGATGCCAGGACAAAGGACGGAGAACCTAAAGCACAGAAATCCCACACCTGTTGTTCTCTTCCATCCAGCGTGACCAGGGCCCAGCTGCTAGCCAAGCACCCCCAGCCCGTGCACCGGTGCCCCAGTACGCCTCCCCAGAGCTTCCTGTACCAACAGGCCTGCAGGAGCAGACTCATGGGCACCCAGGCCCCAGAGTGATGTCGAACTGGGAGGGAGGTGCAAAGACTCAGCAGTCAAGTAAAGGGTGGCCCTCCACACCACCCTGCTCCTGGGGCCTAGCACGGCCACACAGGCCAGCCAGCCAGAGAATCCTGAAGACCAGAGAGCAGTCCCCGCCCAGGAGCGCCCCTCCTCTCCTCAGAGAGTTGCTCCCAAGTACACATGCCTCTGTGGCTTTCCCCTAGTTCCTGTTTCCAGAGTATAAGGCTGTCTTTGATCCCAACGGGCGACCAGCCCTGCATGAGGGGAGCCTGGGTCTGCCAACAGGCTTTCCCTGTACCTCAGTACCTCATGCTGTGGTGGGAGCAGAGCCCCTTTCACCAGCCCACGCCTCTCAAGCCTGCTCCTTGCAGCACTGAGAAGCAGGTGGGCCCTCAAGCCAGCACAGGTCATGGACTGAACTGGACTAAGGCCACGTGGGTCCCTGTCCCCACATTGCCTCCCCACTGCCCACTGGGCTCTAGGACCCCTTGCCTGGGCTGGAGTAGGGAGGGCAGGAGCCCTCTTCCTGAAGCTCTTGAGAACCACAGACCTCAGTGGCTCGAGTGAGCAAGGGGCAGGCGAGGCAGAAAGAGGAGGGAGGCAGGGGCAACTCCAAGACTCTTTCCTGCCCCTGGTTTGAGGGCAAGGGACTTTGCATTAGCAGAGGGATTGATGGGAAAGGAGCAGAGATCATTTGGACACTGAGGAAAGGAGACCTGAGCACACACTACTTTGGAAATTATTCTATTTTAAACACAAAATGGGAAAGAAAATCTCCCTTTTCTCTAAGTGTGCAGCATGCAGGGCGAGCCTGCCTGAGGTCCAGCTGCACCCTTTCCCCAACAGAGAAAGAACAGTGCATGTGCTGCCCCCTCTACCAGCAGGAAAGTGTGTCCAGTGCTCTAGGGCACTGAAGAGGCCCCTGGCTTTCTGACAGGACAGGGCCTTCTGGTGATTATCTCTTATGCTCCTGAAAGTTGGAAGCACAATTTTCCTCCCAAGTGGAAGAAAAGGAAAGATCTGAGCCTACTGAAGAGGTGTTTATTTTTTAACCGCTAACAGCTCCCACTCCCTTTAAACTCACAGGACCTGTCTGAGGACCACTAAGAACCCACTCCTGGGTGGGAGGTGGGGTAGGACTCAGTCTGGCGACCTAACATGCAAAACATAGCATTGACTGCCTATTTTGAAATGGATTGAACTTCCCACAGTAGTCAGGAACCCATCCAATGGGATCATATCCCTGAGAACCCTGAGCCACCTTGCAGTGCGTTCCCCAACCTCTTAACGTTTTCGATGGTTGCTTTGGAAATCAATCCCTCAGAATCAAGTGGCATGGCATGAGAGAGAAGGGAGGAGGTGGACACAGGGCAATCATCAAATGAGTGAATTTAGGCTCAGGCATTCCACTGCCTCCTCACCAAAACCAGCCCTGAATGCTCAGGTCAGCTTGGCTGGTCTTAGGCCACCTTCTCAGCCAAATTACCCAGGGCTCATTTTCAGGAAATTGATAATGAACAACAAAATGGGGTATTCTCATTCTCTCTCTCTCTCTCTTTTTGGCAAATGCTAGTTGAGTTGTTTTCACCTAATATCCTCTCTTAGCTGCATGTGTATTTATTTATAATTATAACCCTGGTGGACTGCAGCTTCCATCTGTGTTGGGAATGAGTTTGTTATAAATCAGAATTGGGTCCATGACTACAATTTGCTTTCCAAACTCAGTCTGTTCCCTGCTCCCCACCATAGAGGAGTGAGGCGGGGGGCTAGGAGTCCCAAACAGAGTGGGGGGAGGATGGAGCCCATGCAGCTGCACCATCTGGTCTGTTTTAATTTAACTATTTAATTTGTTTTTGGAATTAAAAGTCAAATATGGTTTTTAACAGTCATAATCCTCCTCAGCCCTGCTTTATTTTATTCTCCTATATTGCTTTAACCAGCCAATAAGTATTTATTTGTCAGGTGCCTGCTATGAACAAGCATTATTCTAGGAGCAGCACGGAGCAGTGAAAAACCAGAGCATTTGTCTTCATGGAGCATGCCTTCTCTTGAGAGGACCTGGATGGACAATAAACAGATCTATAGTGTTTTAGATGTGATCTGGTCTAAGGACAAGAATGAGGCCAATGGGGGAGACAGAGGGAGAGGACCTGATCCCTACACAGGGTGGCCTCCCTACACAGAAAGGCCTCCCTGATAAGGTGACATTTGAGCCCATGAGCAGCATGCAGACATGTTGTTATCTGGGTCGGGGCATTCCAGAAAAGAGAAATCTGTCCCCAGTGGTGATGGGGGAGTGGTTAGCATGTTTAAAGACCAGCAAAAAGCCAGTATGAGTACAACAACTGACTGGGAAAGGTGGGAGGGCATCAGTGGTGGGAGATGGGATGGACATGGGATGGGGGTGGGCACGGAATATGTTGGTTGGCCCTGGGCACCAGGGTAAAGCTTTTGGCTTCTACTGTGAGTGAAAAGCGAAGTCATTGGAGGGTTTGAAGCAGAAGACCGATATAATCTAATTGGCCTTTTAAAAGAATACCTCCACTTTCTGTGCTGACAATAAACAAAGAGGGTGAGCAAAGGCAGGCTAGGGGTGGTGACTCTTGCAATAATCCAGGCATGGGATGACGGTGAGTTGGATGAAGGTGAAAGTTTTAGGGCAAAGAGAAGTGGTCAGGTTCTGGATGTGTTTAAGAGAGACAGCCAAGAGAATTTGCTGATGGATTGGATGTTGGATATGAAAGAAGAGAGCCAAAAGTCATCTGAAACACAGAATAGAATGGCCAGTTCCTGATACAGGGCAGAGTGCAGGAGGGATGATGTGGGATAACTGGAGTTTGGTGTCACGTGTCACATGCCCATTAGACACGTGCAGGAGAGAAGGTGAGTAGATGGCGGCTAGTATACCTGGAGCTCAGGTGAAGATGAACATTGGAGAGTACAAGTGTCAGACTGTCTACAAGCCCCAGGTGGATGAGTCTACCGCAGTGAGTGGACAGAGGGAAGAAGCCCAGGGAGTGGGTCTGGATCCAGCAGCATTTAGAGGTTGGGGTTATGAAAAGGAGTCTTCAAGAGACTCTGAGATGAGGCCATCCAGTTGGGAAGATCTGGACTAACCGTGAATAAGCTCTGGAAGATGATCTCTGCCAAGGGGCTTTGACAGAGAGAAACTGCAGGGCTATTTGGCAGGTAAAGTCAAGAACAGTAAGTTGGTACAGGAGGCTCTTCCCCCCTGAGAAAGGGCCAATGCATCCCAGTGCAGATTTGCTTAAGAGAGTAATTTGAGGGGATTCTTCACTTTACAAAAGGATTCACTGTAAGATTCCTTTAAATACCAGTTCCTGGTCACATTTTCCAACAGAAGCCAACTTACATACAACTTTGTAGAAGCACACTTTGGTGTAAAGGGAGGAGCAGCAATACTGCTCCCCAGCGCTACTCATGCACCCAAGTAGTCCTGGTCTCCTCCACGCCTTAGCTCCGTGCTTTCTGTTCCAAAGCAGTTCAAGAATAGCTGGTGAGTTTGGCCAAGACTGGGGACTTTGCCTCATTTGGCCACCCAGCCATCGTCCATGGAGTTCACTTTAATAAGCTTCACTTCTCTGCCCAGCCCCCTATGACTCTCTGTCCTTGACCCAGCTCAGCTGTCGGGCCAAGGGGCTGCACAACACAACTGTCCCCAGTACGGAACCCTTTCCTTAGCGAAGCACGGGATGCAAGCCTGTGGGGCTGCTGGGGGCCTCATGGCAGGCTACTCCCCACCTGTCTTTATGGGCGCCTGGTGTAGGCACTGTCCTGGGGAGGTGTCTGCTATTTGACTTTGCCTATTATTAAAGGTAGTTTGTGGCAGTAGAATCCAGATGTTGTTTGTGAAGAAAACTCACCACTGGAGCTGACTCATATGTAGAGAACTTGGCTGTCCAGCAGACTCTCACCGGCACTAGAATGGATTTGTATTGGACTTCTCCTCTCCAAGGGCACTTCCAATCCACAGTGACATTTCAAGGGGTGGGGGGGGGGGTCAGGAGGGAAGTGGTAAGGAGTCAGCATCTGGCTATCGAGTACCAGCTGCGCTAGCTGTTGTGCCTGACTGCATACTGCCTTTTGCCTCTGGCTAACAGATGGGATCAGAGAAATACCACCAAAGAGGGTTTGCTCAACTCTATTGTTTTATTGCAATTCAGGACAGAGAACCTGAGCCAAACCACTGGACTCAATGCCCAGAACAAGAGCCTCACATTTGGCCAGACAACTGCCAAGGAAGGCTGCCTCTCCTCCCTGCTACTTGTTCACAGGAGGTTCAGGGAGGGAGACTGAGCTGGAGGCAAGGTGTGCGCTAGGCCTGCAGGCCCCGTGGCGACTCAACATTTCCAGGAGGCAATCTACCAACACCACTGCAGCTGGGTCCTCTGCACTTTTTCTCCTGCACCCTCTAATAGGGGTGTGGCTTCTGCTAGGATCTACATTGCCTCCTCTTCTCACTGAGGACAACTGGAAATACTCTCTAATTCAGGAAAACAAGTGGCTGAGTATTTCTGTTTCTCTTAAGCTCGGCTTGTCATGCTGTCGGATGCAATTAGAGTGGGAATGAAAAGGAAAAATGTGTGTCTCTCAAATGAAGTATCTTCCAGAATCCCAGAAAAGGTTTGAGAATTGTAAAGAAAGAACAGAGTTGAAAAAAAAAAAAAAAAGAACAGAGTTGAATGAGCTGAGACACCCCCGCCCCCTTCTCTGTCCTCTACAAGTGGTGACAAACCCACTATTTCAGAAACAAAAAGGGGCCCTGAGAGATGTGGCAAGGTCAGGTGAGAAAGCTCATAGGAGCACACATATGCAGCAGCCATGCCCAGTTAGTCAGGACCTCTCTTGAGGTCCATGTGTCACCACATGGAGATCTGACTATTCCAACCCCAGACATCCTTCTGTCCTCCCTCAGAAAAGCAGGGAGTAGGAAAGGTGCCATCAACACAGCCCAGTCAAGAAGCCATTCAGGTAAGAAGGGAGACCCTCCCTCCCCATCCCACCTCTCTTCTTCAATTCTCTCAGATTTAGGGTCTTGAACTAAAGCAGTGGGCAGAGAGGTAGCCCTTGGCTCCCTGAGGTTGCTACTTAAGGACACTCTCCTGATGGGAGGGTGTGAGGGGGTTAGCACACCCAGGCTCCAGTCAGCTGTGAGTAGGGTTTCCGGGCAGGAATTCCCGCCTATTCTCAGGATTTTTTTTTTTTTTCCCGCTTTTCCATTCCCGAATCCCAAGAAAAGTTGGTCAGGAAATCGGGAAAATCGGCTTCTTGAACCCAAGTGGTTGGTAGTATCGGCCGTCAGTTTGTGGAAACAATTCATTGTGGAGAACAGAAAACAGTTTCTATCTCAGGATTCGGGAATGGGAAAGCGAAGAAACTTCCTGAGAATGGGTAGGAACTCCCACCCCGAACCCCTAGCTGTGAGGAAGGGGGCACTCCTGCTGCTCTCCAGCAGGAGGCGCTGGGAAGCGCTGCTCAGTTAAGGTACTGGTTCCTGCCTAGGTAGGGTGTTTCAGTGAACCGTATCACAGGGCCTGCCATCTCCTCCTCGAAAACAATGACCTGCGGAAAGAAGGGGGAGCCAGATGAGGGAAGTGGTTGGGAACTGGGCTAGAAAGAACAGGGACCCACAACTCATAAGCACCAAGGAAGAGGACAGAAGGGACTTCTGCCCCTCTCCTGCCCTAACCAGCCTTAATAGACTGTGACAAGGGCCTTCCCTGCCCCCCTCCCCAAGAGAAACACTGTGATATAAGGGAGAGCAGGAAAGAGAAGGGAGTCCCAGGGAAAATGGAAGGGACTGCAAGTGTTCCCACCTGGTTGATGCCTTGGTCCAACCAGGTACCTGGAAGATAGAGGGTCTCCTGGGGTCCGATGTTCCAGTAGCGTCCAAGGTTTTGGCTATTGATGAATACAACCCCTTTCTCCCAGCCCTTCAACAGAGCAGGGAAGGTGTTAGTCAACCACAAGAGCCAGCAAATGTCAAGTACCACAGGAAGGCAGAGCCATGGTTAGACACCTGCCATGCATTCTCTCAGCTTCCAAGAGACCAATGTAAATGGGTATCTCGATAGCCATGAGGTTACTGGGTCGGGTGTTCTGTCTTCCATCCTAATAGCTCTGACTTCCCAGGCAGGGCATCCAAGCTCAGATTGGATGTAGGAACCCTCAGGTGATTCTTTTGCTTTGAGCCCACTCCCTTCACCCAAAGGAGGCCTCATGGGGCCCTTTCAGAGAGGGCAACACAAAGATGGAGATCCTCTAGGCAAAGGTGGTAGAGAGGGCTCCAGCAAGGCTCAGGCGTACCTTGAGGGGAGCAAGCCCCTCCTCATGGCTCAGGCTCAGAGCACTCTGAGAGAGGATGAGAACCTGAGCAGGAAAGGGCTACAAACCTTCAGCTCCATAAAGGTGTCCAGAGGGAAAAGGTCAATGGATAAGGCACCCAGGAAGAAAGCAGGGAATATGGGTGAATCGGGGACAGGATTCCAAATGCTGGCACTGAACCTATGGACAGAATGGAAGACAAGAAAGGAAGGAGGGTACTTTCTCAGATCTGGGTCCCATCCTGCAGCTAATTGCAAAGGCATTCAAAGTTCCCTACCTGTCAACCAGGGCACAGGACTGGCAGCAGGGTGATATTGTGGAAATTCCCTAGTCTCCAATGCTGGCACTGTCCCTACCCGGGCCAGTTGCTCTGGGTTCTGTTCTGTTCACATGTGACTGGGAAGGAGGGGTGAGGCCAGAGCAGCTCTCAGGGCCTTCCTGGCTCTTCCTGCATGTTAACTAGGAGTTCACACACTGCCCTGGTAGGGACCCACCTCTGAAAGAAGCTCTCTTTCATATCCAGGCTATAGATTCTGAAGTTTTTCAGGGGAGAATTATTCAGATAGATATTTCCAATTAAACCTGTGGGAAGGAGACAAGGAAACATGAGCAAGGCCAAAGACGGGACAACTGACCTGGCTGTGGCCAGGCACATCCATGGAAAGTTTCTGGAAAGTTTAAGTGAGGATTTCTCTTGAAGTTTATACTCCCTAATGGGCTCATCACATGCCTGAAAACCTTCCCTATAAACCCCAAAGGGGATGAAAATGAGTAATACTAGTATTTGTCAGGACCTAGGATTTGCATGAAAAAAATACATTGAGGGCAATGACAGAGCTCAGAATGTCAGGGGCATGAACAGTCTCTGGCCTGTCTCTGAGGGAGAAGCTCCCATTTGGGGGCTGACAATCCCAAAACAATAAAATGAGGCCCAAAGGGCAGAAGACCAAGAGTTCACAGTGGTTCTAGCCTAGCTTCAAGGCCAGTTTTAGTGGGCTCCCAGACTAAACAGACCTAATAACTCAGCCAGAAATCTACATGACCTAAAATTAAAGATAGATATTTTTTCAGTATTTATAAATTGTGAACAGATGGCAATATCACTTGGATGTACAACTCTGGGGAACTGCACACACTCGAATAGTGATTAGTGCCGTAGGGAAGGGGTCAACTCTGTCCCAGAGCAGCCTCAAGGTCCTCTCAACCATGGAGCTGCTGAGTTGCTAGAGTAGAATCTGGATAGGCCAGGGAATGAGAACAGGCTTCATGGGGCCTATTCTTCATGGGGGCCTCTCTGAAATTGCAGGTCTTGGTGTGTGAGGGAACATACACATTTCTGGAAAGGAGGTCTGTGAGTTATAAACAGTGAACTGTTCCAGAGGATGGGAACTCCACAATGAGAATCCAGGGCACACCTGGACCAGGGGTCTGGGAAGGCAAAGACTAGGAAAGGGTCAAACTGGCAGTCTCATCCCACAAAGGAAATGAAAAGCAGCCTGGAGTAGGAGTTCCTTGGAGGAAGAAACTGAGACCCAAGGAAGAATGCTAGAGGACTGTTTAGGGAAAAGGGAAGGTAAGCCTGGATAGTGACAGAAGCTACTTTGAGACCCTTCTGGAGAGGGCTGATCCCCAGGATCTGGAAAGCTCCCAATGGCTGGACCACATGGCTTCCTTGGCAGGCAGGAAGGGATGTACATGTTTCCTCATTACAGAGGCAAAAACCAGTGAGAGAGTTGGGAGGTCACCAGTCTTACCACAGTAGGACTTACTTTTTCTGAGTTCTTATTTTATAACTAACATGAAACCACCCGCATTTTAATAGACAGATAGGAAGGAAGAGGCCAATTTAAGCAGAGACGGTTTAGAAAGCCAGGGAAAATAAAATTAATTGGTGGAATATTCCTAGAGAGGTATGCCATAAAGAGGATTTTGTTTACCTGTGTGTCCTGCCTACTGTCCACCACAAATAAAATCATCAGTGAATTTCCAAGGTGAATCAAGAAAAGAAATTCAAGGTGGAAACCCAAGAAGGCAGGAGTCCTATTCCTTGTTTGGATTTCTCGGAATTCTCTTGCTTGCCTCTCAGGTGCCTCCCCGCCCCACCCACCCACTCCACCCCCCACACAACACACAACACACAACACACAGGCAGTGCCCTGCTAAAGCAGGCAGGCTCAGTGTCTGCTGTGTATTCACCAAGGGCATGTGGAGAACACATACAGGGAGTGCTAATAAGTAAGAGGTCTGAACCCAGGTGGGCATCTCACACCCACACCACCTCCCTCCAATGGGCCTCCATGACCCACCTCCCTCTGTGGGCCTCCATGACCTACCTCACTGAGATAGGCCTCCATGACCCGCCTCCCTCCAATGAGCCTCCAATACCCACCTGATTGCAATGAGCCTCCATGACCCACATCACTACAATGGGGCTCCATGACCCACCTCCCTCCAATAACCCTCTATGACCCTCCTCACTGTAAGGGGCCTCCAAGACCCCAGCTAACTACAATGGTTCTCCAAGTCCCACCTCCCTCCAATGGGCTTTGGTGACTCCACCTCCCTCCAATGGTTTCCATGACCCATCTCACTGCAATCAGCCTCATGGCCTGCTGAGGAGCTGGAATGGAGAAAGGATAGTCAGACATATGCTGAGTATCAGTAGCTTTTCTTTCAGCGTGTGCTGCGACCCACCTTTGCGCTGGTCATCGATATTATCCCCGTAGTTGACTCGCCCACAATTCTCCACCAAGATCCTCAGTGTGGTGTAACCCTGCCAGGAACACAGTGGTCGATGATGACCGCCTGGTCCCCCAGCCATAGGTCACAAGTATACCTCAGGGTTTCTCTGTAGAACCCCAGTTCTTCTCTAAGCTCTGTGAGGGAAAGCATCCCTGCTGATCAGAAAGCAATGTTCTGCTTCACTCTCCACATACAGCTCTGGTTAAGGAGCCTCCTGTCTTCCAGGTCTTCCTAACCTTGACTCTCACCAAACCTGTTCAGGAAATGGCTAGCTCTAGCCACCACCCAGTTCCCCAAGAAACAAACCTGGATCAAGGGGATAGAGATCTTCCTCCTTTTATAGTCCAAGAATCCTATAGATACTGTGTTCACAAAGACCTGCCAGATAAACAGACAGAGAGCATCCATGGGTCGACAGGAAGGAAGCCTAAGAGGGATCTCTGCTAAAGCAAAGAAAGAGGTCACACTGTGTGTGTGTGCTGAGGAGGGAGTTAGGCGGGTATAGAGGAAAAATGAGTGCCCATGATTATAGGCGCAAAGGACTGCACAGCTGACAGTGAAGGGCCATCTCTATACACTGGTAACAGCCAGATATAGGAGCATACAGAGGCAGTAGAGTCAGGGGTATATTGTAGGGCTTGAACACTACAAGTCATAGGAATTATGAGGAGCTATTCCTACCTGTCCCCGGTCACGCACAAGGCCACTGAGGGTGCCAGATGAGTCAATAGAGGTCTCATACAGAGTGTACCCAAAGGACTGGCCGTTTCCATCATTTACTGACAGGTTCTCCATATTGATAGGCTTTTCAGAATTGATTGGCTGTACAGAGAGAAGACAGGGTGCACAGGCTTAGGCAGAGGAGAAAGAAGGCAGAAACCTCGTGTTGAGCCTTCTGGGGGAGTGCGGGGTACTATTTAGAACCCACCTGGGGGCTAGCATACTGGGGGCAGCGGCAGGGCAGGGGCCACTAACATTTTTTTTCTGTCTTGACTTCTCATGGCTCTCCAGGGTCACAGGGATGGGGGATGTGAAAGAGGGGAATGAACCCTACAATTTAGTGGCTTTTTAGCCTTTTAAGCCATCATCGTTTTGGATCACAACATCCCTCTGCATCAGCTACAGGTAGTGCACCCTCCTCTCTGCCCACCGAGGCTGCAGAAAGGGAATCCCCACTGTGTTACCCAGTTTTTCTTCCAGTTCGTTTTGTTCCTTCCCACTTCCTACTCCAGCATGAGTCTGTTCTCTTTACTCTGAGTTCTAAAGTTGGAGAGTGGACCTCAAGGTTGTCAAGCGCTAATGTTCTCATCCTCCACAACATCTGTTGCGAGGGCTTGCTGGCCTTGCTCTCCTGATGGCAGTGCTCACCTCCTCCATGTACTGGAGGGCATCCCACAGTGACAGGTATAAAGTTGGCCTCACTGACTCGTATGCAGTCTTGGGAAGAAGGTCAGGTGGGGGAGGAAGAGGGCCACCTGAAAAACAGACAACAGGGCCGTCCCGAAAGGACCAAACAGTCACTGCCTCCTCCAGCCTTCCCAACCACTGGCTACTATCCATGACCCAATGTGCTCCTTAATCCTAGAGCCAACAGGGAAACAGGCCCATCCTCACACATGCCTAGATCCCACTGGAAAGGTGATGCCAGTGGGGAGGACGGGGCCTTCCCATATCCTCAGGAGTATTAACACCTACAGAAGGGCAAACGTGGCAAGACACAAACCATGAGGAAAACAGTCTCTCAGAATTGCCTATCTTTCTCTTAGGGTGTTCTTGTACACAAACCAACTGGAAGTAATGTGCAATACTGAGAAAATAACTCTTTAGAGGGTCTCAGAGCAAAAGCAAGGGCCCAAGTTGGTACTTGAGTCTGCTGTTGGCCAGGTACCTGAGATGGAGCCAAAGAATTCTCGGAGCTTGTTGTATTTGTCTGTGTAATCGCCGGCCTCTGTCAGCACCGCGTCATAGTCTGCAAGACACCAGCGCATAGTCACTGGTCACTCATGTGCCAGGACAATATCTGTGGCAGCAAAGAGAAAAGGGGGAAGCTGGACTCGGGCAGCACGGTTTTCATTCCAGCAATTTTGGCAGCAAAACACTTTGGGTATGGGCTGTCAGTCAGAATAATATAAATACTAAATGCTTGAAAGTGCCACCAAAACTGCCCATGACCCCACATGACCCTAAATTTCCCGGCGTCTTTCCTGCCTTCTGGGGACTCTCAATCTAAAGAGGGGTAGGGGCCATATCATTTCAAGGGCCTGAGCAGGGAGAGGAGGCTGCCCTCATCTAAGGACCTCCCTCGCCTGCGAGTGCCTCTCTCACTCCCTCCAGCTGACTTCCAGAGGCTCGCAGACATGTCAGCTGACTTCAGCCTCTGACTGCTCTAGAAGTTTAAAAGTGACAATCCAGACCTAACCTCCACCTTTCGCAGGCACTTCAGAGCCAAGTACATTAAAGATGCCAGGGCTATCCCTAAAGGACTCTCCATAGAAAGTCTAGACACAGAAATGTTGGGGTGTTCCAGGGAGGTGGAAGTATTGGGGAATACTTACCATAGCTGGTGACCTCAGACTTATATTCATGAAAATGCATGGCTCCATTTATGAAGCCAAAGTTGGTGCCTCCATGGAACATGTAGAGGTTGATGGAAGAGCCAGCATCAATGATGGCAGACACTGCTTTTAAAACCTCTACAGCGGTTGGGGAGGAAGGTGAATGTGCAGAGTGAGTTAGAGTTTGAGACGAGCCATAAGTCCCTTTGGTACTCTCACCTTTCCCAATCCCTCCTCCAGTTCAACACTGTGGCTCTTTCCTTCAGCTTTTGCTAAAACCCCAGTCACAGGAGGACAAAGAGAAATGGCCAGAATCACAGCCCCAGGGCTTGGGGCCTCCGGTTGTTTCATAAATCACAGGCAAGCCTCCATTGACTACTATTTGCACCACCTGCAGCCCAGTGCAGCCTTCTGTCTCTACCAGGCATGCTTCTCAACTGTTACCCCAACTTAGAAGGACACAAAGTGATAGGATTCATAATTAGAGATACTGATATAGTGCTGACCACCTCCCCCTCCCACCTTTATTAATGAACCAATGACATGAAAAGACAGTTTCTAAGGATTTATATATTAATATACATATTAACATATATACACACACACACACAAGTGTGTGTAGCAGATTGGTAAATATTAAAAATTATTTTAATACTCAGTGTTGATGAATCTGTGGGAAATAGGTATTCTCGTTTAATAATGGAGAGCTAAGAATTGCTACAATCTTCCTGGAAAGCAGTTTAGTAAATATATATATCAAAAATTGCATTCATATACAATTCTGTTGCTAGGAAATTATCATAGGGAAAAAATATGCCAAGTCTGCAAAATTGGATGTTCAAGGATGCTCACTAAAATGGTGTTCAATTAACAAAAATCACTGAAAACAACCTAAGTGTTCATTAATAAGAGATTGGGTAAATAAACTGTGATTTATTCACCAGTACAGTGGGTTTCTTTGCATTCTTTACAACAGTGATGGAATCTATGTCTAATAGCAGACAAAGCTGTCCGGTTGTGTCATTCGCTGACACAAGCAGGTGACAAAGAGCAGATATGACAGCATTTGTCCACATCTCTATCTGTAGGTGCACAGAGGGCTGCAGACAGAGATACAATACAGAGAACTGCCTGGACAGTGGACATCACAACGTTTTCTTTGGGCTCTAGGATTTTTATTTCTTCTTTATACATTTTCTGTATTTGCTAGGTGTTTGCAATAGGCATACATTACTTATGTAATCACAGAAGCAATGCTGAAAGCCCCACCGTTCACTTCCAATACCAAGGCAAGTGATTCTGGAACATCAAGACCTGACTATTACACGCAAATTGCCCCAGAAGCCTTGCCCTGCAACAGCTCCTTTACCTCAAGTAGTAGATTATCTGGAACTTATTCCTCCTTGTTAGATCCACACCCATGTGGGTGTAGGCACTGCAAAGCACTCACCAGAAGAATCCAGGATGTTGTGGGGACCTCCCCAGGAGTCAAACCACCCTGTCCAGTACTCCATCACCATCTTGGGCTGAGCCCTCTGGGTGCCACAAAATGAGACGTCAGCTGGTCAAAAGAGAAAGACAGCAGGGAACCCCTCCTGGAAGCAAGTGTCAACCCCTCTGTCCCGCCAACTCCCTCCTGGCTACACCCCTGGTCTCAGAGGCCACTGAAAGCAGAGCGCAGATGAGAACAAATGCGTCTGCACCAGCTCAGCCTCCACGTGTGGTCTCCACACTGCAGCTGGAAAGTAGAAGGCATTCCCGAAGGTGATGCAGCAGACCCTGCTGCCTAATGTGGTTTTTTGTTTGTTTGTTTGTTTGTTTTTTGTTGTTTTTCTATTAGTTTCAGGTGTACAAGATAAGGTAATACTTAGACATTCATCATTTATATCCCTCACACTGTGAACCCCCCTCCCCCCATCCATTATCCCTCCAACCTCGCACCGAGCCATCACATTATATATATAAAATTATAGTTGGCATTCATTAATGTTTAGCTTCTGGTGTACAATGCCATGGTCAGGTATCCACAGTATCCCTGAGGTGGTCTCCCAAATAGGACGCATGTCCATCGGATACTCAACAAAATATTTACAACATTATTGAATAAGTTCCCCAAATTAATTTTCAGAAAACCCTGAGGCCATCTTGTGGTTACCAGCTGCTTCCTAATCCATTCACCTTTCCCCTTATCCCCAACCCCGCCAGCCCCCACCCATCTAACAACTCTCGGTTTTTTCTTTGTGTCCTCAAAACTGTCTCTGATTAGTTCATTCACATATTCTTTTCTTTAGATTCCGCATGTAAGTGAGATCATATGGTACTTGTCTTTCTCTTTCTGACTTATTTCACTTAACATAATGTTCTCTAGATCCATCCATGTTGTTGCAAATGATAAGATTTCTTTCTTCTTTATGGCTGGGTAATACTCCATTGTATAAATGTACCACAGTTTCTTAATCCAGTCATCTACCGATGGGCATTTTGGTTGTTTCCATATCTTGGCTATTGTGTAAAGTGCTGCAATAAACATAGGAGTGCATACTGATTTTTCAATTGAAGTTTTGGATTTCTCCAGGTAGATGCCTAGGAGTGGAATTACTGGATCATAGGGTAGTTCCATTTTCAGATTTCTGAGATACCTCCATACTGTTTTCCATAGTGGCTGCACTAATCTGCAATCCCACCAACAGTGCACTAGCGTTCCCTTTTCTCCACATCCACGCCAGCATTTGTTGTTTGTTGATTTATTGATGATAGCCATTTTGACTGGAGTGAGGTGGTATCTCATTGTGGTTTTTATTTGCATTTCTCTGATGGATAGTGAGGTTGAGCATTTCTTCATAAGTCTTCTTGCCTTCTGTATGTTCTTTTTAGAAAAATGTCTCCTCAAGTCCTCTGCCCATTTTTTAATTGGGTTGTTTGTTTTTTTGGAGTTGAGTTGAGTAAGTTTTTTATAGATTTGTGAATTAATCCCTTATCAGATATATCATTGGCAAATATCTTTTCCCATTCAGTAGGATCCCTTTTTGTTTTATTGATGGTTTCCTTTGCTGTGAAAAAACTTTTTAGTTTGATGTAATCCCACATGTTTATTTTTTCTCTTACTTCCCTCACGCGAGGGGATATATCAGTAAAAATCTTACTCCGGGTAATGTCCATGAAGTTTCTTCCTATATTTTCTTCTAGGTATTTTATGGTTTCAGATCTGACATTTAAGTCTATGTTGCATACAGTGCTGGCGAGGAAACATGGGGCTCTGTTCAAAGTAAGTCTTCATTAGAGTTCAGTATCTGCTTTGGGAGTCTTTACGTGCTTTGCTTTCTGGATCACGCCAAGCTTTGTCTGTCCTCTCCCGGGGAGGAGAATGGTCTGTTAGGATAACTGTATTGTGGACACAGAGCCCTCCACTGCTGCTTCCTTTTAGCTGCAACAGTCAGAGGGCTGCAGAGCGAATCCCTCTTCAAGGTCCAGGTTAGTTTCAACAGATGTTCACAAAATTGGACCAGAAGAACAGGGCATTGTAGTGCAGCTATTCACAGAGCAAGCTCTGCAGCCATGATGTCTGGCTTCAAAGCTTGGCTGGGACATTCAATAGGTCTGAAATATTACTTCAGAATACTGACTTTGGCACAGGATTGTCTCAGAGATGCAGGCATTGTCCTCAGAACCATGCTCTACTCTGCTATGTTTGCAGCAGAAGTACCAGAGCACCTTAGCGGCAGGGGTGTGGAGGTGGGTGAGGACTGATATGCTGGTATTTCAGGTTTCACACAACAGCCTTCCTCTTTCATCAAGTACCTTCTCTGTTAGTGACAGCCTTACATTTAGGGGCAACTGAATACAGAGCAACAAAATCTGATCCAAGGTGATGGGTCAGATTTATGAGCTATTGAGTAGAAGGTACCAACAACACCAGAAAAAAGGCCAAAATAGTACAATAATATTTTTGGCAAACTGGTGGCTTGCTTTTCTTTACAGCTGTCTCCCTCCCAAGGAGATATACTGTACTACATTTAAGTCACTAGAAAGGGAGAAGTACATTGTAAGTCCCACATGTCAGTAATCTCCAGTGCCCGGAGGATGCTCCCTGACCTGAGCATGCTGGGGTGAAGGAAGGGGGGTATGGCTTCACAATGGCCCAGGTCATGACACTGTACAACGACTTTCAAGCCAGAGCTGTGCACTCTCTCAGACTGTGCTGTGCTCCCTAGCCTGCCACTTACTACGGGGTACTTTATCCGTTCTATGAATCTGTGTCCTTAACTGTAAAATAGTAATGACAATAGCCCGCATACATGGGTACTTGGAAAATTAAATGATATCATGCATGTAAAGCCCTTAGCATACAGTACCTGGCCCTTAGGAAGTGCTCTAGAAACGTCCACCTTCATTGTCTTCATCACTGGACATGAAGAATCAGTGATGTGCTACGCGACACCCCAAAGGGAAGCAGAGCTGGGGCCTGTACTGTTTGACCATTCAAAGGAGACGGATCTGAACAAGCAAGCACCCATGCCCCCTTCCTTGAGGAAAACGGACATCACTGAACTGCGGACAGAAAGGCCTGAGCAGCACCGCTGTGTCAATGGGATGGCCAGCCTGGGCACACAGCTGTGGCCACTTCTCCAAGGATGACTATGCAGGAGCCACCATGAAGCACAGCTGTCCTGCGTGCTGTCCACACAGTACCTCATGTGACCCTCAAACAGCCCTATGAGTAGGTACTATGATTATCCCCACTTTCCGAAAGAGGAAAGAGAAGCACAGAGAGGGCACACAATGAGTGGGTGAAGAGGCAGCTCACAGCTTTCTGTACTGCTCCTGGACAGCACTCAGGTACAATCCTATTGAGTTACTAGGCAACTGTTGATTTAACACGTCTCTCCTCTAGCAGGTTACAGCTCCATAAAGGCAGAGGCTCCATCGTCTTAGTCCCTACAGGGTAATGGGGCCCAGGCCACTCCAGGAAAAGGGCAGGCACTCAGTAAATAGTGGAGGAAGGAAGGAAAGGAGAAAGGGGCAGGCCCTGGGGCCACCTGTATCCGTTGTCTCTCCCCTGATCTGCCTAACTAGGTCTGCCAGGGGTGGGGTCCCAACTGTCCCATCTCTTCCTGGGCACCTTCCCTACCCATTCTGCTTCACCCTCTAAATTCCAGTAGTAGCCTCAGCATACACATGGGTGGTCCTTTCTACCCTGCAGTAGTAACTTCATATGGCTGTGCCTTCGGTTACTACCTCTGCTCGGGGCAGGGGAGGTGGGGGACAGTAGGGACACAGAACAATCCCAGTATCTCCATATGCATCTATTCATGGGCAGACACAGACACCCCAGCAGTGGTCTGGGCCCAAAGTGGTCTGGGCCTAGGGAATCACATGTATGTCCAACAGTGGTGGCTGGGGCCAGACCCTTCAGTAATGCGGGGTAAGAGATGAGGCCTCTCAGTTCAGTGAATGGGCCACAGCTGCCTTGGCTAGATTATATCCATCCTCTCAGGAGAGACGCACAAACTCAATAGAAATCAATTAGCACTGGATTTAACTTTAAATTCCCATCCATCTGATGGGTGTTGAGATGTATCCAGAAACTCATCATTCCTTCTAATCTGGAATGGACCAGGCTTCCTGTCTTGCTGGTGACAATAATATTTCTAGACCCAGAGGGGCCTTACAGGTTAAAGTCAGATGTGCACAGTGCAGGACATGGAAGTGTTTCTCCCCTCAATCCCTAGGGCCCGGCCCAAATGGAGCAGTCCGGGGCTAACTGAATCCACAAAATTCTAGTGAAGAGTCTCTGTGAGTGCACCAAGCCTAACGCCTCAAAAAGGATCCCCCTTCTCAAGAGGTGAAAACCACATTCATGCATCGGCCCACGCAGCAACACCTCAGAGCAATGTTCAATTTCCCTTGCCAGGGGCCGGCAACATGGAGCACAGGGTTGGGATTTGCAGCACAAAAGGACGGCTGTGAGCAGAAAGTCTGACAGAACCCAGAATCCCTCTCCCCATGTGGGGAGTCCTGAGCACAGTTGCAGGCACTCCAAAGAAGAAAAGACTTGCTGACAAAGAGGCTCAGCTTAACTTTAGGAATTTCTACACGCATGCTGAGCAGGGCACGCAGCTTTCCCTGGATCAGACTCACCTGGACACTGAAGAGAAAGGTGGTTAATAACTGCAGCTCATGTTGCGACTTTAAGTTGATGGTGGCCAGCACTGTGAATGGAAAGCAGTAAAGAGAAACAAAGTATTGTCAGGAAACTGGAAGACTTTTCCAATTACCCCAGACCTTTCTTAATTCACCGGCAAAATAAAGTAACTAATCTTGACATTATTTCCCACCTCCAATTAGAGTTTAGTTCCTCTGACTTCAGGTTTATCTTGTTCGTCTTGGCAAGTCTCCCACTCAGCACAGACCTTACAGAGCAGTCACTCACTAAGCATCTGTTCAGATTAATGTAATTTTTACGTGCATTTCTGTTAATTATTCTTTTGTAGGAAACTCCAGTCTGATCTTTATACCTCAAGCATCTAGTACAAGGCAATGGACTAAATGTAGATTCCCCTTTTATTTCTTAGATGGCTGCTAATTTTCTATTATACCCCAGGATGTGTTCATTTTTTCATTTATGATTGTATTGTAAATGGCTGTCCATCACTGAAAGGTATGCCCAACACAGAGGTGCTACGCTTGGCCTACGGCCATGGATGCCTGGCCCACCCCAGCTGCAGAACGTGGCTCTGAGGTTCTCTCACTGCTGCTGTCTACAGGGCAGTGGGCCTCACGTGCACCAGCTGTGGCCTGAGGTCCAACAGGCCTGGAAAGGCATGACAGAGCCGGAACCAGCCTGGCCAGCTGGCCACCCTCAGTCTCTCCTGTTGAACATGAGCCCCTGGTTAGCAGTGATTCAAAACAAACAAGAACTGAGGCTCCTGAGGTTAACTAACACCCCTCAAGGTCACACAATAGGTGAGCAGCAGAGTTACTCGGCAACCCCAGGCCCATCTGACCCATTGTTCTGTGATGTCACTGTCCTCCAGAAACCCTCGGGGGTAAGACACTGTATCCAGACCCCAGAAAGAAGAAAGTTTCATGCCTTAAGTTTCCTCACCTTCAGTGGAAACTCCTTGAAGGCAGGAAGCCTGTCTGAAACTGACCAGGCAGAAAACTCAGACATCAACAGGATTAGTATGACTAACTAAACAATAGCATCTATTTCTATCCTTTTTTGACACTCCACTGAAATAAAATTAAAGGAATGAAAAGGTGGAAGGCTGCAAGGAACAAGAACTGGAGAGGAGACATAGCAGAGATGGTTTCAAGAAAATCTTGGGAGATTGAAAATGGTTGGTGGGTTGGTAAATGGCCTAGGAAAGTGGAAGAAGTTATGGCTGGCTCCCCAGCTCACGTCCAAGGAACTGTGCAAGGGAGGACACCCGTCCCCTGTCTCATGCATTCCTTAAGCCTCTTTCCCCCCTGGTGGCCATCCCCTCAGGGGCTACACGCTCTGGGAAAGCTGACGCCTCCAGGTTTGGAGGGTTTCAGCACAGTAGGAGTGTGGGTAAGAGCCTAGAAGGGGGAATACGGTCAATCTGAACAAGGGGAACCCTGCCCATTCCCCCCACCTGCTCCCAGAATATCTGTAGCAATAGACCAAAGTATTCTTCTCTGGAAACATTTAATATATCTAAAAACAGTATCTCCAAACACTGATGTTTGGGGCTCTCATTGAAAGAGCCCACCACAACTCAGTCCCCCACAGAGCAGCACCCCTGTCACCAGCCTCTCCTAGCACTCAGTTCCCAAGTGGCCGGTTAGTGCCTCTTCCTTAAACTGCTCAGTCAAGAGCCAGGCAATTGAGTAAATCACATGGAAGACTGAGCAGAATAGGTAAATGTTTAAAAAAAAAAAAAGTAAAATATCCTTTTTTTTTAGGATATAGTATATATAGAGAGAGAAGATAGTATCCATTTAAAAAGCACGTTATGCACAAAGAAACACACTCAAGAAAAACAGGATCCAGGAAATAACAGAAGGACTAGAAGACAAAAGTTGAGGAATCACCCAGAAGGTAGAACTAACGGGAAAAGAAAAGAAATTGAAAAGTGACTTAAAGTCGCTACGAGAGTCCAATCTATAAAAAACAGGAATGACCAAAGTTCAGAAAAAAGAGGGAAAAGCATATCAAAGAAATGCAATAAATGAACGTCTCACCATTATGACCATAACTGTTCCAATTCAAATGACCCCCAGAAGTGCCACAGAAAGGAGAAAGTTTCATGCCAAAGAATACCACTGTGAAATGCCAGAATATCAAGGATAAAAGGAAAATTCTAAAATGTTCTAACAATAGGAGAGAAAAAGAATAGAACATATAAAAGGATCAGGAACAAGAATGTCTTTGCACTTCAGCAGCAATAGTGGTTGTTAGAAAGTAACAAATCAATGCTTTCTTCCGAGTTCCAGGAAACAGGTTTAACAGCAGACACAGAGGCCTGTCTCAGGTTACCGATGCAGAGGCTGCCAACAGCCCTATCAGACTTGATACAGTGTGATACGTACAGGCATTTGAAAAAACACCCGTGATAGGAGTGTGGAATATCGTTGGTAAAGTGTTTAAAAGAGAAAGGGGAAGAGTGAAGAGAAAAGAGAATTGAAAAGAAAAGCAAACACCATAATTGCATTGAAAGTGACAAGCACACTGGAAGTGAGTCAATGCACAAAAATTGTGCAAACTATTGGTCCCACTGTGAAGCCTGCCTGAGGACATCACCTGTCAGTCATGCGCAAACACCGACTATCGATGTCAATCAGATGGGGAAGGGGCCGTGTCTACACCACCAGGAAAGCCCTGGGTAGGTGAGATGGAAAAGAGAACCAGATCCTCAACCAGAACGAGGAATCAGTAGGTAGACTTTTAAATCAATACGTGTAAATACAGAGTATTATATGTATCTTATTTGAAATTATGAAGGAAAATGTCAGACGAAAAATTAAAGAGTTCAAAATGTCATTTCTGAATAGTGGGAGGAGGGAGGCTACACTATATATACACTATATATATATATATATATATATATATATATATATATATATATACACATACATATATATATATATTTTTTTTTTTTTTACCAGGACTTTATTAGGGAACAGTGTGTACTTCCAGGACTTTTTCCAAGTCAACTTGTTGTCCTTTCAATCTTAGTTGTGGAGGGCACAGATTCAGCTCCAGGTCCAGTTGCCGTTTTTAGTTGTAGGGAGCGCAGCCCACCATATCTTGTGGGAGTCAAACAGGCAACCTTGAGTTTGAGAGGACCCGCTCCAACCAACAGAGCCATCTGGGAGCTCAGCGGCAACTCAGCTCAAGGTGCTGTGTTCAATCTTAGTTGCAGGGGGCGTGGCCCACCATCCCTTGCAGGACTCAAGCTGTTGAACCGGTAACCTCCTGGTTGAGAGGCCACGCTCCAACCAGCTGAGCCATCTGGCACTGGCCCATGTGGGAATCGAACTGGCAGCCTTCCGCGTTAGGAGCACGGGAGCTCCAACTGCCTGAGCCACCCGGCCAGCCCCTACACAGTATTTCTTAGTAAGCATTTCTATGACTTGACTTTCAGACTTTGTGAACGAGTTACTTTAATTACATTTTTAATTAATTGAAAATAAGTCATTCCCGGGGGGTGGAGGGAGCATCCACACGAGGCTTTCCCCTGCAGAATGCTGGAGTGCTGAAAATCTGCACCAACTTCAAAGGGTCTTGCCTCCCTACCAGCACTGGCCACAGCTTACCCCCACCGCCCACTCCAAGCCCCTACCCAGACCGCTGAGAGCTGGAGGACTTGAAAGAAGCCACGGGAAGACAGCGCCACCTCGTGGAAATGACAGGAATGGCTGCTGGTCTTCATCAGGAGACAGTCCAGGTGCTTGAAGAACTCACTTATCCTGCCTGGGGACCAGTGCCTTCCCCCACCCATTCAGCCACAGTCATTCCCTGATTGCTAGCTCCACACCAGGCGCTGGCCTTGGGCTACAGAAACGCAAATCCCTTTCTTCAAATGTTCGAGCCAATGGAGGGCAATGCAGAAGGAACAATAAAGTGCTAGGTGTGTTGCAGCAGAGGCCAGTGATTGTAGGAGGCCCCCGGAACAGCGGGTAGTGGACAGGATGGCCCTACATCCATTGGCATCCTTTCAGTGCACAAACAGTGCCCAGGCACAGGAGCATGGCTAAACAAGACAGAACCCAGGCCCAGCAGAGCTTACTGCTGCGGTGAGACAGATAAACAAAACACACAAACTACCCAGAATGTTAGAAGGCAATAACAAAGCAGGGCAGAGCTCTGGGAGAAGTTACAATTTCAAATGGGTGCTCGAAGGAAGCCTCACTTTGAGGTGACCTCAGAGAAAAGCGGGGAGGAATAGGAATATCTGTGACCCGCAGAACTGGCAGAAGCCTGGGGGTGTCTAGCACATTAGAGGAACAGCAAAGGGGCCAGGAGGGTGGATCAGGGTGGGCCAGGGGAAAGTGAGAAACACTGGCCAGGTCACAGAGGTCATGCGGGAGGCCCTCTGAGGTCATTCGCAAACTTGCACTTCACTCTGCTGGAGACAATGTGCACCTGGAGTTCATTTGGAGGGTGACATAATCCGAATGACATTTTCAATGGCTGCTGTGCTGAGAAAAAGTTATGAGTCAACAGTGACAAAAAATAAAGGGAGATTAGTCCCAATGCTGCTGCAATAATGCACAAAATTGTGGTAATACTTGGGGTGGTGGAACTTACTTGGATTCTGGATAAATTCTGAGGATAAAACTAAAGATAAAAAGGATGTGCTGATGGCTGAGTGGCAGGCATATGGAAGGAGAGGAGTCAAAATTGACTATAAGGTTTACAAAGAGTGATCAAAAAATACAGTGAATGCTGAAATTAAAAAAAAAAAATTTACAGTAAAAGATACATTGCCATTAATCCCCCTAAAAATACTCTCCCTTATTGGATAGCCACGTGCAAAAGAATGAAACTGGACTGCTATCTGTCACCATGTACCAAAATTAATTCAAAATGGATCAAAGACTTAAGCATAAGACCTGACACAATAAAGTGCATAGAAGAAAACATAGGTACTAAACTTATGGACCTTGGGTTCAAAGAGCATTTTATGAATTTGACTCCAAAGGCAATGGAAGTAAAAGCTAAAATAAACGAATGGGACTATATGAAACTTAAAAGCTTCTGCACAGCAAAAGAAACTATTGACAAAATAAAGAGGCAACCAACTGAATGGGAGAAAATTTTTGCAAACAGTGCCTCCGATAAGGGGCTAATACCCAAAATATACAAGGAACTCATGTAACTCAACAACAAAAAAACAAACAACCCAATTGAAAAATGGGCAGACCACCTGAAGAGACATTTCTCCAAAGAGGACATACAAATGGCAAATAGACACATGAAAAAATGCTCAACATCGCTAATCATCAGAGAAATGCAAATAAAAACCACAATGAGATATCACCTCACCCCAGTCAGAATGGCTATCATCAACAAAACAAATAGCAACAAGTGTTGGAGAGGCTGTGGAGAAAAAGGAACTTTCATACACTGTTGGTGGGAATGCAGACTGGTGCAGCCGTTATGGAAGGCAGTGTGGAGGTTCCTCAAAAAATTACGAATAGAATTACTATATGACCCAGCAATCCCTCTCCTAGATATCTACCCCAAAACTTTGAAAACATTTATACATAAAGACACGTGTGCTCCAATGTTCATTGCAGCTTTGTTTACGGTGGCCAAGACATGGAAACAACCAAAATGTCCTTCGATAGATGAATGGAGAAAGAAGTTGTGGTATATATACACAATGGAATACTATTCGGCAGTAAGAAAAGATGATATAGGAACATTTGTGACAACATGGATGGATCTTGAGAGTATAATTCTAAGCAAAATAAGTCAGACAGAAAAAGCAGAGAACCCTTTGATTTCACTGATATGTGGTACGTAAACCAAAAACAACAAAAGAACAAGACAAACAAATGAGAAACAAAAACTCACAGACACACAGACAATAGTTTAGTGGTTACCAGAAGGAAGGGGGGTGGGGGGAGGGAGATGAGGGTAAGGGGGATCAAATATATGGTGATGGAAGGAGAACTGACTCTGGGTGGTGAACACACAGTGGGATTTATAGATGATGTAATACAGAATTGTACACCTGAAAAAAAAAAAAGAAAGAGTGGCCTTTCAAAAAAAAAAAAAAGCATACTCTCCCTTGCGTTGAATACATTTATCCCATTGTTCTTGACACTTTCTGAAGCAGTTCTGGAAGTCCTCTTTTGTGAGTGTCTTTAGTGGTGTTGCTGTGGCTGCCTCGATGTCCTGAATCAATTCAAAACATTTACCTTTCGTGGTTCTTTTGACTTTGGGGAAGAGCCAGAAGTCACATGGTGCCAGATCTGGTGAATAAGGTAGATGAGGACACACCATAATGGTTTTATTTGACAGAAATTGCCGTATCAGAAGCAATGTGTGACACTAAGTATTGTCATGATGGAGAATGAAGTAAAGACACTCAAAAAAGAGAACTTCCAGAACTGCTTAAGAAAGTGGCAAGAATGATGAGATAACTGTTTTCAAAGCGAGGGGGGTATTTTGAGAGGGATTGATGGCAATGTGCCTTTTATTGTAATACGTTTTTATGTAAACACTCACCGTATTTTTCGATCATACCTCGTAGGGCCTGTGCAATTGGGGGCAGATGAAGTTGCAATTTACTGAGAAAAGGCCGAATGTGGGGCAGGTTCTAGGAGGGAAACAGACTAGTTCAGTTCCCTGGTAGTTCCACTGAGACTGGTAGCCTCCCCAGGGGCGTGCCCAGAAGGCAGAGGTAAGACAAGAGGAGTTCAGGAAAGGTTCCTAATGGAGACAGACATCTCGGACTTATGAACACATAGATCCTATTTAAAGCTGTCTGGATGACATCACCAGATCAGATGGAGAATTCATTCCAAGGAATGAGCCATAAAGAATTTGAACATTAGAGCTCAGGAACAGAGAAGTGACCAGCACGAAACACCAACAAGGAGCTTCCCATCAGATTAAAACAGGGAAATGGTATCCCAGATGTCAAGTGAGGAAAAAGTTTCAAGGAAGAGGTTTATGGTTGCTGACAAATAAAATCAGGGCAGGTCAGAGATGACAAGGACTGTTTAACTTTATAACGTGGAGCTCACTGGAACCTTGAAAAGAGCAATGTCAGTGGAATGGTGAGGGTGGTAATGTGATCACCACAGTTTAAGAGAGCTCAAGAGGAAAGGGTCAGGGCAGCAGTGAGTACAGACATGGGGAGATTTGTTGAAAGGGGAGCAGAGAAACTGAACAGCCTCAGGGCAGGGAAATGAGTCAAGGGTTTTACTTTCAGAAGAGAGAAATAATAACATGTTTGTATGCTGGTGGGAATGACCCAAGAGAGAAAATTTGATGATACAGGGCTGAAGAGGGAGCTGCTGAGCCAGCCCTTCAGTAGGTGACAGAGGGCTCAGTGCATACATGTGGAGCTGGGCCAGTGCACCTACAGTAACAGGGAGAGGCAGAGGTGGGGTACAATGCTGGTGGACAGAGAGCTGCTGTGGTTATCTACTGTACACTTACTCTCCGTCACTGTAGGAGCTAGACCTCTGTAGACAGACCCCGGGAAGGGTCAGTCACCTCTACAACTTTGGCAGAACTGGAGTAAGCCATCCTTACAGTACATCCCATGTTTCATCTTTTGGGCACCCTTTGGAGACATTCAGAGACCTCAGATGCCCAACTCACATTCCCTATGTCTTGTAGTCTGCAGAGCACTGCTAGCGTGAATGCGCAGCAGAAATGTGAAACCAGCTACAGAGCTGGCTACGGCAAGCCTGTCTCTGACATGGAGGCTCCAACTTTCTGAGGCCCAGAGCTTTGGGCCCAGTACCATGCAAAAGGGAGAAGGACAGGCACCTCCACTTGTGGCTTAGGACATAGGGGAAAGCATGCATTTCCAGGCCAGGACACTGACCCCTCACTCCACCCACACAGCCTCCATGCATGTACCTCCATTGACGCCCCCCACTCCACACAGCCTCCGTCCAGATACCTCCATCAACGACCTCCCCCACAACACACACATGTTCTCCATGCAAGTACCTCCAGCATCACCCCCCACCCAGTCCCTCACACCTTCGATACAGCTACCTCCAGCAACAGTCCTACCCGCCCCGCCAAGCCTTTGAGACCTCCATCCAGGTACCTCTATCCATAACCCTTCTTCCCACACCCAGTGCAGGTACCTCCATGGATGACCCCCTTGCTCAGGCCATCCTTGTTGTCTGAAGTCAGGAGCAGCTCCACAATTCCTCGGTCCTCCAAGGCCTGTGGGGGGAAATGAGAGTAATCAAAGTCTGTCATTCCTCAGAGCTCCTGCTGTGTCACACAGCTGGAAATGAGGCTGCCAGAAGAGAAAGAGGGAGAGATTCATATAAAGCATTTATTTCTCTACAGGAAACAGAGAAACCCACCCTGTCTATACGTGGCATGTTCAACAAAGCTCCCGTCAGCTGGAAGTCCAGCCATGGCGGCAGCAGGGCTGTCAGGCTCTGGCAGCCTTTGGCTGCTCCTGACCTGGCAAAGTGCCCGGTCTGGCTGCTGTGCTATTCCTAGACAGGACTACTCAGAAGCCAACTCGGCAAAGCCAGCTGTCACACTGTCACTCAGAAAAAGACCGCAGGGATCCAAGAGTGGGTCAGGGCCTCCGGGACAGCCCACCCCTCCTTTTCACCCTCACCAGAAGCAAGCAGTCCATCCCTTCCCCACACCCAGAAGGGTGGGCTGTGGTTATCAGCCATGTCACGGTCACGTGTCCACAATACACTGCACATGCCCAGAACAGGAAGTGCTCCCTCAAGGTTGTAAATCAAATGATGAAGTGGAGGAAACACACGCTGTGCTGAGGGGCAATAACAATTTTCCCACTCAGAACAACTGCTAACACTGTGGTGCATTTACAATCATTCAGGCCTTCTGCCAAGCACTTTACATAGACTGTCCTATTCAGTCTTCACAGTTAGCATCTGAACAGTACAGACTCAGAGAGGCTGGGTAAAGCGTCAATGGGTACAGAGCTGACGAGCATGAACTTGAACTCAGAGTCCGTCTACCTTCAAAGGCTGTGGGCAATCTGGGGTCAGAAACACCAGCAAGGAGGATTTGCCCATCATTTCCCTGCAGGTATTTTTCCCTGCAGGTATTATGACAAGACTGCTTATTGCAACCCAATTCTTTTGGAAATGAGAGGAGTCAGAGGGATAATCCAGTAGACGAGTAAAGCTCATGTCTGATCCCAGATGCTGGTAAGGAAGGAACAGAGGGGCTCTAATTCCTGAAACAGAAGAAGTTGCAGGAATTTAACCCATTAGGCGAGGTGAGATTTTTATCAAGCCCTGTACTCACCAGCTCTCCAACCAGTCATTCACTGATATTTAACAAGCTTTCCTTAGGTTCCCACCATGTGCATCCAGCCTTGTGGGGGCTGGGAGGCTGGAAACATGGACAATAACCATCTTTTATAGCTGTACCATTCACACATGACCTTTCACAGGCACTGAATTACTGGCTACACACTCTAAGGGATGATTACTGCTTCCTGAGCACCAGCCATCTGCCAAGCGCAGTTGGGGGCTTTATGCTTATTATTCCACTGTGTTCCCACAGCAGCCTTAGAGTATGGCATTCTTGTCTCCACTGTGCACACGGTGAAAAGGTCATCATCTATGCTGTTGGTGTCCGCATGTCCGTAACACCCCAGAAAACGTTACATGGCAGCTCAGGAAAGGACCCTCCCAAGAGCTCTAGGATGACAGAGGCTGTGCCGTGCTGCGTCTCTCTGCCTATCTGTCTCACAGGCGGATGCCTTTCCCAGATACCAGGGATGTGGCACTGAGCAGGAGAGGTCCCTGAAGGACCTCCTCCCCTCCCCTCAGTGGAGCTCTGCTCCTCTGCATCTCAGTAGTTCGGTAAACACAAGCTAGAGAAGCCCCAGATCCTAGAAGTAGGTGGAGGGAGTGAGGTGTAACAGAAAGAGCACTCCTGTCCTGCACCCCCGCTGGGATCTTCCTCGCCAATTCAAAGACAAAGGTGGAGATGGCTCTGGCTGCACTTGACCATCAGGACTGAACTCTCTCCTTTCCAACTTTGGGAATGTCACTCTTCCTAGAGACAGTCTTGCTCCCTACGCCAAGGGCTTTCTGCATGGGAGAAGGGTGGGGAAGAGGGGATAAGAAGCTACAAGCTGAAACTAAAAACAAAAAAAGAAAAGAAAAAGAAAAAGCAATGATAGAAAACAGATTACCCATAGAGAAATAAAAATTAGAGTAACAGCTGACTTTTCAGCATCAAAATCAATGCTAGAAAGACTAGAATAATGTCTTCAATGTGCTGAGAGAAAATTTTCAACATAGAATTGTAGCCCAGGGAAAATATCTTTCAAAATTGAGAGGTATATAAACACAAACCCAGAAAAGCAAAAGTGTAGAGAGTTTGGCCCTAAACACTCTCAGTAAAGAAATCTGAAGAATGTTCTTCAGGATGAAGGAAAGTAATCCCAAATTCTGAGATACAGGAAGGAAAGATGAGGAAAAAAGTTGCAAAATATGTGTGTATGTATGTATATATATATACACATATATATACATGAAACTACAAGCTGAAGTGCTCAGGCCTTAGTCTACCTCTCTGCAGGGACTAAAGTAATTTCCAGATGGAAAATGAATCTGCCTTTGACAGAAGAAGAGAGGCTGCCAAGGACATCAAAAGCCAAAGCCAGAGCAGCTTTAATTAGGTGATTTCATAGAGGCCACTTAACATTTCCTCAACTCACATCATGGCTGACCATTCAAAGTACTCCAAAACCAATACCAGTGATTCTATCAAAGTCTTATTCACTTACTACTTACTGTATGTCTAGAACAGTCCTGAGCCATGTGACCACACATATGGGCACAATTCAAAGAGGCAAATACTCCTATTAGTCCCACTCCATAGAAGAGAAAATGGAGGTTTTAAGAAATGCATTTGTTCATTTGACTCAGCTACTAAGGCACAGAAACCAGGTCTGAGTATTAGCCTGTTCTTTTAAAGTGTTCCTCTAGCCCTGCCCTTCTCTGTTTTGCCATGTATTAAATCCATGGCTCTCCACCTCTCCCACACATTGGAATCAGAAGTCTGAGCGCCACCCGAGATTCTTAAATTGGTACGGCATATGACCTGGGCATACAGATTTTTAAAAATTCCCCCAGATGAAGCCAATGTGCAGCGGAAGCTGGGAACCACTGCTTTAGATGCTGAAATGAGAGCAGCTTCTCCAAAAAGACTTCTCTAATCATCACCACTCAGTTAAGTCAATTTGTTTTTCTCAGCCCCTGCAACACTATGTATGTAATGCCATTCCCAATTAAACTCAATCAATAACAGGTAAATAAGTGACAACCCTGTTGAAATAAAAGAAAGAACTCACAAATTAATGAATGGTACTGAGAAATGTGGTATCAATATGAGAAAAATACTAGACCCACATGTGACACCATAGCCCATAATACATTCCAGAGGAAGGAATGTGAAGAAATGAATCGACTGACACTTACTTTCTTGATGTAAGGCATATAGGCAGGGTCTTTGTTATAGGAACCGTATTCATTCTCCACCTGCACAGCAATGATGGGTCCTCCGTGCTTGTACTGGGGAAAAGAGAACCAATCAGAGCTGGGTTTGTAGTGGGAATTGTATTGTCTAATTTCACCACACTGATCACCAATTACTAGCAAAACATCCCATTTGAAAGCAAAAGTCTCAAGAAAATTGGTATATAATTGAGAGTGATGTCAATAAGACACAGAGTGGGAAGTTTCAGGCCTGTGTTTCCCTAGGGAAACATCAAATAAATAACTACATAACTGACCAAAATAACTTTATAGGAGCTCTGGAAGCCAGTGAAATGTTTAAGCAAACAAATAAGTGCTCAATCAATAAAAAGGCACATTCAAAATAGTAGGAAATTTCATGGTGTTTTGCTTGCCCTTGCCCAACTCCATCCCAGCATAGCACGGCACAGTCAAGGAAAAGCATCCCAAATCTCAGTTCCCTCCCTCAAGATAGAAGGAGCAAAATGGAATTTGTTTGCAATGTTCTGGGCTATCTGTAGGCTTCCCAGCAGACTAGTTTTTTCTCATCTGACTTCGAGCTCCGACAGTAAATGTTGGCAAAGTTTGGACTTCCTCAGGTTCATATGTTTCTTTAGAAACTATTTCTAGAGATTTACTTTGTTCCTCTAAATGAGCCATGTTCCCGTTTCTTGTATGCCTTGTGTTTTTTTTGTAGAAAATTGGGCATTTAAAAAAAACAGTCAGGGCCAGCCCAGTGGCTCAGGTGGTTGGAACGCGATGCTCCTAACGCGGAGATCGCTGGTTTGATTCCCACATGGCCAGTGAGCTGCACCCTCTACCGCTAAGATTGTGAACAACAGCTCTCCCTGGAGCTGGGCTGCCATGAGCAGCTGGAGGTTGGCGTGAGTGACGGGCAGCAGGCAAGAGCTACCATGAGCTACCATGAGCTATTGTGAGTGGCCGACTGACTGAGTGGCCGACTGACGACTGAGGACCAACTGCCTCAGCGGGGGGGGAGGGGGGGGTGAGGGAGGGGGCACGTAAGTCTCCTAATACCAACATAGGCCAGGGAGCTGTGTCCTACACAACTAGACTGAGAAACAACAGCTTGAACTGGAATGGGGCAGGGAGGCCCAAGAAGGGGGGAAAATAAAAACAGTCACCTCTCCCAGTCTTTGCAGATTTGAGGGGAATGCCATCACTATTTAGTGGGCTCCTGAGCTTTGAAATCAGCCCAGGGTGAAGGCTTAAGACCGTGTTAAATATTTTCTGGACCTGGGTCCTGTGTGTGCATTTTTTCCCCCGCTGGCTGCTTTTACATGTTTTACTTTCTCAGAGTCTCATACCAGCTTTTTCTCGTGGCCTTAGATGTTCTATTGTATTCCTCTGCCTGTAATACCTTGCCCCCAGGCATCCATGGGTCTGGAGTCCCCCTGAAGGTTTCATATGCTGTGACCCACCACTGTTTCAAAGAATTACATGCAATGGACTTACTAGACAATGAATATAAAACAACTGTCATAAATATGCTCAAAGAGCTAAAGAAAATCATGGACAAAGAAACCAAGGAAAGGATATATGAACAAAATGAGAATATTAATAATGAGATAGAAGCTATAAAAAAAGAACTAAACAAATTCTGGAGCTGAAAAATACAATATCTAAACAGAAAAATTCACCATGGGAGTTCAACATCAGATTCAAACAGGCAGAAAAAGGAATGGGCAAACTTGAATGCAGGTCATTTTAAATTATTGAGTCTGAGGAGCAAAAAGTAAAAATAATGAAGAAAAGTGAACAGAGCCTAAGGGACTTATGCAACATCAGTAAGCATATAACTATACTCATTATCTTCTCCCCAAAAGGAGAAGAAAGAAAAGGGCAGATATATTACTTGAAGAAACAATGGCTGAAAACCCCTCAAATTTGAGGATACATGGATACACAAAGCCAAGAAGCTTCAATGAGATCCAAGCAGCATTAACCAGGAGACCCACACCAAGACATATTACAATCAAACTGTCAAAGCCAAAGACAAAGAGAGATTCTTGAAACGGGCAAGAGAAAAGCAACGTGACATGTACAAAGGATCCCCAATTAAAGCTATCAGTGGATATCTCATCAGAAATCTTACAGGACAAAATAGTGAAATGATATATTCAAAGTGGACAAAGCGAACAAAAAACAAAAAACAATAAACCGAGAATATGCAGCAAAAGTAAAAATGAGGGAGAAATCTCCTTCAAAAATGAGGGAGAAATCAGGACATTCTCAGATAAGTAAAAGCTGAGAGATTCAATTACCATTACAATTGTCTTAAAATAAATGCTACATGGAAAAGAAAAAGCAACTATGGCAACACCAGCACTTGAGGCTTGAAGAGGGAGACGAGCTAAAAGAGGTATAGTTTTTCTTATGGAAGAATATACAGTTATTTCATGATGGCATTTGCACCTCCAAAAATCACAGATGGTCCCAAAATGCAGACAAAAATGAGTACCTGGACACCCCTAAACCATCAGCTTTTGAATGACCAAGTATTTGAAGAAAGAAGAGATCTGCTTGGAAAATGGTTTGACAAAAGGGCAGACTCTCAAAGAAGAATCCTGACAGGACTGTTCAAACGCTGCTCCCTGTCACAGCAAAAGTTCTGCTGTCGAAAGCTTCAGGAAAAAATTCCGGCAGAAACTCTGGAATTTACTACCAAGCTTCCAAGGGTGTTATCTTTCTACTTCTTTTCTTTCCTGGACCCCCAAAGCCTTTGTCATTGTGCACAGGTGAGCTGGCTTTTGAAAAACTTAACTGAGCTGGATCAGCTCTGGATACTCAAATGTTTATGGTTTAATTGGTACATCAGTTTTTCTCCAACTCCCTTTGAGCAGGGTATATGGAAGAAGGACTATATTCAAATGGTGAAAGAACTTCATGTTACCAAGTCTAAGACACCTCCCAAAGATGGGTTTGTGATTGTTGATGTTCAACCAGTTACAGGCAGTTCTCGAGAGGGAAATCAGTCTTCTTCATCAACTTTTCCAATCCTCTTCCTCTTTAAGAAAGAAGAATCAGCCAGGGGAGAAAGAGCTCCCACCCTGGCGATCCTCTGATAAGCATCCAACTGATATCATCCGATTCAATTACCTGTGACCCCATCGAGCCAATCTGGCACAGAAGAAGGAAAAGACATGAAATGATCCCAGGTTCCAGCCGACAATCACATGATAAGGAAAATAAATCGCAGGACAGATGTAAGCTAAGAAAAGCACAGTCACTGATATCCCTAAGTACAGAACCCAGTTCCCCTCTACAAGTTCCAATTCATCTCACCTTGCCTCCTCGTCAGTTAATGGAGCTCCCAACCACTGACGGAACAGCGAAACTTCTCATGCAGCATCTTTAGAGACACTCTGGGCTTCAGTCATTACCATCCAGGCTCCAGAGCTGAAGCTGACTTAAAAATGTGGAAAGAGTTCTCTAGAAATGACAAGATGCTCTACACATTGGAGAGTTGGATGTTACTTGGCTCTTGTATTGGAAACTGTTGCTTTGGGTACCTTATTGTGAAAGTGTGTTCGACAGTATTTCAGCCGAAGGCATTCATGGCATAAATGTTGACATATTTACAAACTTAATAAATAAATAAATAACTGTTACATGAAGTCCCTCAAGTTGAAATGAAAGGATGCTAGGCAGTAACTTGAAACGATATGAAAACATAAAGTTCTCTGGTGAAGGTAAATACATTTTTAAAATGTAAAAGCCAATATTATTGTAATTTTAGTTTACAACTCCACTTCTTATTTTTTATAGGATTTAAAGATAAATGAATAAAAAATACTTATGAATCTATATTAATGGGTACACAGTATATAAAGATGTAATTTGTGACTTCAATAATGTGAAGAGGGACAGAGCTGTAAAGGAATAGTTTTTGTACATGATTAAAATTAACTAGTATCAATATAAGACAGAATGTCATAACTTTAGGACAGTAATGCAATAGCCACTTTTTAATCACAATTAAAATATCTATACAATGTACACAAAAGGAAATAAAAGGGGAATCAAAAGTTGTCACTATAAAAAAAATAACTAAATACAAAAGAAGGGAGTCATGGAGGCGATGAGGGAGAAAAAAACTATAGGATATACAGAAAACAAATAACAAAATAGCAAAAGTGTTTCCATACCAGTAATTACTTTAAATGAATGTAAATGGATTAAATTACCTAATCAAAAGGCATATATTTGCAGAATGAAAAAACAGTATCCAACTGTATGCAGTCTATAAGATACTCACTTTAGATCTAAGGGACAGAAAAAGCAGAGAACCCTATGATTTCCCTGATATGTGGTATATAAACCAAAAACAAGACAAACAAATGAGAAACAAAAACTCATAGACACAGACAATAGTTTAGTGGTTACCAGAGGGTAAGGGGGGTGGGGGGAGGGAGATGAGGGTAAGGGGGATCAAATATATGGTGATGGAAGGAGAACTGACTCTGGGTGGTGAACACACAATGGGATTTATAGACGATGTAATACAGAATTGTACACCCGAAATTATGTAATTTCATTAACAATTGTCACCCAATAAATAATTTTTTTAAAAAATGAAAGAATGGAAAAAGATATTCTGTGCAAATAGTAACAAAAGAGTGTGTGTGCATTAAATTATATAATATATAAAATTATATTAATGTAAATATTTATATTCCTGCTTTAGAGACACTCTGGGCTTCAGTCATTACCATCCAGGCTCCAGAGCTGAAGCTGACTTAAAAATGTGCAAATAGTAACCAAAAGAGAGCAGGGAAACTTTAAGTCAAAAACTCTCGTTAGAAGAGACAACAAAAGGTACTATGGTGTGTGTGTCTGTGTGTGCGTGTGTGTTTATCTTACATACATACAGGACAGCTTTATAATAATAGTAAAAGATTTCAACATACCATTTTCAATAATAGATAGAACAACCAGACAAAAAATCAATAAGGAAATACAGGACTTGAAACATTATAGATCAATTAGATCTAATAAATATAGAGAGAGCACTCCACCCAACAATAGCACAACCCACATTTTTCTCAAGTGCACATGGATATTCCCCAGGATAGACCATGTGTTAGGCCACAGAACAAGTTTTAATAAATTTTAAAAGAAAAATCATACAAAGTATCTTTTCCAATTACAATAGAATAAAACTAGAAGCCAACAGCAGAAAGAAAACTGGAAGATTCACAAATATGTGGACCTTAACACCTTCTTAAACAACAAGTGACTCTAAGAAAAAAAAATCACAAGAAAATTAAAAAATATCTTGAGACAAATGAAAATGAAAACACAATATAACAAACTTATGGGATGTAGAGAAAGCAGTGCTATGAGGGAAATTTATAACTGCAGACACATTAAAAAAGAAGAAAAGTCTCAAGTCAACAACCTAACTTTTCACCTTAAGGAACTAGAAAAAAAAAGATAAACTAAAATCAAAGGTAGCAGAAGAAAGAATAATAAGAAGGATTAAAGAAGAGATTAAAATAGAGAATAGAAAAATAGAGAAACACTAACAAAACCAAGAGTTGGTTCTTAGAAAAGATCAACAAAATTGACAAAACTTTATTTAGATTAACTAAGAAAAGAAAAGATGCAAATAAGTAACAATCAGACATTGCTACCAATTTTACAGGAATAAAAAGGATTATAGGAGAGGAATACGAACTATACACCAACATATTGGATAACTTAGATGAAACAGACAAATTCTAGAAACACACAATATGCCAAGACTGAATCATGAAGAAATAAAAAATATGAATAGAGCTATATCTAGTAAAGAGATTTACACCAATCTTTCTCAAACTCTTCCAAAAACAACTGAAAAATAGGTAACACTTACAAACTTTATGAAGGTAGTATTACCATAGCCAGAAAAAGACTCTATAAGAAAAGAAAACTACAGGTCAATACACTTGATGAATACTGATGTAAAAATCTTCAAGAAAATACTAGCAAAACAAATTCAACAGCATATTAAAAAGATTATACACCAAGAACAAGTGGGATTTATTCCGAATGCAAGGATGATTCAACAAAAATCAACATTAACAAAATGAAGGGGGGAAAAACACACGATCATCTCAATTGTGCAGAAAAAACATATGACAAAATTCAAGATGCTTTCATAATAAAAACACTGAACAAATTAGGAATACAGGAAAACCATCTCAATATAAAATAGGCTATATATGAAAAGCCCACAGCCAATCTCATGCTCAATGGTGAACGACTGTAAGCTTTTTCTCTGTGATTAAGAATGAGGCAAGGATTCCTGCTTTCACCACTTCTATTCAACATACCATTGAAAGTTTTATCCAGAGCTATTAGGCAATAAATAAATAAATACATAAATAAATAAACAAACAAACAAACAAACAGCATCCAAATTGGAAAGGAAAAAGTAAAATTATCTCTGTTTGAAGACAGTATGATAATATATGTAGAAAACCATAGATTCCACACACACATGCAAAAAGAAAACTATTAGCACTAATAAACAAATTTCAGCAACCTTGCAGGATGCAAAATCAACACACACAAAAGTAAATTCTGTTTCTATGCACTACCAATGAACAATTCTATTTACAATAGAATCAAAAAGATTAAAACACTCAGGAATAAATTTAATCAAGGAGGTAAAATACTTGTACACTGAAAACAACAAAACATTGCTGAAAGAAATGAAGGAAGATACCAATAAATGAAAAGACATCCTGTATCCCGTGTTCATCGATTGAAAGACTTAATATTGTTAAGATGTCAATATAACCCAGAGTAATCTACACATTCAATGCAATCCTTATCAAAATCCCAATGACGTTTTGCTGAAATAGAAAAATCCATATGAAATTTCAAGGGACTCTAAATAGCCAAAACCACGCTGAAGAAAAAAAACGAACAGAGTGAGAGGTCTCATACTTTCTGATTTCAAAACTTATTAAACTTACAAAAGCCATGGTAATCAAAAGTGTGGTACTGGCATAAAGACAGATATATAGACCAATGGAAAGAATAGAGGCCAAAAATAAACTCTCACATGTATAGTCAAATGATTTTCAACAAGGGTGCCAGCATCAGTCATCTTTTCAATAAATAGTTATTTATGGGGAAAACTACATAGCCACATGCAGAAAAATGAAGTTGGACCCTTATCTTATACCATATACAAAAATTAACTCAAAATAGATCATAAACCTAAACATAAAAGCTAACACTATAAAACTCTTAGAAAAAAACAGGGGAGGAGCTTCGGGACATTGGATTTAGCAATGATTTCTTGGGCACAGAACCAAACACAAAGGCAACAAAAGTAAAACTAGATTATGTTAGACTTATCAAAATTTAAAACTTTTATGCATTAAAGAACACAATCAACAAGAGTATAAAAGGCAACCCTCAGAATGAGAGAAAATATTTGCAAATCATCTGATAAGAGATTGATATCCAGATATATAAAGAACTCCTGTAACTCAACAACAACAACAAAAATCTCAATTTAAAAAATGGGCAAAGAATTTGGATATTTCTCTAAAGATATATAAATGGTCAGTAAGCACATGAAAAAATATTCCATATCACTAATAATTTGGGAATTCAAATCTAAACCACAATGAGATACCACCTTATAACCATTAGGACAATTTTTATTAAATAAACAGAAAACAACAAGAGTGGGTCAGGATTTCAAGAAATTGGAACTTTGTGCATTGCCTATGAAAATGTAAAATGGTGCAGCTGTGGAAAATGTATGGTCGTTCTTCAAAAAATCAAACAAAGCTAACTAACTATATAATCCAGGAATATCACTTCTGAGTATATATCCAAAAGAAGTGAAAACAGGGACTCAAACAAATATTTGTACACCAATGTTCACAGAAGCATTATTCGTAATAGGCAAAAGCAACCAAAATGTCCATTGATGAATGACTGGATAAACAACATGTGGTATGTACATAAAATGGAAAATTATTCAGCCTTTAAAAAAAAGAAATTTTGACATATGCTACAAATAGATAAACGTTGAAGACATTATGCTATGTAAAAGAAGCAAGGCATAAAAGGACAAACATTGTATGATTCTACTAATATGAGGTCCAATTCATAGAGACAGAAAGTAGAATGGTGGTTCCCAGTGGCTACAGAGAGGGGACACAGGGAGTTAGTGTTTAATGGGGACAGTTTCAGTTTGGGAAGATGAGAAAGTTCTAAAGACTTTATCTAAAAAATAGTGGTGATGTTTGCACAATGATGTAAATGTATTTAATGCCACTAAACTTTACACTTAAAAATGGTTTAAATGGTAAATTTTATATTATGTATATTTTACCACAATAAAAAAGTAAAATAATTGTTATACCCAGAAAAAGAATTTTAATAGGTTTGAAATGTCATTTCCATATTTAATGGTGCTTCTGAACCATATTCCTGGCATAACTTTCCCTATAGCCCCCTACCCTACCTGCACCACCCAACCTGCTCAATCATCTCGGTAATCCTATCTTCCTTGCAAAAATCTAGACAAATCATTTCCTAGATTCTTTTATGATTGGACTATCAGATTTAGTAAATAAAAATATAAGGCACCCAGTTACACTTGAATTTACAATTAATATTTTTTTAAATAAATAATGAACGTTTTTTAATGTAAGTATGTCCCATGCAATATTGGGGATATATTCATACTAAAAAAAAATTATTTCTTGTTTATCTAAAATTCAAATTTAACGGGGTTCCTGAGTTCTATTTGCCTACTCCACAAATGATCGAACAGTTCCTTTGATCTGTATGTGCTGTTAATTCAACACCATTGATTCAATAACAATTTTTTTGATGTACTAATTTTTTATTGACATACTAATTTGTTGATATACTAATCAGCATCATTCTTCTTGTTTTTACATAAGCAATTGGGTTAATTATTCCCGTTCCTGCTTTTTTATTGCTTCTAATTATTACGTGTAATGTTAAGATACTTTGACCCCCAAAATCATTTTAATACGTTTTGAATAATAAATATGGACCATGCAGCACTTTTTGGGAAGCAGAAGGATGTACCTTGAAAAGTCATCAACTGTAACTTTGTAATTACAAAAAGTCCTGCTGTCTTACAGGCCAGGGCCTCTCCAGATAGGCTCCTCTTTATGTAATCGCTTTGCTTTAGGGACCCTAATAGGTGTTTTCAGTTATCAAGGCATCAAGTGTTGCAGCTCTGGCACTGCATGGAGCAATGTAAGCCCTTACACTTGTCTATCCTTTCAGCACTGTGCCACCAAAGACAACACTCAAACAGGCAGATCTTTAAAAGGACAACCACTGCCAGCCCCTCCAGTTACAGGTCTCAGGCAGTGGCAAAGAATATGCTTCTGTGTTGAAAGGAACTGTGAGCCCCTTGGTCTGAGAACTGACCTAGGACTATTTACTACTACCTGTAGGAAGACAGGTGAAGATCAAAGCAGAGTCTGCTTGCTTTTACCTGGAGCGGCACCACCCTGGACATCAGGTGATCAAAATAAAGGTCCACTGCTTCGGTGAAGCCCTTGTAAGTTGTTCTCAGCTTCATGTCAGAGTCTTGGAGTAACCAGCTTAAATAAAAGAAAAAGGCGGAGGATGTGGGGTTAGTTCCACTGTTTGTGGGTTTGCTCTCGCCAGGGTGATGAGTCTGGAGACCATTCCCACCCCACTCCCTCTACTCAGCCAGGTAAACAGGAGATGATCCCAACTGATTCAGGCACACACACGACCCAGCCTCAGCCCTGCACTCATCACTGCCTCCCTGCCAGAGCACACCAGCCCTGGTGGGAATTTATGTCCAGCTTTGCAGCTGTAGATCGGGCTGCCAAAGTAAGAAAAGCTTTTCACTGGATACAAGGCCCAGTTTTCAAGCATTTATTCCACAATCTCATTACAAAGGGTGAAGCCAAAGGCTCTAGGCTTTGCTAGGACTGGAGAAGGACACAGAGGCAACCTTCCAGTGTCACACAGCAAAACAAGCCTTAAATGGAGGCTGTGAGAGGCTAATCCCACTTCCTGCTGTGCCCAGCTGCTCTCCCGTGCTGACCTGGCCAACTCATTTGCATCAGCTATTCAGAGCTCAGCTCTGATGGAGCAGGTGAGCAAAAAGATTAATTCTTCCTACAACCTGTCTGCTGTGATCACATTCCCTAGATGAACACAGAGCATTAGTTCCAGAGCTGGAGTCAAGGTATTTTTCCATCTCACTTGAAATTCTGAGGAAACACTTATATTTTCTTACAAAAGGCTCTGAAGCATTCTCGTCCTGACATAGAAGCCTTAAACAGGGTCAGAAATTATTAATTTATGTTAGGTAAAAATGGATGATGTGAGACATGTCTTCTCTATACTGACACCCCCTCATTCCATCTTACATAGAACAGGTCTAGCTTCTCATCCCCAGTGGGGTTCTGCCTGTTTTCCAGCAGTCCCTGCTTGGTGTCCCCAGGGTGTGCCCATCCTGGATGCCACCAGAGCCTGAGTGGACAGGAGCTGCACAGGGAGATCAGAGTATTGGAGCTCCCTGCCACTTCTGAGCTAAAACTTAAATCCGGTGCCTGCTCTGGCTGAGTCTGAGGACATGGCTGACACACAGGTTTCTAATCCCCAGGTGTGGGGAGAGGCCACTCTGGCTGTGTTCACAGCCTTGTTGAATGGCACAGCGACAGAGAAGTCATCCTAGACAGTGGAGGAGATGAAGACCCAGTCTGCCTGTGCCCCATAGGGAAAGGCTGGGTTGCGCTGGAAGCAAGAAAGAAAACAAGGCCAAGGCGGGAGGTGGCATTGCAGAAAGAAGCCGTTCCCACAGGAGACGGCATGGCAAACAGGACCAGCTTTCCTCCCACTTGGGATAGCGCAAGGTGTAGGGACAGTGGATCTAACCACCTGGAACGCAGTGAGGATGGGAGAGATTATGCTTATTAACAAGAAAATCATTTTTTTTTAATCAATGGCAATAATGGTGAGGATGAGGAATGAATGTGGTACCAGGTGATTCTTCTCTGGATTTCTACTCCCATCACACAGTATTCCAAGGACCTTGTGGAGACTACACATTCTAAGATAATTCATTAGGGCCTGGGATTTGAAGATTAAAAAAAAAACAAACAGTAATTTGTTTCTCTTAATACTCTATCAAAATACTTAGATTTGGAAAAAAAAATGCTGGTACCATCCTTAAGAAAGAGATACGCAGGTTTGATTTTTCCCATTTTGTAGACAGGAAAGTGAGGTCTAGAGCAGAAAAATGACCGGCCAGCCCTCCTGTTGCAGCTTGCCACATAAAAACCACATGGAATTTGACAAGGACAATGACTGTGGCATTATTTAAAATGACCCCATTTCGATGCTACTTATTCTGAAAAGGAACTTCAGTACAGAATGGAGGAACATACTTTAAAAGCAAAATTAAACCTACATTTGTGATTCGCATTTTGCATAAGCACACAGGATAACTCAAGCTGTGGCCCCGCTCACCTGGGCAAGCCCCCAAGGTCAATCTCACTGCAGATGTAGGGGCCTGGACGCAGAATCACCCACAGCCCGATCTCCGCAGCCATCAGGACAAAGGCCCTAGAAAGGTCAATGTCAGCAACTCTCAGGACATCTGAGCGGAGGGTGGGGATGAGCCCAGCACGCATCGCAGGGTGGCAGAGCTCCCTGGCTCCTCTCCTCGCCTGCCTTCCTCTCGCAACCAAAGACTGGGGTGAGTGAAGGGAAGGCCGAGCCCTTACCTACAGCAGAGCAGGGAATCCTATACCAGGTCATAGGCCAGAGGCTCTGGGAACTGGGTTATCACTGGTTCCCAACCTAGGACTGTCGGCACAGCCCCACTGGGTCATGAGGAAGAAGGGCATCAGAAAGGGGACAGGGTCCCTAACAGTAAACCTGACTCCAATGACCTTGCTACCCTGAGGGGTAACCCCTGTCCCAGTGTTGGCCCTGCAGAGCAGGGCCAACACTGGGGATGAGGCATCTCTGAGCTGCAGTGAGGAAGGCTGGGCTCAGAGGAGGCAGGCCCTGATGCCTAGGAGTAATGGGTTTACTGCTGGAGAGCATCTGGGTCCTGAGTGCAGAAATTGTCAGTGTGCTGAGAACAAGGCTCTGGACCCCAGTCTGCCTCTGGTTCTCCAAGCAGAGCCAAGATGCCACTATGGTCCCCAATCATCCCCAGCCAGCCCCCTTCCTCCTTCCCTGGCCTGGGCCACGTCACAGAAGCCGCAACAGCACCTACTCCAGATCCAGGTTCCCAGAGAAGTCAAATTTGCCTCTTTGTGGCTCATGGAGGTTCCACGGAACATAGCTGTAATACAAAAGATAATTATAGGCCTGACCTTTCCATTTATTTCGCTTCATCTTCCATATTACCTTCTTCTTCCCTAAAACCCCTTATGTTGGTTGAAGATGTATTTCCTAGGTACATTGTCCTGGCAACATCAGGACTGAAACCAAGAACTAAGTGAAGAGACGTAGAAGAGAACTTGGGCCATTCCGAGAGGACTAAGAGCTCACATCCTTAGGAGAAGGGAGAGAAGGCCAACAAGATATGGGTGAAGCATAAGACACAAGCACAGGGCAGCTTGGGCTGTGCTCCCCCTCCTCCTGCTGTCCCTTTCTCTCTCTCTTAATCAGAGAAAAAGAAGTAACTTCATAGAAAAAAAAACAGTTATAAGTAGAGTAAAAGAAAACCTTAATTATCAGTCCTGTTTTTTAACGGAAGCATCGAATTCCAAACCTTGTAACAGAAGGGAGGTTCTAACTCGAAAAAGAAGATAAGGAAATGAAGTATGTTCTTTAAGGGGCCCGACTCAAGAGGCAGAGGTATGTAGTGACATATGACAATAGTTATGACAGATGCTCCTGTACTGGACTCCCACCCGCCCCTGGCTTCTAGTGAGGCCCTCTCCAGCTGCCAAGAATGTGCACGGGCGTGAAGTGAGAGGGGAGGCTTGCTTGCTTCCAGTTCAGACTCAAGAGTTCCATGTTTAAGCAAATGCAGATTATCCTGCTTTTATAAGACAAAAAAATATTGTAGATTGTCCTGCAGTATTCCTACAAACTTCAGGAGTCCTAGAACAGGTGAATATACCCTCAGGGTCAGAACTTTCATATGCAAATAAATGGAACCTTTTAAGGAATCTTTCTGAAAAATTGCACACATTTGTTTCAACTATGCTATCATAGCTCAGAATATTCCTGGAACTCTTTTTTAGAAATTATCTTCAAAGCCAGTTCACAAACCACCCGAGAAAATGCACGTCCTTCATTTGCAACCCCATTTTTCCTCACAAATAGAATAACACAGCCTGATAACCCACTTTTGTTCCAGACTTGCAGTCAAGAGTCTATTGGCAATTTTGAAAACTAAATCCATGAAAAGGTCAAGACTTTTCCACCACTGAGCCTATTTTTTAACTGACTCGCACATTGAACATTTTATTGAGTGTTTACCACGTGCCATCACTGTGCAAGGTGCTAGAATGAAAGCATTCTGAAGATAATTCTAAAAAGGAATGCTGCAAACTGCGCACAGACGGCTTCCCAAAATAGCCACTTTAAAGAATACATTCATTTGCTGTATAAATTGGGGGTAGAGCGCTTGTTAAAGAAAATTACTTATGATAATTCGATCATCTCCTATATCTATACTCCCCTCCTCCACTCTTTTCCTTTGTACACTGTTGCTCTTTCCGATGCCCAGAACTTATATCCATTGCCCATCTGTCATCCCCACTAATGGAGAGCGCTGCGGGCATTATGAAGCAGAGAGACTGTCTTCCCATCAACGGCTGCTCAGATTTAGGATTTGCCAGGCCTCATCCATCCTGGCACGCTGGAGACCCCCAAGCTGGGCTCCCACACAGAAGCCTAGATGCGAAAGTCAAAAAGCCCACAGGGAAATAGGCTTAGTGGCAAAGGTAGGGCAACACTCACGTGGTGAGGGTGTTCAAGCCGCAGGCTTTCATCTTCAGCAAGCGGTCCCTCCAGTAAGCCTTGGGCACACGGAAATAGTGCACGGAGCCTCCGAAGACCCAGAAGGTGGAGTCCTCCAGCATAAAGTTCTGGCCGTCGGTGTGCAGCCCGGCCCGCCGGTGCCTGAACCAGGGAGAGATCAGACTGCGCCAGTCCAATCTACAAAAAGGAGAGGCAGTGGGGAAGCCGTGTCAGCAGTGAGCAGGGGAACTGGAAGAGACAGGCTTCCTCTTCTCCGTCACAGGCCCTCAGTCTATCTAAGGAGGGCCTGTTTCCAGGGTGTTCCACCCTGCTCCCACCCTCCGACGTAGCCACACCTTGGAAGCAGCCTTTCTTTGGCACCACTGACTTATGTGGTCCAGCTGCAAGGGAAGAGCAAGCTGAGTAAGGCTGCAGTCAGGAACGAGACAAAGAAAACATTAAACATAGAGACTGTGCTAACAGGAGAGAGGCAGAGGTGGGCGCATACTGCATGGGAAGGATGGGCTCAGAGGCTGAAAGCTGCCTTCGGTGCGGCACACAGCTTCCTACAACAGCCAGCCGCCTAGGCCATGTGACCAAATTTCAAAGTATCAACTACTTCAAATAGTACCTCCGAGCCACCTCAGTCACAACTGCCTGGCTCGAGGTGTAAATACCTGCAAAGAGGTATCTGGGTTAGAAACAGCAGCTGTTCATGGCTCAAATTTTCAGGTCTTAATTGTTATTAATATCTAAAGATCAAGTGTTATGTTGGCCAAGAGATCACCCTGCATGGTAGACAGCCCCATCTGGGGAGGCTTGGCGAAAGTTTCAGTCCTTGAAAAAGCACCGCTTGACATCTCTTGGATTGGCCAAGGGTAGGTAGCCCACTCAAATTGATCCCAGTAATTCAGTGTTCCAGTCTCCTGAAAGTTGTGAGAAAAAGTGGACAAGAGAAGCTGGAAGAGCCAGAGTTTCCAGCCAGGAAATTGAGGAAACTTGAAGACAGAAAACAACAGTGGTTGTCAGTCTGGTGCAAAAGCAAATTTTAGTTGGTGCATTTTCTGCACCCACTTCTCATTACAGTGCCTGACACTAGAGGGCATTTTGCCCAGCAGGGCTCTTCTGCATAAAAAAGCTCTCTAAACTGCTTCTGGTCTTTCCACTCATTTTGTAACACTGGCTAAAATGGTACCACTGGGACATGTGTCCTGGTTAAGACCCAGCTTGATCCATTCAATCAGTGTTGATACACACTGATTGGGGATTGATGTCTCTTCGAAGACATGTGGGAACCAAAAGTGGGATAACAGCAGCAATCTTGATTCTGGACTCAACAATTTTCCGTGCCCTTAAAAGGGGCAGCTCCTCACAAAGCTTCGCCAGCCATGTGAACCAATGGCAGATGTCATGGGGGCACAGGACCCATGCACCTCACACACCCCATAGCTGACTCTCCCAGTGTGCTCACGGGGTATCCCATCCCTCTTGCTCCCTCTCCATCTCTGCCACCAGCACTGTCCCCCTGCTGGGTCCTTTTCCTACATACCAGCCAGCTTCACCTCTACCTACAATGCGAAGTTCTTCAGTGCAGAACATGAATTTGCACACCCTACACTGTAAAGCAGCCAGAGCCCTGCTATTAAAGGGACCATTTTTAATGGTATTTAGTGCAAGTCTGTGGCAGCTTGCTCTTGCTCCTCAGGAAGCTCACTTTCATCCTACCCAAATTCCTCCAAACCACACGTTATGGTCCCTATAAGGATTCCGACACAGAGTCTTCTCCACCTCCCTGCACACTCAAATAATTACAATCCAGTGTCATGAGTGCTGCTGTAAGGCATGCACAGAAATATGGCCAGGGCTGGCTTCATGGGCGAGTGACCCATGCAGTCAGTCACACAGGGCCCCACACCCAGAAGGCCCCCTTGCAAGGAGTAGTAAATACGCCATCCAGATCTCATGCACAATATAAGGAGTACAGGCAACAACATTGTACTACAATTATGTAATGTAATAAAAATCACTACAATGGCAATCATATTGCAATACACAATATACAAAGGAACACATTTTAAAATCATCCTACACATGATTTCAGACACTCTCCTGTCTCCATTCTAAAATTCTTCATAATTTTTTCAACAAGGGACCCACATTCTCATTGTGCACTGGGCCCCACAAATTAGGCAGCCAGGCCAACAACGGCAGACTACAGTGGTCGAAATACATCGGTAACTGTTGAATGAAGAAATTACCTAAATCACCCAGGTGCAGTCAGAGAAGACATCATACTGAAGATGACGTTCTCACTGGCTCTTGAAGGTAGGGAATATAAAAAAGCCGAGGAAATTTGTGGCAAAACCATAAAAAGTGAAAGACTATTTCTGTAATAGCAAGCCCATGGTCTACTCCAGCCCCCCCCTCACCCCCACCCCCGCCCCAGCAGCCTGGGTCTGTGCTCCCTCACACCAACTGCCTGCTGTTAGTCTGCACTGAGATCGATACAGAAATTGAGATACTTTTATAGCAATGAGACCAAGTTTATGTCTGTTGAAGCTAATCATAAAAAGCTGGGGCACGTATTTTGTATATCTTTTCATTTCCTTTTTTTCTAGGAATTTGTTTTTATTGTATTTTATAGAGTAACAGATGGGAAAATTTTTTTAGAAAAGAAGAAAAGTGATTCGTCACTACAGACAGAATAAGAAGTCCTTCTCTGGACAAGAAAGAATGGTCCGGCGTTGGGCAGTTGTGATCATAGAGATGGAAAGGCAAACATATTGACCAGTTCAATTTATCAGGCTTAGAAACCGAATGGAGGCAGATGTGGGAGAGACCAGAACCATGTGAAAAGCACTTCATCAACAGCCTTCCTAACACTTAACTGAAGTCAGCTATACTAGAGGTTTGGGTTTAGCCACAATAATTCTCAAAGCTGGCAGCATATTTGAATCACCTGAGAAACTTAAAACTAATCAATGCCCAGACTCCACCCCCTGACGAATCTCTGCAGGTGGGGCAGAGGTATTGTTGCTTTTCAAAAGTTCCTCCAAAGTTCCTAACAAGGAAGGATGAGAGCCACTGGCCTAGGAAGAGTATTGCAGGAGGGACTGGGGCAAATTTGGGGGCTCTGGATGCCAGAAACAGGAGCGGAGGATGCCAACAGGGGAGAAGGTGCCACAGACATCACTGACCACTTGGGAGTCTTATCGAGGGCCACTCATGGGCAAAGAGTATTATTTTTACTTATTCCTTACTCCTCGCAGCACCCAGGACTCAAAACTCATGCTGCTACTGCAGGACTACAGTTCGGCTATGTTGTACCTAAAATAGTCATTTGTGGATAACCTGGGAACATTATCACTTTTTTCTTTCCGTAAAAAGAAAAGTTCCATGTTCCAAGTAACTTATAAATAGTATGTCAGAACATAATTCTTCTAAAGGACGACCTTTGGAAGAAGGACCACCTTTGGGGAATTGAAAACAAAAACAATACGTTTTTGGAGGATGGAAGAAGAAGGTTTTATGACTCAGGAGGAAGATCTGGACATGAATCCTGGCCCTACGTCTAGGAGCACTGTAACCTTGGGTTAGAGGTACTAGCTTTGTGGGCATGAGTCTCCTTCCTCTGTAAAACAGGACTAATGCCTGCCCTGCCTGCTCACAAAGGCTGTCATGAGGGCCTGGTATAAATGAAATAGTCTGTGATGTGCTGCAAAGAGTCTTGTCACTATTGGAAATAAATTTATTTTAGCTTAGCATGCTTTGCGTATCAGAGAGAATAGCCTCGGGGTGCGGGAGTTTATGTCCCGCACCAATATGGAATAATCCCAATCTTTCCATTCTTTCTCGTTTAATTTAGCATCTAATTATATTTTCCAAGCTATGCTTTATGCCACGCCATCTTATTACAATTTCTAAAAGTTTACAATAGAAGGTCTGTCCCCTGCGATTCTGTGAGACCAACCCAGCCCCCTAGCCAGAGGTCTGCAAATTCCGGCTATGGACTAAATCAACCCTTCCTCCTGTCTTTCTGCCACATGCAAGCTAATGGTTCTCACATTTTTAAGTGGTTGGAAAAAAATCAAAAGAAATTTGATTTATTTTGTATCCAAAAGAAATTACATAAACTTCACATTTCAATATCCACAAATAGTTTCATTGGCATTCAGTTATGTGTTGTCTGTGGCTGCTTTGGGCACAGGGCAGCTGCTGTGATAGAGGCTACCATCATATGGTCTACAAAGCTGCAGACACTACCGTGTTTCCCCAAAATAAGCCCCAGTTAAGATCGTCAGCCAGACGGACGCATTTAGTACATTATGACGATGTTCCAGAAGAAGATGACATGACTATTGTGGGGACAGAGTCCCAGAGAGCAGTTTCCAGGATGTCAACCTCACGTGGAAAGGTGCTGGCTCAGTTATTAGATGGCCATCCGCTGTGGCTGGGTGGCCATCAGCTGTTACCAGTTAGCCATTAGCCATTAATATAACTGCTGTGACTACGCTAGGGGGTTGGTTGGTTGGTCGGCGGAGAAGCAGAGGGCAAATTGCGGATCATGTGGCTCCTGTTTTCTGTCTCCAACCCAGCCGCAAGCGAGAATACAGTGGTGTGACTCTAATATCTATGGCTCTGTGGGTGTTCCTTTTAGGCCTCACCATATCCTGCGATCTTGTGCAGGGAGCGAGAGCTGAGACCCTGCATTACAACTATATTTGAATAAATATAAATTGTTGTACATGAAAAAATAAGGCATCCCCTGAAAATACGCCCTAATGCATCTTTTGGAGCAATAATTAATATAAGATCCGGTCTTATTTTCGGGGAAATACGGGTATCTGGCCCTTTACAGGAAACCCTGCCATAAAGGATGAGGCCCCAGATACTAAAAGGAGGCCTCGTTTCTCCCACCTTAGCCACTACCTGGGCCTACTTCTAGCCACCCCTTTGTTCCGGCTCTTCCCACCTGACTCTTTCCTTTGGCTACAGTCTCCTGACTATTCTGGCTGTCGCATACCTCACACACAGGAGAGCTTGTCTCCCTTGGTTTTGGACATGTCTGCTCCAAAGAATGCACTCCACCTTCATGCTTCAGACTCACCTGACCACCCACCTCCCGCTCCCAGGCTCTCCTCTCAGGCACCCTACTATCCTCGCTTACCCCAGGCTAGAATGAGGAAGAATTGGATGGCAGATTCTTTTCTTAAAAACAAGGACATACTGACAGTCTGGTGGTGGTGAAAATACATACTTACACATTCTCTCTCTCTCCCCCACCCCCCACTCCCTACCCCATTGTTTTTAAAGACAGTAAGAATACAGTTGAGCAATCACTCCACCCGGTAGCAATCCTTATTTGTCTGGCCAGAACTTCAAAACACAATCTTCAATTCTTCACCAAGCTCACATCACTGAACCTAACTTTTGTTGACAAATGCTAGGAGCGCTTCCCCCTCCCCACCCGCTAAGTGTAAAGTGTCAACAGGGTTGAAGAAGACTCTCTCTGGCTCCCTCATTAAAACACAATCCCTGCTAGCAACACACAGTCCTTAATCTGTCCCCTGGTGAATAACTAATCATCAGGAAACTTCCATCCAGGTTTCCACCTCCAGATGTGATCTGTACCTGCAGAGAGTCTTCGTCTGGAGCTTGTTAGAAACTCAGGCCTCCCCTGAGACCTACTGACTGAGAATCTGCATTTTTAACCCCAAGGTTCAAATCTGAGAAGCACCAGTCTGTATCTCCTCCTTTGACATATGTATATATAGTCTCTTTCTGGATAGAGCTTCTCTTTGCAGTGTCTTTATATCCTATCATTTTCTAGATTTTTTAAAAACGATTTCCTCGCAGTGTTTATTAAGCAGCATGAAATTAACACTGCAAACAAAAGCTAGCTGTTATCAATGTCCAAGTTCTGGAGAATTCAACTGTTTCCTTTCTGGAAATTTTCTGATAGGTTACTAGATGAGTTTTTAATACATTAATAAAAGGGATGAATTCACTGAGAATTCAACTGAGGTTGATAATGCTGGATTGCTCCAAGGAATTCACTGTGAGAAAATGAGAAGATATATGTCAGAGCTTCATAAACAATAAAGTACCACTCAAAGGGGTAGTAATACTGAGAATGACCATTGGTACTAGCGCTCATAATATTAATAATAGCCTCCACAGTTTCCTGAGTAATTAACTCAGTAATAATAAACTAAAGGAAATATAAAGTGTGTGGTTAAATCAAGTCTGGGAGACTTTCCTTGCCAATTAGTTTGCTACCAAGGAGCTAACCAGATCCAGAGGAAGCTCTTGTTACTGTTGCTTTTCTAGTGAGCAATTCATTCATGATGAAAATTTTCTTGATGAGACCAGAGGTATCTGCCTTCTTTCTAGCTGGAGCTTATTATTAACACTTTCCTCTAGAATTTCTGTTGCCTTTGTATCTTTGATTCATAGTAGGATAAGTAACTTTCCAGTCCTAAAATAAACTGAACAGCAGGACCTGGTCACTGATGGGAACTGTCCTCAGGTTTGCTCTGCAGAACCATACTCTGTCCAGTCTACAGTGAGGTTCCTGGAAGAAGGCACACATGTCAGGATTTGTAAAGGGGCCTCACAAAATATAGCAAGACGTCACCATTCCTATCGCTACCATCCCTTTGGACAAGTATTACAGGTTGTGCAAGTTAGAGACACAATAGGTTGTAAAGAAAACATTAAGCACAGGACTTGGGTCCTGAGTTCCCTACAGTGAGGAATTGTCATCTAGTGGTGACTGGTGAGGGAGAAAGGGTAGAGGGATGAAGTCGTCTTACACTTTATATTCATCATTGTACTGGATGACGAGGACAAAGTATGCAGCGCAGGCTGCAGATTACCAAACATGGTCCAAAGTGCTGGATGGATGTGTTTGAGTGGAAAAGGGCAGATAAGCAGGTAACAAGCTTACAATCTCTATCATGTGGAATGGGCCCATGAATTGATTCTCAGCTTTCAGAGAGGCTCTTCCAGGGTAGCTGGGGTTGGAGAAGAGCCATATCCAGTCACCTATTTAAATGATCTCCTTGAATGAGGTGTGCTAATCAGGACAGGTCTGAGGGCATGCCAGAGGGCATCCCTATGTCACCTGTAAATCCTGCAAATATTGATCAGTAACTGGGGTAGTGATGGGACTGGGAAGCCGTACATGGGAGTCATAGCTGTCTCCTTCAGTCTTCTGTCCTACCACACACAGTCTGACCAGATTCAGAAAGGCCAATATCCACACAACCTAACATGGCAGAGATAGCATCATCCACTGCTGGAATATGTTGGCCTCCAGCAGCGACCAGACAACGCTCACATAGAAGATAGGTCCTTGCTGGTGCTGAGGGTCAGTTATTTTGGCATTATACATAATGAGTACGTACTTGTTAATCTGAGATGATAATTTACAAACGCAATTTCCAGGTACACTGTGACCGTACTAGGGCCACCCTAAACAAACGTTCAACTAAAGCTGGGTCCAGAGCATCACATTAAAGATGCTGATCAAGAAAACACTCATGTATCCAAGTGGTTATGCCAGAGACCATGAGATAGCAGATATGTTAAACTGCCTAAAAGACATCATTACACATAAAACATTTCCTCACTCGGGTCTGAAATACAAATTTCTATTCATCAGTCTCAGGACTCTGATGGGACTATAGGCTCCCACGAGGCCCAGTTTCCTTGGACATCCATTCCCCTGAAGTGTCCATTTGGGGATATTTCAGTCTTAACAGTCTGTATACTCCTCCCTCAGCAGGGGAGTTTGAGGGCCTAACTCCTCAGGCAGGTACCCTCAATGCCTCTACTCCAGAAAGGTGCCTCTTGGATCAATCCTTGAACCCAAGAATTTCAGCCCCAGGGAAATAAAACTCCGTCCCTGTGTCTGGCCCAGCTTCCTGGATGTGCTCCTTGGCTTGGGCCCAATGCTTTGGGCTCCTGCTTTGCTGGGAGAGACATTAAATATTTCCAAAGGGTTTGGGCCCTCTGTTCTAAAAGCAAGTATAATACAGTCATTTTGTAGAGATGCAAGTCATTGTGCAGGACTCTGCAATCTTAATAGCTCCATCCTTCCCTCTGAAAAGATTTCTAGGTAAGCCAGGAACTCACCTAGCACTTAGGCTTTCGCAAGTCAGGCCAAGTGGCTGCCTACATGACCCAGGGACATGCTGGTAGATCAGAGGGCAAAATTTTCTAAATACTGTAGGAAGTTTGTATGTGAATAAGCGTTTACTAGACCAAAACCTTGAGACCCAATTGTAAAAAAAATACAAAATCCTCATTAAAATGGACCAATTAACAACAATGAAAAGTGTCCTGATGTTCTGTGACACTGTATTTTCAGTTTGGGAAACGTTTTCCATTGATAGCATCATAAATGGAAAAGGTGTTGTATCTTGACCTAAAGAGAAGTGAAAGTCTGAGAGATAACCCAAAGGGCTGTACTGATAACAAGACTGATCTTAGAGAAGCGTGTAGAATCGGAATGAAATGATGTCATGAGAGCGGGGACAATATAAATATGTTTTTAAAAATTTAAACCTACCACATGGAACTTATCTACATAGATATATGAGAAAGGGGTTAGTGCTTATGAGACACAAAGAATCTATACACACACAAATTAGACAGAATTTTCCCCTCAGACTCAGGGAGCTCAGAACCTCCTTCATACTGATCCAATAGAAATAGAATGTGCTATTTTACTTACTTACTTTAAATGTCTATTGAGATTTAAAATGAGTATCTCATACGGTCAGCAATTCTACATATAGAAATATATCCAACAGATATTCATTGCAACTTTGCAGCAGTAAAAGGTGGCTAACAATTGATGCTTATCAATAAGGGAATGTTTAAATAAATTATGTACCAAATGGACAAATGGGGTCACATATATAGCTGTCTTCTTGTATATGCACAGAATTCCCCTGAGAGAAACCATTATCAATAATAACATCAGGTGAGGGGAGAGGGTGCCTAGGGGGCCAGGAGTAGGGGCATTATTTTCCCCTGTGTATTATTTAAATAATTCATTTTTTTCATATATTAGCTACTCATAAAATCAACTTTGTAGGAAAAACACATGTGTTATTGAAAGAAACCTCTCTATCTTGCTGAGTACAGAGGATACAGAGGCAATGAGTATCAACTAACATTAAAAATATCCCTGCACTTCTATCCTAGAATAAGTCCCACACAATGGAAACTTTTTCAATATGGCCTTTAACATCCAGAGCAACAGATTTAAGCAAAAGATAAAACTGAGTGGAGAGGAAGCAGCAAATATCCCCCCACCAAAAGAACTCTGTGGGTGAAGGAGGGGTAAAGGGGGGGAGAAGGCCTGGACTCGAGTCCTTTTCAGGTACTAAATGTTCTAAAAAGATCTCGCTAAGCTCCAGCATCTCCTGAATCCTCATCAGAAGACCATTCAAAGCAATATAATGGAATTCTGAGTCATTTCATCAAAGGTTCAGGGTTTATTTCACTTGCTACTTCCTTGACCTCAGGTGGAGAGTACTCTTTGGCCAACTTTCTGATACTTCTTGTGTCAAGGCAATGTAGGTCTTTGCCCCCAATCTCCTGGGTATCCCAGTCCCTTAATCACAAATACAGCGATAATATCCATGCCCTTGCTTTAAGACACCCTGGTCCCCTTCAGTTGCTGGCTAGCTTAGCAATGTAGGACTCCCAGAGCCAACTCTCTGTCCCCAGCACCTCTCCCTGACTGAGACGCTGCCTAACTAGCCGTGTTTCCCCATTTATGTCAGAGAGGTGACTACCTGCTGAAAGATACACTTCCCAGATGATGAAAACTTCACTGCTGGAAGATGAAAGCGACAGTGTTCAAAGAGTTTAAACATTCCAGGGAATATGACTCAGGCCTCAAGCCTAGTACAGTCCTAGAACAGGCGAAGCTCATAAAATCAATGACCTCACAGAAGCCCAGGAAGCGAGGCACAATTTGTCCACACAGCCTCGGAAAACAGGACTGGCCATGATCTTGATCAAAGAAAGTGACCTGGTCACGTTGCTAAGGTATCCCCCTTCACTCAGGAGAAGTGCAACAGGTTCCCCTCCTGGAATCCAGGTAATGCTAGCAAGAAGCCAGTGAAGACACAGCTGAGTGAAGAGAGGAACTTACTTTTTAGAAGGTATTATGCAGGCTGCCTATGTGGCAGCTTTCCTCTCTCCTGACTTTTGCCAGTTAAAATGTCAAGTATGAGATATGCAGAGTTAATTGAATTTTGTTCAGTGATGCATTTATAATAAGGAAAAAAATCATGAGTGGGAACCATGCCTTGATACTATCAAGCAGGCATTCTTATGCTGGAGTGGGAGGAGGAAAGAGAATGAGAGGTAACTGGCTCAAATACACGGTTCACTTTTATACACTTATCACAGACCACCAAGTAATATGCTAAGTGAAAAAAAGCTTACCCAAAACAGAGCACGTACTTTAGGATTACCTTTCTATAAAACACTAGAAAATGCAAACTAATATATGGTGGCAGAAAGCAAGAGATCAGTGTGCTTGGAGATGGGAGTGTGCTTGGAGCAGAGAGACACAGGAGGCTGCAAAGGGGCACAAGAAAATATCTGGGGCTGCTGGATACTTTCACTGTTAATTGTGGTGGTAGTTTCACAGGTGGATATATATGTCAAAACTTATCAAAATGTACATGGTAAACATGTGCAGTTTATCACATGACAGCTACATTGCAAGAAAGGTAATTTTTAAGAAAGACCATTGTTCAAGCTAAAAAAACAAAGGTTGAAATCTTCCTCAAAAGTCATCTTGGTCCCATTTCTTGGATATGATATAATCAAAGAGCTATGGTTGACCATCAACCGGAACAAGGTAAAATTTGTGGGGGAAAACAAAAGCTGAAGTCAAGCAGACCCCTCCTCCCACTCAAATATCTGCCTTCTGAAGTACGGAAAAAGCTGATCCTGACAGCTCAGCTCCACAGAGCTACCCGCTGAATAACCAATTCCCATGTGACTATATTCCACTGGCCTCATTCTCATTGCCAACAACAGCTGGGAGAAATAAGACATCTCACTCAGCTAATGACCCAGTCAAAGCTAGAGCAAGGCAGGAAGAGGATGCGACAATTAGTATGATCTACTCTGGCCTCCAGAGATAATCTGTCATGTCCAGCTCAGGCTGGACAGAAAGAATTGGGCAGAAAGTGCCCATGAATCAAAAAGTTGGCCAAAAGGCACATATTCTAAAAGACAACTTCAGAGATAGCTCTGAACTTGGTTCACAGCTTCTCTGGCCTCAGTCTTACCTGCTGAGAAAGAAGAGATAGCAAGAAAAACAATAGTGTCCTAAACACTTCAAACTATTGTCACAGCTATTCATTCTCCATTGTCATTCCCAGGCAACTCAATAAGCCACCACCCCGCCCCCAAAACTGACTACTACTGCAGTCACCCCACCCAGGTGGGAACACAGGTAACTCACCTGTGAGAAGCTCAGGCTTCTTCACAGCCAGACAGCTGTCTGACATCTCATCTTCTGTCCAACAAACACCCAGCCTCCTTCCTGCCCCTTTTCCTGTGGACTGTTAGGGTGTACTTACCTGGCACATTTCTAGCCCCTCAGTGCCAGCCCTCATAATGACCTGCCTGGGTCCCCTGCATGTACTGCATCCTTGACCACCAACAACGGGCAAACCACATGCTACTTGAACACCTCTGGCATTTTTCTCTGGGGTGTGGGTTTCTTGACACCCTGCTGTATGCCAGAGGCTCCTTCTGCCTCTGCTTTGAGTAATTCTTCTGGGGTTTGCATCAGCCTTGCACCAGGAGGAAAGCTAAGCATCCTACAAGAGCCAGGACCTGTCTTCGAAGATAAAAGGGTTAGAAATCATAGAAAAGATGAGAAAAAAAGTCTCAGGAACAACTGGGCAAACAAAATGCTTCTTCAGTTTTCTGGGCCCCAGAGTGTGAAGAGCAACATTTCCTTCTCCCCAAAAAGTATCATGACATCCTCACTACCACTGAAACAAAGAGAGGAAACATAGAAGACATGTGAAGTTTTGCAAGACTATAAATTGAAAGAGTTTCTGAATGTGTTCTTGGGCAGCAAAATATGTTCAGATATTTACCTCCACCAAAAACTTCCCTATCTCCCAGAGGAAGTTCAGAGAAACTAAGAAGAGGGATAGAGAAGAAGACAAGATGGAGCTGAGGGCTGGTGTACCTGCCCCAAATTCCAATGTCTCAGCCTCCAGCCTCTTCAACACTAACTTTCAGGGCCAAAGCATGTTACTGCTGGCCTACTTTCCCAGCAACACTGGAAGTTTTGAATATGGAAAGTGCCCGCATAGACCTGAAAGATAGTGTCAGGGCTGTAGAAACCTATAAATAGATACAGTTTAGGAAACTTCTGGGTTAGGGCACCCACATAGGCCATCAGTAAAGCATTCTATCACTAAAAGCAACCACTTGCCACAGATATTTTGTAAGGGGAGCTGGTGACTGGAGAATGGTGGGAAAGGGGTGAGAGAAGACTTATCAATCCTAGAAAGGAGCAAATAAATCCAGGGCCCAAGATCTTGGAGGACCCATGGGAAGCGTTCTCATGACTGTGCTGGGCAGGCGAAATCCACCAGAGCGGTGAGCACTGGAGCTCTGGCCTCTGCTGAATAGAGAAGCCTCCCAGCAGGTTTGGTAGGAAACGTGGAGATCTGGGAGAACAGCAGTAGGGGTTCTCCGACGAGGACCGAAGGCGGAGCAGTGACCAGGGACATCTGAGAGGCATCTGAAGGCTAGTTCTGCTGACCTTCCCAGAGGGCTGGGAGGATCCAAGAGAAAAGCAGAGCCCGGCGTCCTGGGCGCGGAGCGGGGAAGCCTTAGGGCATAGACGCCCAGGGACTGGGAGGGCAGCGCCCAGTGTCACCCGGAGGCCTGGATCTCCAGGCAGGACAAAGTTCCTGGAGGCGCAGAGGGACGCCGTGGTATCGGGGAGCTACAACACAAAGAAGAGGCTGGTGGGCTGATCCCCAGGGGAAGTCGGGATTCGCGGGTCGCGGCGCGCAGACTCGGGAGTCTGCCTCCCTGCTGCGAGGACTGCGGAGAGAACTGGGGACGCGGCGCGCGGGGCGTCTGCAGGCAGACAGGCGCCGGGAGGGCTCTCTCACCTGCGGAGCACGAGCACACTGAGGAGCACCAGCAGCAGGAGTCCGAACGCGCGGCAGGGCCTCCGCGGGATCTTCCACTTGGTCATCGCGCGTTAGCGCCGCTCGCAGGGACCCTGCTCCAAGCCCAGCGCGCACTCAGCCGCCCGGGGGAGCCTCGGCTCCGGGGAGCCTCGGCTCGGGGGGCGGGGCCGTGACTAGTCGCCGGGGCAACCAGGCCCCGCCCGCCCCGCACCCCGTGC